>NC_085855.1:1218130-1522663 GCF_020906515.1 Vanrija pseudolonga
CGATGATGACGCAGAGCAGCGCCGCTGCGGCGAGTGCGTAGTGCCAGCTGTTCGTACGCGCACTTCACCTAGTCGTGCGCAGTGACAATGTCGTCGTCGTGGCCATTTACGCGTCGTTGCGCGTTGTTGTTGTCGCCAGTTGTGCGTTATGGAGGGGTGTTTTCCCAAAATTCTTGGCGGTGTGAGCTGAGAAAGAGAGAGAGAGCACAAGGTCAAGGCGTCAACGGCGGCGGCGACGGCAACGAGTGGGGTGGAGGGCGACGATGGGCTGCGAGCGTGTCACCACAGTGAGCGGCGGGCGCACGCACATCTGCGGGGTCCCCACAAGCACTCAAGGCAGCATGCCACCGAGACGGAGTCTTTAGACCTTCCTTTTACTTCCGCTTCCGTTTGTGACCAGCAGCCACGCACTGTCTGTGTTCTCTCTTGCACCAGTCTCAGTCAGTTTTCACCACGCCCTTTCAACAACTTGCCCTTCTTCACAAGTCGTTTTCTCATCCATCTCTTAATAAAATATACCCATCAAACGGCGCGCATCGACAGACAGACGAACACGCTACCACACCCGACTTGACCGAACATCAAAATCCATCTCTAGCATCCGGTACATTCAGTGGCGAATTCACCGTGCACACACGGACTTGCCCGAGCCGAATTTGCTTCCTCCGCCCCCCCACTCTGTCGCGTTCGGCTTGGAATCAACAAGACGATGGCACCCTCCACACCAACGTCCAAAAACGGCCGGGCCGGCAGCGAAGGCTCGCCGGGCCCAACAGTCGCCCCAGGAGGCAGCTACGCCCTGTCTGTAAGTCGCAGGCGTCCCTTGACTAGGCATGCATAGCTTACCCATCTCCCCCAGGACGTGACGCCGGGAGTCAAGATCTTTGTGGTCAAGCCATTGCCCAACGGCTCAGAAGAGCACCGCAAGGCCGAGATTCTGTCAACACGACCAAAGCCAGTGTCTGCTTTCGCACCAAAGCCAAAGCCTGGTGACCCCCAGCCCGACCCGCGCGACGACACCGAGTACTACGTCCACTATGTCGAGTTCAACAAGCGTCTCGACGAATGGGTCGGCGGTAGTCGTCTGCTCACGGACAAGGAGATGGAGTGGCCCAAGCCGAAGGACGAGGGCAAGAAGAAGAGCACGGGCAAGGCGACGCCAGGAAAGGCCGCGTCGGGGTCTGCATCCCCAGGACGGCCTTCCAAGGGCGCCCCACCAAAGTCGCTGCTCAAGAAGGCCGCCACGAAGGCCGCGTCCCAGGTCGGCAAGGCTCCATCGAAGAAGAAGAAGGGCAAGGGCGCCATCCAGGTCGAGGAGGAGGAGAGCGACGACCCCGAAGCCGAAGGCGAGAGCGAGGACGGCGACGGCGACGTCAGCATGTCGTCCGGAGACGGCGAAGGAGACGAGAGTCTGTCACCGAGCGACCCCCAGGCCGGACCCCGCGTGTTCAGCAAGAAGCAAGAGATCGAAAAGCTGAGAACATCGGGGTCCATGACCCAGAGCCACAGCGAGATTTCTCGAGTCAAGAACCTCAACAAGCTCCAGATCGGCAAGGCTGAAGTCGAGGCATGGTACTTCTCGCCCTACCCGCAAGAGTACGCGCACCTGCCCAAGCTTTACATCTGCGAGTTTTGCCTGTTGTTCTACCCGTCCCCGACGCAGCTCTCGCGCCACCGTACAAAGTGCACTCTGCAGCACCCGCCCGGCAACGAGATCTACAGACACGGCGACATTTCGTTCTTCGAGATTGACGGCCGGAGACAGCGTACCTGGTGCCGCAACCTCTGTCTGTTGAGCAAGTGCTTCCTCGACCACAAGACGCTCTACTACGATGTCGACCCTTTCATGTACTACTGCATGACGGTCAAGGACGAGTACGGAGACCACCTGATCGGCTACTTTTCAAAAGAGAAGGAATCGGCAGAGGGTTACAATGTCGCGTGTATCCTCACGCTGCCACAGTACCAGCGAAAGGGATACGGTCGTCTTCTCATCGAGTTCAGCTACGAGCTGTCCAAGGTTGAGGGCAAGACCGGCTCGCCAGAGAAGCCCCTGTCCGATCTGGGTCTTCTCGGTTACCGCGCGTACTGGCAAGAGAAGATTGTCGAGCTCCTCCTCGAGTCCGAGGATGAGATCAGCCTCGACGAGATCGCCCAGCGCACGGCCATCACCCACGGCGACATCATGCACACGTGAGTAGATGACCATATCCTCATGGACTCAGCTAACCCGCCCCCCAGGTGCCAGGCGCTCCAGATGATCAAGTACTACAAGGGCAACCACATTATCCACCTCACCGACGCCGTGCTCGAGCAGCACCAGAAGACAAAGGGCAAGGCGCGCACGACCATTGACCCCACTGCTCTCAAGTGGAAGCCGCCCATCTTCACCCGCTCTCAGCTCACGTTCGGCTTCTAAGCTTCATCGTCTCCCTTCTCTTCTTTGGTTGTAGTGTTTCCCACTAGACAGATTCCAACATGTTGTACACTCTCAAGCAAACCAACAAACAAATCAAACCCATGTTCTTCTTGAAGTCTAAACCATGATGCATGATAGTACAAAGAGTGCTGCAGTGCTAGAGGCGGAAGAAACTGTAAATGATGAGACGACGACCCGACCACTAGCTCCTCTTCTTCTTCTCGGCCTTCTTGACGCGCTTGAGCGCGCGCACCTCCTTGCGCATACGGGCGTCCACCATCTTGTACTTGCCCTTGACGCCCTTTGGTCGGCCCTGGATACCCTTGTTGGACGCACGGGCAACAACGACCTTGCGCTCCTTGTACTTCTCGCCAGCGGCAGCGCGGTTGAGAAGCTTGGAGACCTGGCGTGCCTTCTCGCCGTCGTTCAGGTCCTCGGTCTCCATGACGCCGTCGGCACGCTTCTTGGCGCGCTCGAGACGCTGGTGCGCCTTGATCTTCTTGCGCCACTTGGCCTCGGCGACCTTCTTGATCGGACGCGCGTCGAGGGCACGCTGACGCTCCTTGAGCGCGTCGACCGCCTCCTTGGTGATCGGGATGTTGGGGCGGTAGTACTTGGACTCGTCGTCCAGGAACCAGCTTGGCAGACCGTCCTTGTTGTGCGTGGACAGGCGGTTGAAGCCCTCGTCGATGAGCTTGTCGGCCGTTGTCTGACGGTTGGCAAGACGGTGGGCGATGGAAACGGCCTCGGCAGTGAGAAGACCCTTGGCTGCGGTGTGTCAGCTACATACCTCCGGAGTGCGCAGCTACTCACTCTTGATCTTCTGCTGGAGCACCTCGTCCTGGTTCTCGTCCTCGACATCCCATTCAGGGTCCTCGTCCTTCTCCTGGGGCACGATCTCAAAGTCGTCATCATCCTCGCCCTCCTTGTCGTCAAGTGTTGACTCGAGCGAAGAGTCCATGTCGACGTCCGACGCGTCGTCCTCGTCCTCGTCGTCCATCTCGACATCCTCCTCGTCGTCTCCGCTCTCATCATCGCCCTCCTCGCTCTCGTCATCGCCGTCAAGGGCAGCAAGAGCGGCCATGTCGCCCACGCCCTTGAAGACGGACTGGTCGAACCAGACCTGAGCGTTGCGGCTCATGGCAGCACGCTGCTCGGACTCGGCCAATGTCGTGACCAGCTTCTTGGGCTGGGGTGCCCGGGCATCAGGGCGGATCTTGATCGCGGCCTTCTTCTTGGCGGCCTTGGTTGATGGTCCGGCCTCGCCCTCCTCGTCCGAGTCGTCACTGTCGGCCTCCTCGCCAATCTTGGCCTTCTGGGCGGCGACGAGGTCCCAACCACCGTCCTCGCTCTCCTCGGCTTCGTCCTCCTCATCGTCTCCGCGGCGGGGGAAACGGCGGACCATCTGGTCACGGTAGCCCTTGTCGACACCATCGTCGCTCTCCTCGCCATCGTTGATACCGTGCCAGGAAGCGTAGTTCCCGTCCTTGAGGCGCTGCTGCTTGACCTTCCACTTGGCATCGCGCTCGGCCATGCGCTCCTTGTAGTCGTCGTACATGCCGTCGAGCTCGCCTTCCAGCTCCTGAGCGCGGAGCTCCCTCTCCTCGTCGGACGAGTAGACTTCGTCGTCGCTCTCCTCTGCAGGGGCGGCAGAAGTCTCCTCCTCCTCGTCAGACAAGCCATCGGCGTCCAGAATGGTGTCGTGGAGGTTGCCCCGGCCGCGGAGCTCACGCTCACCCTCGCCAAGGTCGAACATCTCGTCTTCACCGGCAAGGGCGCGGTCCTCCATTTCGAGGTCGGTCGGCGCGGACATACCGAGCTGGAGCTTCTGGATTGTGCGCGTCTTGATCTCGTTCTTCCTCTTCTTCTCACGCTTCTGCTTGGCCATCTTCTCCTCGTGGAGCTTCTTGAGCTGATACTGTCAGCGCGGCCTATGGGAAATTCCCTCTCACCTCCTCGGTAATCTGCTCCTCCTCGTCAAGGGGCTCAACCTCGACCTCCTCGGTCGCCTCCGCGTTGGGGTCGACCTTGACGTCCAGACCGATTTCAAGACGGATGGCGAGACGCCACTTCATGAGCTCCTTGAATTCACGCTTGCCGAGAACCTTGAGATCCTTGAAGTTGGCAAGGACATCGGGAGTAGTGTGCCGTGACTTGAGCCACTCCTTCTCCTCCTCGGTTTCGAACACAATCTCGTTCATGGTACCGAGGATGGCGACGCCGTCACCCTTGATGAAGGCGGACACGGGAGATTTGTGGAACAGGGTGTAGTCGCCATCTTCGTAACCGTCACGGGCACGACGCTTCTTCTCGGGGTTGTACACGTTCGCGTGGGCGTGGTTGTTGCTGGCGGCGAGACGGGCGATGAGGTTGGCAGACGACACGAGCGACTCCTGGGTGGCGGCAATACCGGGCTTGCCAGTCTCCTCGGTGATCGACTCGGGCAAGGCAGCGAGGTCCTTGAAGACGTGCTTTGGGTCAAGGAACTTGGGATCAATGTACTTGGGCGCAATGAAGTCGCGGCACACGACGAAGATCTCAGCGGAGACGTTACTGAGTGGGTCAGCTTGCGATCAAGAGGCTGGCAGCTAAACTCACCGAGACGAGGGGGGCTTGGTAGCCTCGACCGAACGGAACAGCTGGCCAAAGACCCACATCAGACTGTTATAGTCCTTAGAACGGAAGACCTTGGTGACAAAGTTTCCGCCCTTGATGAGGAACTCGGTAGCGAGCTTGAGCGACTGGAGCACGAGCTCGTTCTGGGTGAAGGCGTCCTGGATCCATGCGGCACCGACGTTGGGCGCACCGTCATGGAGCACGAGATCGGCCTTCCAGTCGTGCATGTGTTGCCTGAGCTCGTTGCGACAGGCCGGGGTGGTGATATCGGCCGCGAAGGTGATAACGTGCGGGAGCGGCTTGATGGGCACCAAGTCGACACCGATGATCAGAGAGCCCTTGGGCATGTACTTCTCAGCGACCTGGAGCCAACCACCGGGGGCGGCACAGAGATCGATGGTACATTTCGATTTTGAGAGAAGGTCGTACTTGCGGTTCAAGTGGACGAGCTTGCTGGGGTCGTCGTCAGTGTGATGCCGAGTGAGCTCGAGGAGAGACTTACAAGGCCGAACGGGCGCGGTAGCCCTGCTCCTTGGCAAGCCTGTAGAACTTGTCAAGACGGCCCTTGCCCGACTTCTTGTCGTGCTTTCCCATCTTGAGTGTCGACTGCGATGGGGGAGGGGGTGGGTATGGCTGGAGAGAAGTGTCAACAGTCGATGGTGTTGCTCGCTCGACCACACTGCAGCTCGACAATCTCAAAATCTCTGGTGGAGGCATTTGGTTCCGCTCCCCCTTCCCTCCACCAGCAATTTGCCACCAGACGCGTCCGACACCACAAGGCAGCTCGCACGAGACATTTGACTCTTTAACATAGTTTGTCAACTAACACAACATGCACAGTGCTACAAAACTGCAACTTACAACACGATACTTACTATAAGGCATCGAACAGAACAACATTGACAGTCTTGCGCTTGTGGGTGTTGCAGAATCGTCAGATGTTGATCACGTGACTCGTTAGTAGAGATCTTCGACTGGTGCGCTCTCCACCGTAGCTGAGGTCAATCTACAGCGGGCTGCAGAGTTGAGGATCAAGATCAAGCTGGACCGACGTGATCTACTCTACAGAGGATCTCTCTATCTCTCTCTTTCTCTCTCTCGACTGTATCGGCCTGTGAGGCTAAGGATGGCCGCCATCATCCCACCATCTGCCACCAGCCCCTCCTGTCACTGACCTCTGGGATGTGGCACTGAGTGTGGCGAACTCACTGAGGTGCGATATTCAACGGAGCGCACACTCCCAGTACGTCATGTGGACCCACCACCAGCCCCGTGCATAGCAGGAATCGTGCGCTCACGCACAGCCTACGCACAGTTCGTCGGCCTGTACGTTCGGCCACGAGCCAACGTCCCCCTCGCAGCCAGCATGTTTCCAGTCACACCATGTCCACAGTCTTGTCGGCGCTGCGGGGCCACCGGCGGCGGTCGTCAAGCCTCTCGCGTGACAATGTCCTCGACGTCCTGCTACACCGGCGGGAGCCGAGTGGGGGGTCGCACGAAGACCGCGAGTCGAAGCGATCGTTCTCAAGGTCACGCAACGCGTCCAAGGTGAGCTTGCCGCCCAGCTCGTTCAAGTCGCGCAACAGCGGCTTCTTCGACATCTTCAAGCGCGACAAGGACAAGGATAGAGACAAGGACCATCATGGCCTTTCGTCAATCGTGGTGGCCAGTGGCGCGGCGGCCGCCGTTGGGAGTGACGAGGCAGGCGAGCTCGTGGCCAAAAAGTCAAGCCCACTCAACACACCCAGCGGAAGCTTCACACAGATCGGCCACTTCATCTCCATTGCCGGTGACGAGGGCGTACAAGAGGCTGTTCAGACACGGAGAGAAAGCGACCCTCAGCGAGAGAAGCACGAGGGAATCAGCGTCACACCGTTCGTCGCCGGCGACTCGCGGCGCTTCTCCCTCCCCGGCGACGAGGTACCGCTGCGGAGCATCCCTCTGTGTGCGGGGCTGGAGAGTGACCCTGCGGACACGGCGAAGCCAGTCACTCGCGAGCGGCAGATGGTGAGTGGCGATGATTCGGCGACGGGTACACTGACTCGAGCGCGGAATCCTCGCCCGGCAACCAGTCGCGAGGGAAGATGGTGTACCGCCCAGCTCGTTCAACGTGAGTCTTTGTCTCTCCCACCTCTACGCTAATCCTAGCGCTACGATGGCCGGCGGCGGAACTCGTGGACGTCGGCGTTCCCGTACATTCCTGACCCCGGGTCGGTGCCCAACCCCGCGGCCGTCCACCACCCGCCATACCCGCACACGCACCACACCGACCTGTCGGCGCTCCTGCCGGCGACGATGAGGTGGGTCGCCGCCGCACCAGGGGCACACGGGAAGGCCCACCGACTCAAGCTCGTCCTCGAGGCCTTAAAGGAACAGGCAGACTCACACGACTGCTACCCGCCGATGCGGAGCCCGTCTCGCGTCCCCGACTACCCCACGTGGCAGACGACGGTGCTCGTCCATGTCGAGCTGGCCCGTTGCGATAAGTGCCTCGAATGGTACGACGAGATGGCCGAAGAAGAGCTGGCACGAATCGCGGAGGATAGGAAAGCGAAGGCAGCAGCTGAAGGTGCTGAAGCCCCAGCCAAGGCGCCCTCGGTAGAAACCGACGGCACAGATGACGACGAGCAGGCCGCGTGGATGCGGCGCATTAAAGCCGCCAACGAGAGCACGCCCGTAGCGTGTGCCTTCCGCGCCACCCACGAGGCGCTCGAGGCCGACAGGAAGCAGCTCATGGAGAAGTGGACATCCGCGCGGGGTGGCAACGGCGCGCCATCCGCTGTCCCACGGGACGAGATGAACGCGGCGCTACGCTGGATGAGGCGGTATAACGCGCACCTTCTGCGCCGGGGAACGGCTCTGAGCTACGCCGACCTGGTGGCGCTCTACCCGGACGACGAGGTAAAGGGCGAGAACAACCCCAAGAGTGAGGAGAGTGTCGATGCCACAACCGCAGAGGTCGGGTTCCCCGCGCCGCGGCCGTACCGCCGCCGCATCCCCACGAGGGTGGGCGCGACGACGCGCCTGGTGTGGTGGGTCCACAACGCCGTCCCCAAATCAGAGCGCAAACGCGCGAGCCTGCGCCCCGCGTCCGTCTCGTTCCCCTTGCCGCTCCTCCGCCCGCGCGTAGCAATGCCCATACCCATGCCGATGGCGGACACGGACGACATGATCTCCCTCGCCGGTGCGCTGCTCCTAGACCCGCCCGCCCCGCCAAGCCCCAGCCCGTCGGGGAGCAGCGACGAGGTGGTGCACGGGCAGGTGCTTCGTCCGGCGCGCGTCACACTCCGCCACCTCCGGCGTAGCGGCACACTGAGCGTGACGCCAGCACCGCCCCCACCGCCGACATTACCCCCCAACATGTCCCCGCCGAGCACGACCCAGCCGCTCGCGTCCGAGCCACGCCTAGTGCCCTCGCGCACCGCGTCCCCCGAGGCACTGGAGGACGAGCCGCCGTCCCCGCGCCCGCGGCTCAGCGTCGACCTGCCGCGCAAGACACCGCCACTGCTGAGCGTGCACCCCGCCACGCCGGAAACACCCGCCGACAAGCTCGCGGCCGCCACGCCGCTCGTGGGCGGGCTCGCGCCCCCATCGCGCGATGGCAGAAGCGCTGACCCACCGCAACCGGCCAGTCCGCTACAACGCCACAGCCCACGGCTGCCCAGCCCGCTTGGTGCCAAAGCAGTGTTCAGCAACCCCCCGCCGCCGGGGTACGACCCTCTTCCAAGTCCTGTGAGCCCGCGCACCGTGCTCCCGCCCGACACGGTGGACAGACCCGACACGACGGACACGCACGGCACGTCTGCCACGCACGGCACTTCTGCCACTCACGGCACCTCGCCCAGCTCGCAGAGCTACGACTACTTTGGGTACACGGAGAGCTACGCGGAGGGGTACGACGCGCCACCAGCCCCCAGAGCCTACACCAGCCCGCCACCGCGGCCGACACGTACCCCGAGCGGCGGGCGTGGTTCGTACGAGGGCCACCGGCCTGCGGCATTCACGCATGACGTACCCCCCGGCGGCTACGCCACACCGCCAACTTACCCCACGCGCACGCCTAGCACCGGACGCGTGTCGAGCGATAGCCACCGCGCGTCAAACGAGAGTTACCGCCACATCGACTGGTCGCACGGCTATGCCGACCCAGCGCCGAGCGCGTTCACCACAGCACCGCGCCACGTCCGCACACCCAGTTCGGGGCGAGCGCACGACGGCCACCAGCCAGAGTGGCAGCCAGGCCACCTGCACGACGCCATGCCGAGCGCGTACGCGGCCCCACACGTGGCGCCACGTCGCGTGCCCAGCGCCAGCCGGCTGGCCTCCGAGGGCTGTGCAACCCCGTACATTACCCCCGAGTGGTCGCCGTACGTGCTGACCGACGAGCCTCGGCGCAGCACGCCGAGCCCGACCCAGCTCCGCCAGTCCCCGGGGAGCTCGACTCGCGCCCTTGCACGGGGGTACGCGCGCCACCGCCCGCTCGCACTTGCCCCGTCAACCATCGCGCCGAACCCTCCCCCGCCGCCGCCGCCTCCGCCCCCGCTCCGCCGGAGCCTGGGCGGCTCGCACCCGCGCCGCAGTGCCACCCGCTCCACTGATGACGCGGACGACTCAAGCTCGGACGAGTACCCCTCTATCAGCGTCGCCCCGCGCCCCAACCTCGTTCGCCGCGCCTCGGGCGGCCAGCCCCGCCCCGTGCGCCCGCCAGCCCTCCGCTCACTCAACCCGCCCCCGCCGCCCTCACCGCCGCCGCAGGCTACTTTCGTCCGCCGCCGCGAGTCGCGCCCGCCTCGTACAGCGCCACCGCATGCCCAGCCCGACAACGAGTACGCCCCACCCTGGACCTGACGCGTGCTGGATCCGACCCGACCCTATGCATATTGTATGTGAAGCGAGACAAATGAATAATAATGATACATGAACATGGCTGTTCGGTGCGAGTGTCCCAAAAGAATCAAGCGTGTTGGTGTGGTGTCGAGGGCGTTGTCGTCGGCGCTGAAGCTCCGCGCGACAACTCTTCTGCCCGCTCGCGTATCCGCTCGCGGGCGGCCTCTATCATTTCGAGAATATTGGCCTGGTGCACAGGCTTGGGGAGCAGGTCGTCCGCCCCAGCGGCGAGGTACTCGTCCTGGTCCTCGCGGAGCGCGTTGCCGGTACATCCGACAATGAACAGCGGCAGGCCTAGGCGGCGCACCTCGGCCGCCACCTCGACACCAGTCATCTTGGGCATCTGGTTGTCGAGGAAGACAATGTCGTAGTGGGTCGTTGATCCGGGCTCGAAGCTCGCGATGATCATGTCGAGCGCCATTCGGCCATTCTCCGCCGTGGTGACCTGGTGGCCGAGGCGACGCAACATTCGTGCCATGAGCTTGCGGGTCAAGACGTCGTCGTCCACCACCAGCGCCGACATTGGCGCCTGGCCATCAACTGCAGGAGAAGACGGTGGGATAGATGACAATGCCGGCGTGTCGAGCGGCTTGTCGGGGGTGGCCCTTGGGTGCCCTTCAGGCGTTTCGGGGATGGTAGACACTGGAGGGAGCTGGAAGTGCTGCAGTCGCGGCGGGTCCGGCACATGGACCGAGCTTGAACTTAGTGGCGAGGGTGACGACGGCAAGTAGCTCCAGTCGACCGGTCTGAATGACACAGTCGTCGACTCTGGAGCCATAGCCATCACTTGCGAGCCGGTTGTACCGAGGGGCGGCGAGGGCGTTGGCGGGGAGGAGGAGGCAGCAAGCGGAACAGCTCCGGCCGATAAGCTTCGCCTGGGAGAAGAGCTGGGTGGGACGTCGGGGCCAGATCGTCGCAATGGGCTCGGAACTGGGGCGACATCGTTGGATCCAGCCGACGAAGGGTTTGACGAGTCCTCTGTGGCGCTCGACGCAGAGTCCCGCTTGCGAATGGCGCGAAGATAGGCGGCTTCCTCTGATGCGGTCGATGGGCGACGTGATTCAGTCAACGCGGCGGGGGGGAGTCGGCCTAGCCCCGACTTGCTAGGGGTGCGATGTACTGTCGGTGAGGCTTGGGCCGACGGTGCTACCGAGCCCGGCAACGAGGTAGAACCTGTCGGGAAACCTGCTTCAGGCGACTCTCGCAGCGCGTTGTCGCTCTTGGGACCTCCGTCACCCGGTGCGTCCAAACCCGCTGTCGGCGGTGCGTTCACCAGCACGGCATAGGGCAGTTCGAACCAGAACATACTGCCCTTCCCAGTCTCAGAGTCGACGCCCAGCCGACCGCCGCTCAGCTTGACAATCTGCCGAACGAGGGCTAAGCCGAGGCCAGAGCCCTTGCCACCTTGGCGACGACCAATCTCCGTCTGGACGTAGGGCGAGAACAGCCTGTTGTCCGAGACATCCTCTGGGCGGAGCCCAACGCCAGTGTCGTGCACCTCGACTCGGACGACAACCTTGGGCACAGCGACGCCGTCCAAGGGATATGTGCCATATGAGAAGTTGCGCTCGAGCTCTGGCGGGATGGCCTGCGTTGCGGTGCTCTTCAGTCTCGGCGACTGCTTGGCGTAGGGTGATCTGGAGCGCGAGCCTGGTTCGCTGGCTCTGCGAATGAGGGACTGTCTTTTGGATTCCATCGACACATTGCCGCGCTCAGGATCGTCATTGACAGCGTAGTTGTCATCAAACATTGCTGCCCGCGGGCTGGTGACTTTGGAGCTTTCTTGGCTGGGAACGATCGTGCTAGAGTCGGTTCGTCGCCGGGGAAGAGGCGGGAGGGTGAAGGTAGGGAACATGAGTTTGGTAACCACGCGAACAGAGCCAGAGTGCGTCTGTCACATTAGCACCATAGCCATATTGCACGCATGTGCACTCACAAACTTGAGAGCATTTGAGACCAGGTTGGAGGTGATCTGCCTCAACCGCATCTCGTCGCCGATGAACAGCCCGCCACACATGTCAATCCTGGGATCGAGCTCGACACTGAACTTGATGTCATTGAGCTCAGCCTGGACCTGGTGGCTGAGGGCGACAAGCTGAATCGACTTGTGAAAGTCGAAGGGCTTGCGCGCTTGGGTGAACCGACCAGATTCCATTCGGTTGAATGATAAGACGTCGTTCAGAACCTGGCGGGTTAGCGGTGTCGATCAAGATGAACCCACCTTCTCCATCATCGCAAGACTGCCCATAAGGCCGTGGACCATATCAGCCTGACCCTCTCCGAGCTCCCTAAAGACACCTTCGCCCTCGAGGTTCTGGACAGCGAGGAGAGCAGTGTTAAGTGGCACTCGCACCTCGTGGAAGACTGCACAAGTCAGTAGTCACCCCAATCTGCTTCGCTCACTGTAAGAGACGAAACGCTTCTTCGACTCTTCAGCCTTGCGCTCCATGATCTGAGCGGCCTGGACCGCCCGATACTGCATCTTGAGCTGCTGACGGAGCTGGAACAGCTGGCGATCGTTCCGTTCACGGACATAGGAGGTGCCAACCAGGAAGGCATGGTAGAGCCCAACTGCTGGTTCAGCGTTGACCCCCCATGCACGGTCACGTACACATCGCCGGGTTGCGATAGAACAGCCGCGGTACACTGGGCTGGTTGAACAGGAGGAATCCTGCCGAGATGAAGTAGCTTGCCACGCCCACGAGGTGGAAGATCCGATTCTGCCGCATCGCCATGATGGCGATACTCGGAAAGCCCATCAGGATGCCCATGTAGTAGAGAAACAACTTTGATCCGCATCCTGGCACTCCCTGGAAGTACTGCAGCCGTCAGTGACTTGCACAGCCAGATCGTTGTGACGTACACCGCAGTTGCGCTGATATCGTTAGCGCACGCTAAATTAATTCGCAGCCACAGCCACACTCACCATCTCGACTGAAATAAGGATCTAGGATCATCAGCCGAAGACTTGTCAAGTGAGACTCACTCCCCAGGGCCAGACCGCGCCCCAGACAATGACCTGGTACAGCCAAGGAAACTTCAGGGGGCCGTCCAATGCCACTGCGAATGGCAGGAGCACGGTAAAGAAACCTGCGAGTCCAACATAGGCCCAGAGCTGAAACTTGTCAAGCGGCATCTGCAGCGTGTTGGAGAGGATCCACGAGATGATGAAGAATAATGAACAGAGCAGCGCTCCTTGCTTCTCCGAGTACCATACCTGAGGTCAGCAGAATCGGGCGCGGCACTCACCTCTCTCTGGTACAACCTCTCTTTTGCAGGCTCAGGAAAGCTCTGGCTAGCGAAATGGGTAATGGCGGGGATCATGCGATGCTTCACAAAGTCGCGCAGGCCTTCCGGCGAACACGCACTCCGGGGTTGGCGCTTGAAGCTCGACGACTCTGAGACGGTGCGGCTGGGATGTGTCCCGGTATTGAGTTGCGAATTGTTCTTGTGCCAGAGGCCTGTCGCTGGTCTCGACGGCTCGTGCTCGTCGCTCTCGGCCTCATGCGACGAGTGCTGGTCTATCTCGGCCGCACCGGCTCCGGTCACCTCGACCTTGAGCTGCTCAAAGTCATTGTCGACGACAACGAAGTGGACCGGTCCGGGTGGAGTCGCATCTGGCTTTGGGTCATCGCTCTCGACCTGGGGCGCGCGTGATCCCTTCGAGCTGCGCGTCATGCCTGTGGACGCCCGCCGAATCTTGGGCCGGCTGGGAGGCGCCTCCGTCGCCGGCGTCGCGAGGACGTCGGAAGGACTCGAAGAACGCGTCGGTGACCCTGGGCGTGGGCCTGCCGCTGTCTCCGAGGACCCACTCGAGGTCGGCAGAGGCGCCGTGATGAAACTGTGCAGAAAATCTGAGACACTGTTCGCGGCGTGGCGGAGGCGGTTGGCCGCCAGTGACCGGCCATGGAATCGAATGTTGTTTCCTTGGGCAACCGCTGGCACAGGCAGCATCGGTTCGGCGCTGCCTGTTGTCTCACTCGGTCTTGCTCTACCCTCGCTCCCTGGCGGAGGCTCGTGCGTGTGGGCTGCGGGTGGCTGATGGGTAGATCTCCGGCCGCGGGTGTCGGTGGGCAAGCGCGTCATGGCTGAGTCTGTCAGATTTTTGTCCGCACACGTTTGCAGTAACGCGTACCGGGTGATAGTGGTCGCGATGGACCTTCGAGAGACGTGATCGGCGTGCGAACTTGTTGGTCTATCAAGGCTCGCTCTCTGCCGGCCGGTGAAGGCGCCGACTGGGGCGACGCCGACACTGGCGATGACGAGCTTGTGCCCGGTTGCCCCAAGGCGGTGTTTAGTGACGTCCTCTTGGGCTGTATTAGAGAAATCTGTGGTCTGTTGCCAGGCCGTGATGTGTCGATTGCTGATGGAGATGAGGTGGTTGGGGATGTCATTGGGCTCTGAGTAAATAGTGCTGCGGCAACTTACGACCGGCGAACTGGGGGTCGCGGTATGCCTTCGCGGTAGTGCCTGGTGAGATGGCACGGGGGCGAGATCTGTGCTTTTGCGTCGTCGGTGCTGCTGCACACGGACGTCACAGGCGACTCCGTCCTTCTATGACGAGGTTGCGGGATGTCGGCGGCGGAGTGATGCGGTAGTGCCGAAGGAGAGGGACAGTGTGGTCGTGATCCGATTCGGGAGGGAGCGTGGTGTGTGTGGGAGGTCGAGCTTGCCGGCGCCGAGTGTCGGCAGCCCGAGTGTCGAGGTAGGATAGAGAACGAGGGGGGCGAGGGAGAGATGAGCAAGCACAAAGTAACGAACGTGTAAGTCTTGTTGGAACAGCTTGTGGTCGTCGTCGGCGTCGTTGTCGGTACGGCGGCGGCCGCTAGCAGCGCTGCATTGTTTGAAGACGATGTGTATACATTCCGGTGCAATGTGCAAGGCACGACAAACCCCGGCCGTAGCGTACACAGTCGAGGAGGGTGCAGGGCTGCGCGCAGGGCACAGAGGCAGAGAACAGAGAGCAGGTCAGCGGTCAGAGTCAGCAGGAGCAGAACGTCGAGGGGGGCCGCCTCCCTCGGTGGCGCAAAGAATGTGGCGTCAATAGGGATTGTGTAAAAACGACGAAAACAACCGACACATGTCGTCGTTGTGGCCTTTTGCCCCCCCCCTGCTGCCTCTGGCTGCTGCCTCGCCTGCTGCCCCTGGCCCAACATTCAAATGGCATTGCTATTCAATCGCCAGTTTACCCGCAAAGCCCCCTTCAATCGCCATGCATCCCGCTATCAGACATGTACCAAAAATCCAGTGGGCACCGAGACAGTTGCCGCCGATGTTATCAGCCGATCTGGCGGCGGGAGGCCTAGCCTTTGTTGAGATCGGTCGGGGCTGCGGCAACGACCTTGCAAACGTGCGGTGCTCCACGACCCCAGCCGCGCTCCACTCCGCAGCGGCGATCAACGTCGTTCGCGATCTGCTGCTGCTGCTGCTGCTGCTGGACCCCCGCACCCCCCGTCCACCGCCATCGCCCATCCCAATTGTGCATGCTACATACAATCATGCCGAAGACACGGTGACTACCGGACCCGTCGGCACGCGGCGGCAGATGGCGCACCATCGCTGCTGCCCACCACGCCAGTTCTCCCTCCACCTCTGTCACGCACCGCGCAGCGCGTGTGATTACTTGGCCGCGGCGGCCTCCTCCTGCAACGCGGCCTTGAAGTCGCCCACGGCGTCAGCGAAGCCAGTCTTGGCGTCGTCGACCTCGAAACCAGACGCCAGGGCCTCCGAGTTGTCATACGAGCCGGCCCAAGTGAGGCAGATGTTGATGACGGCCGGGTCCTTCTCGTACTTGATGAGCTTGAGGGCCTCGTCGCCGCCGTGCTCCTTGAGCGCGGCGATGATCTGGCGCGGCGTGATCGTGATGCCGGGGATGTTGATCGAGCGGTGCCCGTACTTGAAGTTGGACTCGGGCATGCACATGCCCCAGACAATGTTACGGAACACGGTCTTGGCACGGCTGAGGTAGTGGGGGATCTCGTCGAGCATCGGGTCGTCAGGACCCGAGGCTACGGGGCAGATTGCCTCGAGGCCCTGCAGCGGCTCGCGGATCAGGCCAGAGAAGAAGGAAGACGCGGCGGTGGAGGGCTGGGGGTTTGTGTCAGCGGCGTCGTTGTGAATCGCGTCGCCGTGAATTGCCCTCGGCACTCGGCAGCACTCACAGCTCCGGTACGGATGGCGACAGTGGGCAGGCGGAGGGAGCGCGTGTCGAGGTAGCCCTTGCGTCCGTAGTCGTAGGCGTAAAGCTCGCCAATCTGCTTCTGCACACCGTATGACGTGCCAGCGATGAGGGGGGTGTCACTAGACTATGTCAGCAAGGGCGTCCTTCTCGCGTTGGCCCAGCCGCACACGCCTCACCTTGGAATGACATGGTCCTTGGGGCCGGCCTTGGGACCGCCGTACACAGCCAACGACGAGATGAAGACGTGCACGATGCGGGGGTTGGTGCCGTCGGGCTTGCCAAAGATCTCGTCGTTGTGCTTCCTCACGGCCTTGAGGAGCTGGACGTGCGAGTCGACGTTGACGGCCCATCCGAGCTCAAAGTTGGCCTCGGAGCCGCCCGACATGATGCCGCTGGCGTGGGCGTCAGCAGTGCCCTACATCCCTCCCATCCCTATCCCAACTCACTGGAGCGCAAACACGCCGCCGACCTTCTCGCCCTCGAACAGCTTGGCGAGGTCCTCGGCCTTGCCGAGGTCAGCCTGCACGGCGCGCAGGCGCTTCTCGTCTTCGACGTAGCGCGGGGGCTCGACAATGTCGGTCGTGATCACCCGGAGGTTGGGGTACAGCTCGAGCAGGAGCTTGGTGACCTCGCGGCCGACGAAGCCTGAGCAGGTGTGAGTGGAGCTCGCTCGCGCTGGGGGCACGCCACGCCAACCCACCGTTCGCGCCGGTCAGGAGCACAGTCTGCACATGGGCAGGGAGCTGAAAGTCGTATGTAGGTCCGGCCATTGTGAGTGTGAGTAGTCAATTGAGAGAGAGCTCGATGCAGGATGCGATGCGATGGGTGGTGCTTAAGAGTCGCTTGTCCGGGTCGATGGCCGCGTGCCGCCAGTTGCCGGTCACGTCGGCCCGGCATATCGGCGGCATATCGGTCCGGCATTGGTCCGGGTGAAAGGTGCTTGGGTGGTCTGGTCACCGCCGTCGCCGGGACGGCGGTCGCGCGTCTGCGCTTCGGAGGCATGCATATCCTGGCCAGGTGAGCATGAGAGCGAGATCCTGGAGCCCCTACATGTGATAGTACTACATACGAGGCTGCCCAGGGCTGTTCACGCTGAGAGCCACGCCTAGCCCCGCCGCCTGGCTCGACCGAGAAATCGGGTCGACCTCTACGTCTATGGCTGCACACGCTTGGCATCTCTCCAGGATCTCCGGGTCAGGCCCATCCGAGGGGCCACGGTATAGCAGTGTGCCGAGCGTGGCAGACAAAGCTCTTGACAGTGGCAGAGTGGCAGAGTGGTAGGTTGTCGAGGGGCAAGTGTGCTCCCAGCATCAGCACAGTAGCCTCACACGAACGACCTCCATGCAGCAGCACACCCATGCGCGCTCGAACTCATTCAGCTCGAGCGCGCGTGCCGATTGCAGCGTCATGTGTGCCGGGGCGAGCGTGCACCTGGCTTTCTGGACGGAGAACGACCACCGAGCACCACCCGCCTCCGTGGCGGTGTCGAAAGCCTGCTGGTCTCGGGCGACAGGTCCACGCTCCGAGCCCGTGATGAGAATCCGGTCCCGAGGGGTCGGGCGACGGGTTCGGGGAGTAGGGTCGGTCTCCTTTTGCATGTGTGTGTGCGGGGACGTACACAGCTGTGGAGGTCATCCTCCCCCCATCCCTTTTGCCATCCACAAGCCATCCCACCCCACACTCTCTCATCCACCCCGCCGTCGCGCCAGCGTGCGTCAAGCCCAACCCACCGGCTTCAGAGCAAACACAGAGCGAAAGGAGAGCGGCCGGCCCCACTCTTTCCGTGCCAAATACTGCACATTTGGTACATGATTCGACCCCGCCGCACGCCGCGACGAGTGAAGGGGGCAATACCCCGGTCCACTCCCGCCGAGTTATGGTAACTCGCCTGAGCCCCGCCCGCTTCGCGCTGGGTACGGCTGTGATGGATACACGCCGCGCGTATGATCGAAGAGAGGCAGCTCTTCTTTTGCGTGCGTGTCGTGGGTGTGCATGTGGTGAGGCGGCGTCAGTCATAGTCAGCTTTCTTTTCCTTGTGGGTGGTCAGCGCTGGTTCGCACCTCACGCCTCGCTGCGCTCGACCGCTCGCCCCGCTCCCCGCCGTGCCCAGATCTATGCATCATACCTAAGACGGCCACGACCGCCATATCTTACAAACCTATCCGACAACCTAAGCGGGCGAGAGCTTGGCGGCGGCCGCCTTGGCTGCCTTGGCCTTCTCCTCGGCGGCGTACGCCTCGGGGTTCTTCCTGCGCCAGTCCCAGATACGGTACAGCTGGGTCAGGCCGGTCGTGCCGACGAAGAAGTTGACGGCGGCCAGCGAGTAGTTGACTGGCGTGATGACCAGCGAGTAGCGGACCTGTGGGTGGGGTGGTTAGTCGCGTCGCGGCACGTGGGGGGTGAGAAGGGCGTTGAAGCCGAGCCGTGGGATGCCGTGCGCGCCTCGCGTGACTGGTGACAGACCGATGTTGCGCAGCTGGCACAGCGAGGTAGCCAACAAGCACGGCCAACAACCAAGACAAGCGGCAACGCGACCAGGGAACGACTCGAGCTTTCCATCTCGCGCAGCGCGCGCTTCTCCACGCGCTGACGCTGACAGGCGCACAACGGCCACGGCGCACCAGCCCTTTCCCGTCATCTCCAAGCCCACTCACCCAGATGAAGCCCGTAGCCGCGAGCGCGACGTTCTGGCTGACCGAGAGCTTGTCGGCAGGGCGCTGGAGGTCCTTGATGCCGGCAGCGACGAGGGCCCACTTGGCGAGGGGAGCCCAGAAGAAGATGGTCCTGTAGGGTGGGGTGGGGTAGTGCGGGGCGGTGGGCGTAGAGAAGCAGTAGCAGGCCGTAGTCGGATCAGGAGATGGACAAGGCGGGAGCACGACGCGTGAGATGAGATGCGATGGGACGCGACGTCACGAAGACCAGACGCGATGATATCAGACAGCGACGAGGAAAGCGGTCAACACAGCGGGTAGGCAGCACAGAGAAGAGTTCGTCAGCACGGTACATCGTACTCTTGGCCACACGCGGCGCGACGCACTTGGGACCAGCGGGGTGGTTGACAAACGCCTGCCACTTGGACGTGGCCTTGTTAGCGGCGGCGTTGGTGACCTTGGAAGCGGCGGCGCCTGTTGCGGGTCCGGACATTGTTGGGCTTTTGAGTGGTGAGGGGCGAGGCGAAGCGTAGTAGGCACAAGTCTAGGTTGTTGTTGCAATGTTATCGTCTCTAACTTGGTCGTCGTCGTCGTTGTCCGTCTGTCGGCGCTCCAGCTAGCGGCACTGGCATGTCATTGCCGCCTCCGCATTCAACTCCTCTGGGGCAGACAGGCAGGCAGCACGACTCAACTCACACTACGGCGCGCCGGAGTTTGACTCAATGTGGCACGGTTCGCATGGTTTCCACGTGGCGGGGCCCCAGATTATGTAACTGACTTTCCACCCGTCAACAACAATCGAAACCTGGTATGCGGTCATTGGGAAATATGGACAAGTTGCACGACTCTTCCCCAACCACTACCACCAGCATGAGCGCGAGCGCGAGCAGCACCCGCCCCCTGCCCGTGCTGATAACGTCGCGCAGCGTACCCGGCCGCGTCGCCTCGCTGTCGCGGCGCAACGTCGCGTGGAGCGCGGACGGGCAGTGCCTCCTCGTCTCGCGGCATGGCGTGTCGATCACGGCAAGTATCTGGCGTGGGGTAGATGGGGGAGGGTGCGCTGACCGCGGCCGCAGACACCACACCTGATATCTACCCTTCCCGCGCCGAGCGTGCCGCTCAACTCGAGCATCTACGACGCGTTCGCGCCCAAGGCCTTGCTCGAGGAAGGCGACGACGACGACGATAACAAGGACGACATTGACGTGGACGGCGACGGCGGGCCGTCGGCACGCAAGCTTGCGCGGCCCAAGGACGGGGAGGTGTGCTGGTGGATGACGAGCGTTACGTTCGACAGTAATCGCCAGCGGGAGGACGTGTATGACTGGGCGGACGTGGGCGGTGGGTTCCAGGCGTCCTCTCGTCGCTGACCCGCCAGATGAGTACAGCGCCGTCCTGACCGACAATAACCGACACGTGCGCAGCGCGGTGTGGTCGCCGTCGTGTATGAGCCGGATAGGCAGCGCCGTCGTAGCGGTGCTCACCAACTCGCTCAGCGTGTCAATCTACGAGCCGGCAGGCGACCCCCTCTCGCGCGGGTTCGAGGAGGCCGCCGACCTCTCCCAGGCCATGATGCGCCTGCTTGGGCCCGACCTCGTGCCGGACAACAAGCCGACCACGCGGGCGATGCTGCGCATGCGCTTCACGTGCTTGGAGTGGAGCGACGCGCTGCCCATGGACAGCATGATTGGGGTTGATGGGAGCTTGCTCGCGCTCGGGAACCGCGCGGGCGGGGTCGCGTTCTGGAGGTGAGGAGGTGGGATGTGGGCGCGGCGCTGACGTGTAGTTATGCGAACGGTACTGCGAGCCTGATCGCCGAGGTACCCGTCCTACCGGCGTCGCCATTCGTAAGCGACCTCACATGGTCCAAGTGGCAGGCGGTGAACGAGACTACTCGTAGGTGTATGCCTGTCGGACAACCTACTGACGCCAGGTGTCTCGCGGCTGGCTCTCGCAGGAACCGACGGCTCAGTATGCACGCTCTCCGTCCAGCGGATAGCTGTCCAGTCCAAAGACCAGGATCCGACGTGGAGACTGGAGCTCGGCGAGCCGGTGGTCATCTCCCCTGCCGACCGGCGCACAATCACTGCCATCAAGTGGCTCACTGTGAGTCGCTCGGTGCTGTGACCTTATCTGACCGCAGGACGATCTCGTGATCTGGACCAAGTCTGGCTCTGTTCACTTCTGGCAGGCGTCACGGGGCGCTGTGAAGAGCGTCCGCCTGCAGCCGATCGGCAACTGGGCCGGCTCGAGCCCGCTCACCGCCTGTGCTGGTGGGTCGCGAGCTGTGCGAACCAGCTGACGCTAGGTATCCACTTCGTCGCGCCGTCTACCGTGCTCGTCGTCCTTGGCACCCTGACACACCATGTGCTCGTCGACGTGACCACCGAGCCCAAGCTCGCCCCGCTTGCCGAGTCGCTCCGCCTCTCGCTGGCGGCACGCGACGCGTTCCTTGACGTGTCGCGCAACACGACATTACGGACCCTCCTCATGACTAGCGACCGCGAACTGACTGCCTCAACTGCTGGGTATGCCGCCCTTGGGGGGTCGTTTGACATTGCCACATGGATTACAGAGTAGGTAGCAGATACGCGACTACCTGCTGACACCAGACCCCTGACACTACACAACCTCGACAGCTTGACCGAGGTCCATCGTATCGATGATTTCATCGTTACCGACCTGAAGCACACGCAGGCGACGCCAGAGTCGATCGCCCAGGAGGTGGAGAAGGTGCTCGCGGATCCACCACGATGTAAGCTTTCCGGAACGGCTGAGCTGATATTAGTGTTTGACGTTGCGCCGCTTGTGCCGCTCATCTCGCTGGTGCTTCGCACCCTCGCCAGCGACTCCGACTCCGGAGAGCTGCTGCTGAAAATAATCTCCGCCTTCGACCCCGATACCGCGGGCCCATCATTGGAATCATCGCCTTCATCACCACGGCAAGCCCTGATTCAGGCGCTGTGGGCTCATAAACCACTCGACCGGCTACGCCTCAGGCTCGTTCTCGCTTATTGGGGACAAGTAAGCGCCGTATCGTCAGACCTGCTGCTAATGCACAGCGCACGTTCCCCAGTGCATACGACGAGTTTACCACCGTAGCACGATCACTGGCGTCGACGCTGAGACGTACCATCGCGTCGCTGACGCTGGAATGGGCGGTGCGGCATACCTCGGCATCCCTCGGTGCAATCGATGAGCTCTACATCCACCACCTGATTGCGCTTAGTGGCGGATCTGGGCATATCGGTGCTCGTATCGTCAACTCGGCCACAAGCGCGGATGGCACCGACTCGTGCCCTGCGTGTAAGAGTGAGATTCCGTTCGTGGCGGACAGCGGGGCGCGGTGTGCCAAGGGGCATGAATGGGGTGAGTTAAGTCGCGGCGATGGTACGAGTGGCGTGATATTGACCTGCGTCAGAACGGTGCTCTGTCACTCACTTCCCCATCACAACGCCAGAGTATCGCTTGTGTCCTGTGTGTCCTGCCGTGTCCCTCATCCCCAGGAGCCAGATGGTGGCGGGTGGGGGCGGCGCGGCAACCGAGGCCAACGGCTCGGCGGCGGCGGCGGCGACGACAAGCGACTCGCTTGTGCAGTTTGCACTCGAGTCCGCAGTGCATTGTGTCATGTGTGGCGGGCGGTGGTCAACCGCGTTGTGAGGGGCCGTATGTGAGCGGGCGGACATGGTAGCGAGGTGTAGTCAGCTGGATACGTAGACGGGCGGGGCGGGGCGTCGCCCAATGCCAGCAGCTGTATTAATGGCGCGAGTTTGCGCGCAATGTATGGTCCATATTGCCGCGAGTGCCAGTCAGCCAACACAAAAACAGCGGCGACATGCCGACTGACGCGCAGGTGCCGTTGACGAGCGGCAGCGGCAGTGGCGCAGCCCTGGCGCGCTGATAACGCCAGTGCCGAGGGGACACGAGCGCGTCGGCGCGTCGTGGGGTGGCGGGTGGCGGGTGGCGGGCTGCCGGCGGGTCAAGCACGTTCATCGAGCACATGTCACCAGCGGCCCAAAGTGGGGCCGGTACGCTCCGACGTTTGGTATCTGATAGCTTAGCCTGCACTGCACGGCATGCTTCGTAGTCGTAGTCATGCATTTGGATTTGGCATGGCATGCCAAATCGTGGAGGAGTTGCGGTCGTCGAGTCGGTGTGTGGCCGCTCGCAGTGGCGGGTCCGGATCGACCCGGTGACAGAACGGCGGGGCGCGATTCGTCCCGACCTGACTCGGCGCCGAGGCGACAACCAGTGCAACAATGTTTGTTTTCACGGCGTTGGCGGCGTGCTCTGATCGAATGTAGATGCGTGCATGCGTGTAGTCCGACTCGGAGTACAGCGACTGCAAACATGCATGCATGCACGCCGGGGTTTGTGCAGCTTTTTGCTAGGCGGCAGCAGCCACGCCCCAGCTGGCCGGCCACAGAAAAGCGCGCGATTACGGGTTATCTGGGGCGAGAACGCGCCCGGCGGCGGGGAGGCGCCACTGATCTAGGGGTGGGCCCGACGTCATTGCCTTGCCCCTGGTCTGTAGCCCCGGCGGCAAGTGTAGCCTTTGGTATTCCCATTTCCGATGTTTGCCTCGGAGCGGAGAGAGAGAGAGAGGGTGGTGCATCAGCTGTGTGCCAAGGGCGGGGTATTGTTGATGCGACGGGCACGAGTCGACGACAGTGGCGAGTTTGCAGAGCTGCGCTGATCGGAACTGGTATATATCTTCGGGTTCCTCGAGGCGGTCGGTAGTCACTCAGACAAGACAACTTTCACCCGATAGCTAGCCAGCTACAACGTAGCACCACATCACACACCACACCACACCACTCCACCCCCACCCCCCACCACCATGTCCTCCCTCCTCGTTATGCCCCTCCGCGCCGGCGGGCCCAGCGTGCTCCGCATCGCAGCTACCAGCTCGCGTCGCGCACCGGCGCTCTGCCTCGCGGGGCTGCACACCAGCTCTATCGCGCGGACGCCGCCTGCGCCCAGCGCTGCGCCGAAGAACGCGGCGTCGTCTTCTTCTTCCTCGGCAGCTGCCGATGCGACGACGAGCGCGCTCTCTCACGAGGGGCGCGGGAGCGAGGGCGCGCACTACAACGGTGAGTGGCGCGCGGCGCGGCGACTGGAAGCAAAGCTCACACGGCGCAGACAAGACCGAGGCCGACATCTCGGCTCTCATAGCCACCGACAAGGCCGGCGGGTGGACGCTCATGAACCCCATCTACACCGAGTCGGACCTCGACAGCGTCAAGGTCGTCTACCGCGAGCCGCAGACCATCACCGACGCGACGATCCGCAACATGGTCCGCCTGACCAAGTGGACGTTTGACAAGGTGACGGGCTACAAGGGCACGCATATCACGCCCGACCACCTCAAGAGCAGCACGATCGAGCAGCTGCGCGAGAAGGGCGACCTGCTCAGCGACAAGGCGTGGCTCAAGCGCATCATCTTCCTCGAGTCGATCGCCGGCGTGCCCGGCATGGTGGGTGGTACGCTGCGCCACCTGCGTAGTCTCCGCCTGCTGCGCCGCGACGGCGGCTGGATCCACACGCTGCTGGAAGAGGCCGAGAACGAGCGCATGCACCTGCTGTGAGTGGGACGGACACACAACACAGCTGGCACCTGCTGACGCCCCCCAGCACCTTCATGACCGTCGCTCGCCCGTCGTGGCTGACCCGCGCGGTCGTCCTCGGCGCCCAGGGCGTCTTCTACAACCTCTTCTTCCTCACCTACCTGATCACGCCCAAGACGGCGCACCGCTTCGTCGCCGCGCTCGAGGAGGAGGCCGTGCGGACGTACACCCACTGCATCGAGGACGTGGAGCGCGGCCTCGTGCCCGAGTGGAGCGACAAGCCCGCGCCGCAGATCGCAATCGACTACTGGCGCATGCCCGAGGACGCGTCGCTGCTCGACGTGATCAAGGCCGTGCGTGCCGACGAGGCGACGCACCGCTTCGTCAACCACTCGCTTGCCAACCTCGACCAGAAGCACGACTTCAACCCCTTCGCTTTGGGCGAGCCGGCCCCAGAGATCCGCGGCACGATCCCCGGCTTCACCCGGGAAGAGAGCGCAAAGTACGCCAATGAGACGCAGCAGAAGCTGCTCGGCGCGGCAAAGGAGCAGCAGGAGAAGCAGTCGTAAGCGGCCTCGAGCGGCGCAGCCGCGAGTGAGCGCGTCCACCGGAGCAACAAACAACGTCGCTGCGCCAGCACCCAGCCACAAAACGGTCACACAGTCCCACTTGTTAGAGTAAAACGTAATGATGCCCATGTTCATGTATTCTATGTCGCGAAGTGGTGCTGGCGTGGAGTGGCGGGGTGTAGTGGTTGAGGCATGAGGCCGCTGGCCGGCTGCGTGTCGGATGCCGAGTCGACTCCGTTGTCGCGGCGCGGCGCGGCGCGGCGCGGCGCTGGACTCTCGCCGCGGACACTGACCGCCGGCTCCGACACCCGGCTCCGAGCTGCGACGCAACGACGCGACTCCGAAGAAACCAATGCATATGATCTGGTGGTCAGCGGCGGCCGCGACGACGACGCTCACAATGTACTCCTATGTCCAGCTCGCTCTCCTTCCTCTGCGCGGCTCAAGGCCCGTCGTCCACACGCCCACCGCTCGCACGGCGCACCGCCGCCTCCGGCGTCGGTGCTAGTTCATCCCCTCCACAGGCCCCTTCTTGACCGGCATATCCACCTTGGGCGCATTAAGCGGCGGCAGCTTGGGCCCGTGGAACTCGCGCCGCTTGTGTGCCGGGTCGTCGTTGCGCCGATTGGCTAGGATTAGGAAGGTCGAGCTCGCGGCCGCGAGGATGCCGAGGAGGAGGAGCGGGTTCGGGCCGCGCGGGGTCGGGGGCTTGGTTGGTGGCGGGGGTGGTGCTGTCATTGTTGGTGGTGGGTTGTTGGAGTTGAGGGAAAGTCAACGACGAGGAGATGGAGAAGACGAGGAAGGCCGGTGGAGGTCATCTCGCCGATCGTCTCCGCCGAGGCGCTTTTTCGCGCCCCTGCTTTTGCAACCACACCCACCACTCGACGTCGACGGCTGCATGGCTGGTTTGCACTGCGCACAGCGTGCAGCGCACGACGTGACAACGCAGGCAGGATCAGTGCAATGTAGGCCCGGGCCGAGCTCGTGAGCATCTTTGGCCGTTGCAAGCCGCGCTCACGCGACTCCTCCCCTCACCAACGCCAACTCGTGCCACACCGCATGCATGCCAACGTTCTGTAGATTCATATCCAACATTACCATCCGTACGATCCCACTCTCATGCCATCACGCTACCTGCGGCCAGCGGGGCGGGGGCGCGCGAAACCGCCGCTGCCACCACCGGGCGAGTTGACTCTGGGGCCAAAGGCGTTGAACGCGTTCTGGATTCTCTCCTTGCTGTCCCCGTCGTCCTCGACGGCCGAGGTGGGTGCCGAGGCGTGCGCCGCGGCAGACACGGGGCTCGACGAGCTCGCGGGCGGCGTGTGCGACGTCGTGCGGATGGGCATCGGGCGGCCAAACGCTGCGCCGACGGGCGCGGGCGCGCCAAACACTGGCCGAGTGGCAGGCGTGGCGAAGCTGCGCGTCGGGTTGCTGCTCGGCGGCGGGGCGGCAGCGACACCGAACCCGCTCGGTGCGGGCGCTCCAAACACGGCAGGCTTGCCCGGGTTCGGGAGGCTCGACGCGTGTTTTGGCTTGGCTGGAAGCGCCTCGCGCAGGTGCGTCTCGTTGACGTCGTTCTTGTCCGACGTCTCAATCTTGCCGTGGATCTCGACGCCCGCCTTGTCGATCGCATCCTGCTGAACGCCACGCACCGACGTCGAGTAGATCATGCGGAACTTGACGGGGCTGCCGGACGGGCACCAGTAGATGAAGACGACGCGGCCCTTGGACTCGACCTCGGGCTCTGGTTCAGGCTCGGCGGCAGCGATGGGCTCGGGCGACGCGGGCTTGGACTCGACCTTGAGCGCTGCGACACCTTCCTCTGCCGTCTCTTCCTTGTCACCACCTGTCTCCTCAGCCTCCTCCTTCGGTGCAGCGTCCTCCTCCTCTCCTCCCTCCGTCTTCTCCTTCTCCTGCTCCTCACCATCGGCAGCGTTTTCAGGCTGGGCTGTTGAAGCTGCGACGTAGCGAACACCGCCAGCGGTCGCCTGGAATGTGTTGCGGGGTGCGGAAGGCGCAGCGGCGGCAGGCGCCGGCTTTGGTGCCGGCTTGGGGGGCGGGGGCGTGGGGAACGAGTAGAAGACGTAGGCTGGGGCCTTCTCTGGCAGCTTGGACGCGAGCTCGGAGGGCTTGCACGCCTCGGAGCGCTGCAGCTGGAGCAGCGACGAGTCGGTGGGCGCAATGTCCTGGGTGTCAGTTGTGTCGAGGACACGTGAACTCACCAGAGACACGATCCAGCCGTCGTCAGACCTCGCAGCGGCCTTGGTGAGCGCCTCCTGCACGTCTGCGTTCCACTTCATGCGGCCACCAAGCCCGACGACAGCCTTGACGCGCGCCGTCTGCGTCTCCTTGTCCAGGGCGAGCGACTTGGCCTCCTCCGCCTCGGCCGCCTTGATCTCGAGCAGCGCCGCCTCGGACGCGGTGAGCGGGGGAGGCGAGAGGATGTGGTCGAGGTGGGCCTTGAGCGCCTTTGGTGTGAGGTCTCCCTGAGGGGGTGGGTCAGCACCGCACACTACAGCACAGCACAGACACAACAGCACAGCGCCGCCGCCGCACACTCACAATCGACGTCGCAAACCAGTCATGCTTAAAGTTGCCGGTGCCCAGCGCCTTCATGAGGCCGCCGCGCGAGCTCGCCTGCAGCATCTTTGCGCGCACGCCCGCATCGTCGGGCACAAACGTCACCATCATCCACTCGTACGCGCCGCCCGACTTGGAGTCGAGGCGGTAAGCGAACGACGCGGGCGTCTGCTTGCTCGGCAGCGTGGGGGCGAGCAGCTCGATGTCGTCGGCGTACGAGCCCTTGGGCTTGACCGTGGTGAGGTGGGAGAAGGACTCTGCGGGGGTGTGTGAGCGGACGAACACAGCTCCAATGTGGGCATAGAGGTGAGACGTAGCAAGGGTTACACCACCGTGCAAGCCCTCGCCATCACCCCAGCACAGCACTCACCGCCCTCGATGGTGAAGACGAGCGCGCGGACATCGTCAGCGCTCGACTTTGCTGCGCCGAACGCAGCGGAAATCGCAGGCGGGACCTTGATCCCAGAAGGTGCAGACATTTGCGGCGTCTGGAGTGTGCGAGATGGGTGGAGTGAGAGTTGGAACGAATGGCCAAGTGACTGGAGTGAATTGGGTGCTGCCTGCCAGTTGGAGTGACGAGGTGTTGGTGGTTGTGGTGGGACGTGGCTGCGGGGCGCGGGCATTCAGGACAACCGGCAGCGCGACGCACAGTGACGTCGCTCACAAACCACCACCACCACTTTCTCTTGGCCTCAGTGACTTGCGACTCTTGTGCATCGCATCTGCCCCAACGCTCTATCCAATGCATACACACGCCAATGCTCCATGCACAAGTAATCCCCAAACACCTCGTCCGCATGCTATATGTACTCCTGTGCCTCGTCGGCCTATGCGCCAACCTTGCTCTTCTTGTTGGCGGTGGCAGAGTCGGGGGCAGCGCGCTTGGCGCCAGTCTCGGTGCCGTCCACCTCCATCGCGTCGTCTTCGGCAGCACCGCCGGACCCAGATGGAGGGGGGACGAGGCGAGGTGCCGACGTGACGGCCTTGTGTGTCCTGCGCGCCTCTGGTGGGTCAGCTAGTCTCATGCCCTGAACCCACGAGCTCGGAGCAACACCTTCTTTGGCGTCAACGAAAGCGCCTCCTTCGCGAGGTTGGCAGGAATGCCGAGGATGGTTGCGCTGGATATCAGCTACGAACTTCGCGAGTGAAGCAGCTTACAGGTTCACAACGTCGAACGGTCCACGGAGGCTCGAGCTGCTCCCATCTGGCCCAGAGGACAGGATGATCCCCTTGCCCTCGGTCACGCGAACAAGCTCGCGGGCATTGGAGAGGAAGTTCTGGCGGTATCTCCGTGCTGCGTCCTGCGGCACCGATGTTGGGGGAAACAGGCCGGCCGCGTAGGGGATCTCAAACTGGTCGCGTCAGTGGTGAACAACAACAATGCCAACACCACTCACCACAACACCCATGCGCAGCGCCTGGCGCACCTGCTTGCGGTTCAAGCGGAACGAGAACGGGCGCTCGTGCAGTGGGACAGTGATGATAGAGATCTGGGATGTTAGTGGGTCGTCAGGGCCATCCGTTGGGCACCCACCTGGTTAGGACCAGGGTTGGACAGCTCGACACAGGCAACCTGGAAGGCCTTATCCGAGCCAACATACGCGCTGAGGATGTCGTAGTCTGCCAGCGCGTTGGTGTTGGCCGCAGTCTGCATGTGTCAGTTGATTGCATGGACAAGGACACAACTCACAATCGGGTGCACCTTGCCGTCGTCGAGACGCATGTGGTAGCGCGTAACCTGCACCAGAGTGGGCTGTGATGGGCCAGCGTCGCTGCTGCTGCTACTCGTGCTGAACCGCGGGTCGAGGCGGGGGAAGGGGAGGGTGCGCGCGTCCGCCGAGCCGAAGGGGCACGGCGTGACGGCGGTCGACTGCTCGGCGGACACGGTGTACGCAACGACGTTGTAGCCGACTGGGTGCGTCAGCGGGCTGTATCCCACGATCCACAACCCTCCTACTCACGATGACCTGCGAGCGCGACGTCGCGCGACACCTTGACGCGCTCAGCGGCGTCCAGCCCAGCCCAGCAGTCCGCCGGCGCCGGGGTGGACGTCTTGGAGCGGTCGTCCGCGGCCTTGCCCTTGCCCTTTGCCTCCTTCTTCTTCTTGGCGGGCGCAACCTCGGGCGAGGGGAACGGCACGAACAGGTCGTAGTACATGCCGCGATGAGTGGGTGTGGGTGTGGTGGAGAATAGAGAGACAACTAACGCACTTCGATGCGGAAGTCAAGCTGCCCACACCGAAATTGTGCGAGGGAAGGGTACCTCGCGTGGTCGGCACGTGGGAGGGCGCAAGCTCAAATTGATCCCGAGACGCAAACAAACAGATCGCTATGGCTTAGTGGAAAAGCGCCAGGCTCATACTTTGTGTGACACCTGGAGATCCCTGGATCGAGACCAGGTGGCGATACGAAAGCTTCGGCTTTTTGGCCCCTGCTGCCTCGTCCTGCTCGTGGTTTTAGATCGCTTCTGCGCGCTGTTGAACTCGATTGAGGTTGATTCTTTTTGCGAGGTGATCGGCGTGATCGGTGCGTGTGTGCAACGGGGCACAGAACACGCCCCCGCGCCGTCATGCATGATCGGCAGCATACGCGCCGCACACACTACGGCGTGTATGAGTGGCTGCGCCGTGTGTGCAGACGCGTACAGGCGTGTGGTCGTGGCTTTAATATCTGCTTGAGGCAACTCTGGTCCAGTCGTCTGGGCCATGCATGCGCCTTGACACACGCCTGATGAGGGCAACTTGCAGTCAAGGGGCCCCTGGCAGCCAAGAAAGCCCCACTCACCCTCGTGTTCGCAAGGACGCTCGTGCGCCGGCGACAGGCTCATTCAACCCCCAGTCCAGCGACTCTTCCCCCGCCGCCCAGCTATTTCTCCCCTCCCTCTCATTCTCTCACTCGCTCTGTCTCTTGTCCATCCTCGTCATCATCATCCAGTGAACCCCAACACAATGCTGCACCCCCACCCTCCCTTCCCCTCCCCAGCAACAAGCGGTAGTTACCCGTCCTCGTCGTCGCCACTGCAGGCGCCACGCCTTCCTCCGTCCTCGTCGCCGAGAATCAACTCGCCGCTCACGCTCCCCGCTGTCGCAACCGCCATGGAGGCTGGGAAGGTGATCACGGACCTCGCGACTGCCGTCACTGTGTCCACGTTGGCTGTGGGCGACGCGGCGCCACCAGACCTCGAGGTTGGCAATCTCGAAGGTGGCGAGCCCGAGGTGGCCGACGCTCAGGCCGTCGAGGACGTCGCCCACAGAACACCTCCGCCGCCGACTTCTCCTTCCGACTCCCCTTCCTCCGCTCCTCTTCCTCTCCCAGAGGACGATAACACGTCCGGCCAGAGCAAGAGGCTATCGTTTGGAAGTGGCGTGATGGCTTCCCCCGCTAGCTCTCGCCACTCTGCGGCCCACACTGACAAAGCCCTGATGCCCATGGTGTCCGAGGGGGCGGCTTCACCTCCCCCAGCTGTGCCCTCCCCCGCCGAGGAGGTGGCCGCAACCTCTCCTCCTGGTTGCCAGGAATCTCTCCTCGCCTCCGAGGAAGCTACCATCGCCGAGCTGGACAAGGCAGAGGCGCAAGCAGCCCAGATGGCCGCGGATGCGCCTTCCTGCGACGAGAATGAAGGAGACACTGCCGAGGCGCTCGCTGTGACTGAATCTACAGTCAGCGAAGGGCCCCAACCCGCTAGTGATGCCGATGAAGACGGCCTGGTGAGTACCAAAGGCTGAATGACCGCTGATCTCCAGGCGTCTTCCATTACTGCCTCACAGATGACAAAGGTGGCCGACAATGAATCAAAACAGATGCAAGTCGACTTGAACGACCTGGATTACCCCTTCAATGCCTCTTCAAAGTCCATGGAGTTCGTACATCCGTCCCCTCAGCCCTCGTTCACCGAGGCCGAGCACATCCAAACGAAGACTATCAACCCGGCCGTCCTCCGCCCGGCTCTACCGCCGTCGACGAACCCCAGCTCGTCCTCGTCGAGGCAGACAGAGTCAGAGCCCGAGGGTGAAAATGACACCGACCAAACCCCACGCGTTGGTAAGGGCCCAGCCTCTTCCAACCCCGTCGAGGAAGACAGCGACGCCGACGGAGAGTTCGAGGAGGATGATCAGTTTGCCCGCGGGCTCGAGGAGAACGAGGTACACCTCAAGGAGACGGCCGACGCGAAGGCGATCAGCGCGGTGCTCGACTTGGACGAGGCGATTGACGAGGCCGTGGCTTTGGAGCTGGACGAGATCGAGAATCAGAAGGTAATCAAGGAGTTGGAGGACGAGCCCATGGTCGTGTCGGACAGCGACGAGCCATCAATCCCATACGTTCCTGCCCGAGGCCGCCATCATCGCCAACGTGTAGGCGCCTTACGCGGGTCGAGTCCCGATGACATCGTCTACGTGGGGAAGGCCGCTGGGCCCAGCACGCCACACCTCCCCTTCGGCGTCTTGTCAGGCAAAAGATTACCAGCAGCAGCCTCTCCAGCAGCACCCACAAAGCCACCTCCTTACAAGCCCCTCATCAGAGCCAAGAACAAGTTCACCCCTCCAAGCCGGCGAAGCGACAGGGTCCTCGCCAGAAGCCCAGCGAGCAACAGCAGCCTTCCAGCTAGCCCTGCGATGACGACGAACTCTGGCCCCATAAAGATCACGGTGCCAAAGGTGTCAAAGCAGTCCGCCATCCCATCGTCGCGCGCCACGAGCGCCACGTCCTCGAAGAAGCGTGCCCTGGAATCGGACGACGAAGAAGACATCATGACACGCGTGTACAAGCGCATCAACGATGGGTCGAGGTCGCCATCCACGCCCAAGCGCCGGTCCACCTCTGGCTTCCAGCCCAAGGTGAAGCGGGGACGCCAGAGCACAGAGCGCTCGGGTTCGCCAGACCCGCGCTTCCAGAAGCCGGCCAAGATGCTCGCCAAGAGTGACGGTAAGCGGCGGGGCACGGGCACGTGGCCCAAGTTACCCAAGGAGGCGGCGGCGTCGCTCATGATGGTGAGTGCGGTGTGAGTGGGCCGTGCTGACGTGCAGCAAGAGATCGCGTGTGAGCAGGTGGGTATGGTGGTGTGGTGGAGAGGCAAGGAGGGCAGCTAATGCCAATGTGGACAGTGTGACGGCCGGTTAGTGCAGTCCTGGGTCAGCACTGACGTTCAGAGCGCACTGGATATGCGCGATGGGCCAGGGAGACCTCGCCCTCGACAAAGGATGGATCTGCCCCGACTGCTGCGAGCTCGTTACAAGTGGGTCCATCGTCCACCGACGAGCTGACCCCGCCCCAGACAACAACATCGACATGATGCTCCCAGCGCCAAGGAGCCGCTGTATCCGAGGTGACTGCTGGCGCAGGTTGGTAACGCCTGTCCGGACGCTGGCGGACAAGCCGGCCGCGAGCAGGGAGGTGGGCGCGGTGGGCACGGCTAACGGCAGGCGGCATCGCAAGATGCAGGACGTGAACCCGGACACGGATACGTGGTACTGCGAGCGCGTGATTGGGTGGGTGCAGGCGCCATTGAGTTGTGCTTACCCGCCAGACGCCGCGCAGTCGGGCGGTACGAGGGCTCGAGTACCCGCGCGTTCGAGTACCTCGTCAAGTGGCAGGACTGGGCCGTGGCCGACTCGACGTGGTGAGTGGTGTCGCCGCAGGGCGTGGCTCACGCCCAGGGAGCCGAAGGAGAACCTCGCGCACATCAACGGCCGCTGCCCCATGATCGAGACGTTCGAGAAGAAGGCCAAGGAGGAGAAGGAGCCGCTCAAGCAGAAGACAGCGCTGCTGGCCGAGGCGTTCGGGTGGTTTGACCGCAAGACGGGCAAGTGTCTCGTCGAGCCGAGCGGCAAGCCGCAGCCGAAGAAGAAGGCGACGAAGTGAGCAGTAGATCAGTAGCAAGACTTCAGTAGAGATGATGCATGTGCCAGCGCGCCATGTCGCACCAGCTCGTACGTCAGCTCCCCCAGCCGCACACCGTCAGCACCCCTCGCAGGCACAGATGCATAGCAGCGTCGTCGACGACTCTCGCCACAGCCCATTGATTCTTTCGCCCCTCAATCCTACTTCTTGCCCTTGCCCTTGACCGCGCCGGTGTCGGCGCGCACGTCGGCCTCGGACTCGGTCTGCGGGTGCGCCTTGATGGCGTCCTTCTCGTGCTGGAGCTCGCGGGCGCGCGTGAGTTCTGGGGAAGGGGAGGTCAGCGCTTGCTTGCGTCTTGTTTCCTCAGCCGTCGTCTCCTTCCGTCCCGGTTCCGGGCCTCCGAGCAAGCAAGCAAGCCAGCTCGGCTCGGCTCGGCTCGCTGCGCTCGCCCCGCCCTCGCCTCGCACGACTCACCCCAAGCAGTCTCAGCCTGCAGCGCAGCATCAGGCTTGGCAGGCAGCGCGGGGTCGTTGTCGGCCTTGACGTCGGCCTCGGACGCCGTCGCGTCCTTGCGGTCCCATCCGGGGTCGACCTCGTACTTGCGCTCGTACGTTTTGCCGCGGGTGGTCTGGCGCCGTGTCAGCGAGCGTGACGGGCAGAGGGGCGGGGGCACTTACCGCGCTGGTGGCGAGTGCGCGTGTCGACGACGGGAGGCGCAGCGCGCGCGAGAGCTGGACAATGTTCCTCATGGTTGCTTGTGGTGGTGGTGGTGGATTGCTTGTGGTGGTTGGTTGGAAGATGCTAGCTAGCTTCGTTACTCGACCTAGCACGGCTGCCTGTGGGAATGCGACCCCTGCCTGTGGTTGGCCTTTGGGTTCATGCCTCGCCTTTACGGCATACCACGAAACACACAATTGACCGCAGAGCTCCGCGGGCGGGGAGTTACGACGTCGACAAACAAGGTCAATGACGTCAGTCACGGCTGCCACATTGCCGCTAATCCGACTCGGAGAGGCGCGAGGCGCGCGAGGCGTTCACTGCGCCGGGCCGGCGCAACTTCGGGAGCATCTTTGCATGATACGAGTTATGGTACAGACAACTAACAGACACGGGTGCACGCGCAGCAAGTCTCGCCGGCCGAGGCGGCGGCCAGACTCACAGCCGCACATGATGGCAGAAAAGTTCGGCAACAGGGAGAGAGGGAGAGAGAGATGAGACAACCATGGCAGGGACGGGCAGATGGCAGATGATGCAGGGTGATTGCCAACCAGAGTGGCATGGGGGGAAGATGAAGATGTGCCGGTCAAGGACAGCATCTCGTCTAGTCCTTGGACGGCTCGCCAGCAGCAGCAGCAGCAGCAGCAGCAGCCGTAGCGACGCCCTGGGAGTCTGCGCCGGCGCCCGCGCCGGTTGAAGCGCCAGCATCCTCGGCGTGCACAGCTGCTGCCTTGGACGCCCCAGTCGCGGAAAGGGGAATCTCAGATACTGGGCTCTCAGCCACGGGGCTCTCGGTGAGAACCTCACGCAGCGACTGGTGCATGAAGTCGGTCGGCGTCTGGACACTCGGCGCAGTCGAGGCCGTGTCCAGCGGCGACTCGGGCGTCGGCGAGTGCGAGGCAGGCTCGGCACCTAGGGCCGGTGAACCGGCGACCTTGGCGTCCTCCTCGCCCTTGGGAGGCTCCACCTCCACTGTAGGCACGACTGCGTCCGTGCCATTGGGCTCCGCCTTGCCCTTGCCCTTGTCTTGCACCGCCGCACTTGCTTCTGTTGACGCCTCTGCGGTCCGCAGAGAGTGCCCGCTCGCAGGCACGTGAACGTCGAGGCTGTGTCGCGACTGGGCAGGCGCAGCAAGCGGTGACGAGGGGTGAGAGTCGGTAGTTCCGAGCCTGGGACTTGGGCTAGGCGACGAGCTCGATCGCGCACGGTTGTTCACCCCGAGGCTGCTCGACGGGCCCGCAGGCGACGGTGCTCTCGGGGTGCCGTCGCCAGGGCCGAGTGTCGTGGGGGACGGCGCAAAATGGACGCTACTCTTCGAGTTGGAGCGGCTGCGGTTACCTGACAGCTTGGATAAGAGCTTGGAAGCATTGCCGTTCGAGTTGTTCTTCCACGACGCGAATGTTCCGGTCGCCGACGAAGACCGGCGGGAAGAAGACTCGCCCACGGGCGTCGCCGAGCCACTCGTCCGGCCATCGCCAGGCTTGGTCTCGGCAGCAGATTTCCGCTGGTGCTCCTCGTGGTCGAGGAGCGACAGCCGCATGGCCTCCATAATCATCATCTGCTGCGTGTCAGCGTACCATTCCCAATTGCTCCACCACTAACCTCCTCCATCTCGCGCTCACGGTCGCGGTTGCGTCGCGATCTACGGCTACCGCCGCCGCCTCCCTCTTCCTGCGGAATGGACATGCTAAAGTCGGCCTGGCCCGTTGCCCGCGCCGAAGTGTATCCAATGGGAATCAGGCGGTCGCCCACTTGACGCATGACGATGCGGCGCGCAGCACGACGAGCGGCCGCAGCCTTGACAGCGTTGAGCTTGGCCTCCCAGTCGGGTCGAATCTGGTCAATGGTGATGACCTCCTTGGCCTTGGACGACACACTCTTGCGGCGAGTGCCCTCCGGCTTGGAGAGACCCGGGGATGGTGCCGGCGAGCTACTGAGCGGAGTGTCCTCGGACAGCGAGAGCGCCTGCGAGAAGCCACTGGTGCCAGCCTCTGGCGAAGTAGATAGCGCGTGGGCAGCGGCACTGATAAGCACGCCACCAGTGACACCAGCGGCGGGTGACACTCGCGGCGGCGACGGCCGCTCGTAAATGACTCCAAAGTCGGGCTCCATGCAGTACGGGCAGCACGCCGAATCCGACTCGAGATGTGTCACGGTCGCCTCGCTACGCTTCATCTGCACAAAGCACTCGGTGCACAGTGGCTGCTCGCAGCATCGCGATGTGTTGATGTTGGGAGGATAGCTCTGAGACAGTTGCGTTAGCCAGTGGCAACTAGACATGTAACGCTGCACGCCCAATCATACAGGATCAACGCCGCCCGCTCCACACTCACCAGGAAACAAATGGGACATTCCACAGCACCGAGATACGCTTTGACCTCGCGGCGGTCATGCTCGTCCTTGTCGGCAAGTGTTTCCTTGGGGAAGGGGTTGCCGCCCTCACGCAGGACCTTGAGCCGGGCTGTGTACGAATTGTTTACGTCGTCCTCAAAGTCCTTCTCGCGAGTTTCGTCAAGAGCGCGCTTGATATCGTTCTCTTCCCATTCTTCCTCAAAGTCGTCGAGGCCGCGGTAGAAGGGTGCGAGCTGAGCCTCGAGGATCAGCTCGGTCACCGCCTGCTTCGAGTAGTCGTGCGTTTGCGGCAGACCGAGCGCATGTGGGTTCTGTGGCGATAGGTGGCCCGCAAACGGCAATAGTAGTGGGGTCTGGGGAGGTGCAGGAGATGGCGACTTTGGGGGCGGCACCGGGCCTGTACTTGATGCTGCTGCTGTGGCGGCGGCAGCAGCAGCTCCGGGCGGCGCCGACGCGTCTCGACCGTTTGCTGGGGTCCCACGGCCACCCGAGGCTGGTGCGGGCTGGGATGAAGTGTTTCCCATGGTGCTGTCGGGGAGGGAGTTTCGACAGCGATTTGGGGCCAGTTGTTGCTGGGCTGCGAGTTGTGAGAGTCGTCAAAGGACGATGGAATGTGTCGGGTGTGTCGGGTGTACGATTCGTGTGCGGTCCAAGGGCGAGAGTTTGGAGGGGGTGATGGGACGCGCACCGATGTGCTCGTCAACGCACTGCTGAACCCCTGTGCTATGCGTCTATGCACGAAGGGGCGGTGTCTACCCTTTTGGTGCGATGGGCGATGTTGATGTATATAAATGCAAGGTTGAGGAAGATGTGTGCGTGCACGAGGGGGGTGTGTGATGATGCACGCAGGGTGGTGGGTGGGATGACTGCAGCAGCAACGAGCGGCACCAGATTGAGGCGAGGGTCGGTTCCTGGCGTGGGAGAGCGGCGACGGCGGCGGCGACGTGGGCACTGGTGGTGATACTACCCCGCTTGTGACGCTCTTTCCGCTCGTCCGACAACAGGCGCGCGAGATAGCTCGAGTGGCAACAACGAGCCGTAGCGTGTTTGTCCCACGCGTACGACGGGTGACGGGTGGAGCGAACAATAACAACAAAGCGTCGGTCGTCGTGATGATGTCGTGATGCCCAAAGCTGAGGCGGGGGGCTGGCTCTGACGTATAGAGTTCTGTTAGGCCAGCAACAGGCTATAAACGGCTTTTCTTTGGCGTTCCTGTGGGTCGTCGAGGTGGTGAACAATGTGGCCAAGATGAAAGAGGTCGTCGACGCACAAAGAACTGTGCACACGAGAGCAACTATCAAAGATCCAAGGCCTTTGCTTGGTTATCTTTGATCCGGATGCGGTGTAATGCTCCTGGTGCTGCTGTTGCTGCTGCGCAGTCTGCCCGGCGCCAGGTTGTTCTGGCCCCAGTTGTGCCCACCCTCTCCTGCGTCTCCCTTCAAGGGCCCCAGGCCACCCAAGTCACCCAACTCTGACTCAGGAACTATACTCGACGACCCAGGACTCGTTCATTACCCTCGGCAACTTCGGCCCGGCCAAAGAGCGTACGCCGCGTTTGGTCCCCTTTGACGCGGTGCTGCGATGTAAGCGGACCAGCGTGAGTGCGGGTTGAGTTAAGACGGCGTACCGCCAACCTCGGAACACATCGCAACGCACGCATGCATGTGAAGAAGGCGCTGGCATGGCCGAGTCGGCGGCGGCGTCCTGCTGTATTGTGGGCATGCGGCCATTGTGCGGGTGGGTGGCGTTGGGTGTGGGTGGCCGTGAACTTCAACACAATGACCTCAGGTCGGCCGGTTGCGGCCATTAGGAGCGGCTTTGACGGGCCGTTTAGGAATTAGGAATCATAAAGGAGGGAGGCGGTCACCTGGATTTCATTTTTAACAGGGCATTAGAAAATGCTTCTAATCAGCCCGCACCAACTCACCTCAAAACCGGCTACAGCCGCATACCCTGGACCAAATGCTGGACAATACTTAAGCTGCAACAGTCCAATCCGACCTCTTCAACATCTCCCAATCTTTGTGAACGTCAACATCTTCTAGCCTACTACCATACTCCCTCCTCACATCCTTTCGCACTCATCCTGACTACAGCCCTCCGTCGTCAAGGTCCTGAAAGCCCGGTGGGGCGGTCACGCAGCCAGATCCACAATGCGAAGACACCCCCAAAGGCATCACTCACGACTCCCATCCTTCCCCACAACCTTCCCTCACTTGACCAGGTACCTCGGTTGCCAAACACGCCCGGGGGGACAGTGCTCAGCGCGGCGAGCACCGCCCCCCGCCACCGCCATGGCGTGCAGGCAAGCGGGTCAGACGCCTCCGCGGTCTTCTGAAATTCAATGGATAACTAATCGCCTCCCCCACCTTGCCGAGGCGTCCAGACTTCTTCATCTGGCCTGCCGTGACGACTGGAGCCCGAGAGCACAGCACGAAGAACTCACTGGCAGCAGAGCTGAATAACTCAACCCCTCTTTCGCCTGCCTTCTACCACTTTCGGATACTGTGCACTCGCTGTCCTTTCGCGGCGGGGTGTAGTGACTGGTTTGGTTGGGACCGCTATGACCGCGATATATAAGTCCGCTCGCGGCCTGCCCCATTCTTTAGACGGCAGGTTTGCTACACATGGTGTCTTCTGACTCACAAACTTTCTCTTCTCGCTGACGATGAACATCTGTCAAGAACCGCAAGAGGTCGGCCCAGCCATGTACGCCGACTACTATGGGACGGTCTGGGACTTCTCCCGGGTCAAGCGTTTCCATCAGGCCCTCTCGGGGGAGAAGGAAATCAGGAATGAGGAGAACATGGTTTCCATACTCTCTATCTCGCCGAAGTTAATGAGCGAATTTAGCCGCACTATGTTGGAAAGAGTGGGCGAGATACTCGTCAACCAACGCGAGACGCTGCTCAGCTGGTATGAGCCCAAACTGGACGTGAGTAGGCCTCTCGGTGGGACTGACAGACCTAGCGGTCATTCCGGTTTCCAGGTTATAGATCCTGCAGATATCTAGGGACTTTCATCCCGCCAGAGATTTACGACGTCGATGCCCTCCGTGAACTGGTGGGCGATTCCTCGACCGCATTCAATGACCGGAAAACGTCGTTATTCCACCGCCTCGGTGTGCGTCTAGGCCGTAGACACCACGTGCGCCTCCACCCCAATGTGAGCCTCTTGACGATCCTTCTCATCTGGCTGCACGTGTGGGGTGACAACCGGGGCATGTGGAAGTTGCTGCGCACCGATCCCCAGGTTATGCTGCAGGACATCCGGACCACGGGCCTCGGGATCCTCTCGTCCGGATCCTTCATCAACGGGGCGTTGAAAAATCTACAGTTAGATGTCTTCAACTACGCCGTCATCACGACTGATCCGTGCCTGCGGGGACTCACGCACATCCTCATGATGTATGCAGCAGACAACAAGTCGGCGGACGCGGACGACATTAGTTCGGAGGGCATTCAGCGGAAGCTGGAGTATCTCTTTCGTCGGCTTCCACGGATCCAGGCGGCCAACGTCGCGTTTTACGGCGTGCGATGCGGCCTAGTGTTCTGTGCTCTGGCGGCGCACGAGTCCGCAGTGCGCGACCGCCATACACCCAAGTTTCGTATCGGCTCTGCTGCCGTCACCGGCGTCAGCAACACGGCAGCCAACATTCCGAGCGTAAACGGCGTGCCGGTTGGCAAACTCATCGAACCAGCCACCACCGGCCTCCGCGGTATCCTCCTTGACACCTTTGGCCGGCGCCAGAAACGACTCAACGCTGGCGTAGGCCACGTAGAGTACAAATTCCTCACCCAGGTGATCGGCGAGGCAGACCAGGGGCTCCTGGCCAGCTACGCCGGCAAGGTGCCACGTGACGTCCATGGGAACCCAATCCCCGCGTTCGGTGCGGTCGTGATCAAGTTCAAAGAAGCCGCCTGGAAGGTCTTCAAGCTCGTGATGAACGACGAGGGGTGCACCGTGGGCATTGATTTGCCCAGCAAAGTCTTGCAGCAAGTACCCGAAGTTTGGATGCAGATGATTCCCGGCAGCGTGCCGATTGAGGATGCGTACGGACCGGATGCCAAGCCACCCAAGGAGGATCCATCGTTCAAAGGGGATCCATCGTCCAAAGAGGATCCATCGTCCAAAGAGGATCCATCGTCCAAAGAGGATCCATCGTCCAAAGAGGATCCATCGCCCATGTTTGTGATGATGATCACGCCAAGGATATCGACCGACTGGCCAAACAACGGTGGGCCGTTCGAGATCCAGTCATTCCTGCACGCCAGTGTCGAGACACTGTGTCTCCCATAGCTGAGCTGTCCATACAATCGTTATCCTGTAATTTTGTACTCGTGCTAACTCGCTCAGGTATATCGCTGGCGCAGCTATGCAAGGGCATGCTACTACACATAGCTTGCTCCCCGACGCAGTCACGACTTCAACGTGACGTAATCTGACCGCAAACATTACACCAGCCGATGCCTCTGGCAACAAGTCGTCCACATCCGTCAAGAATGAGCTGTCTTCCTGAACAAGAAGGCCGCCAATGTAGCACGTAGCACTGCCTTGACCTCGCGACAGTTACGACCAACCGGCGACGGACACGCCGCGCCTGATCTGATACATTCATTCATATTCGAGAAACAGGGACAGGACTTTCCGCGGCTTGTTGCTTTCCGCGCCTCCTCCCCGCGTGCCTGTCTCACTCGCAACATAAACACCACACAGCGTAATAGTGACTCCCAACATACGTGCAATGGTCAACTCTCCTCTCATGATCGCCTTCTGACCGACACGACCTGCGACTACCGTACATACGTACGGCCACTGTAGATCGACAGTGCGGTATCTACAACGCGGGTGTGAACAGCCGGGCCGTCTGACAACTTACTGCAATCTCCGTCATGCCGCCAAGGGCAACCGAACCCCCACGACCAAGCCCCAAACTCGACGCATCTGGCCTCTTCCGCCCCACCCCGAGTGATCCTGACCTCCCATGGGAGTTTCATGACGAGCGCGGATGGGAAGTGGCGTTCATCTACGTCGGTCGGGTGACACGGCGCGATATGTTCGGAAGGCTGCCGCTCTGCAGTGAAGAGGACATGGACATGAAAGTGGAATTGATCGACGCTATCGATCCGGACATCTTGCGGGGCCTCACCGACTCACAAGCCAAGCACTTGGTGGACTGGGGTACCAAAAAGACATGCCGCCTCTGCGTATACTACGACCCTAAATTCGATGTGAGTGTGATAAATGATCACTCGGCTGATGTTGAAGAAGCAGCTTAACCGAAAACGAGATGGCTTAGCAGACGACATATGCCTCATGCAACAACCACAGGAAGCTCATGCGATCCCATACGAGCGTCCCAAGAGGTCTTTGGTCGCCCGACTGATTGTCGGACACGAAACCGAGCACATGACCCTGCTCACGGTCATAGTGGTCTGGCTATACCTGTGGGGCGACTATGGGGGCATCTGGAGGCTACTACATCTCGATCCTCGAAACATCCTCCGCGACGTCATGCGCTCGAAGCTCATGGGCTTCTTCCCTTCCATCCTGTGGTCAAAATATCTCGAAGACTGCCAGAACAACATCTTCAGCACTGGGGTCATTACAACCGACCGTGGTCTGCGCCTTGTCACTCGCGTCCTGATGAACCGAGCTTATGAGTACGGCCAGGAGGACATCACGACCGAGGCTATCCAGGACAAGCTCGAGTACCTCTTCTCCACCCTTCCCCGGGTACATAAAGAGAACCTGCCCTTCTACGGGGTGCGCTGTGGCCTCGTCTTCGGCGCTTTGGCAGCGCATGAATCAAACATCCGTGATCGGCGGTCTCGCAAGTTCCGGCTCGGTACAGCAGCAGTCACGGGTGCGTCCAGCACCGCGGCCAACGTCCCATCCATCAACGGTGTGCCCGTTGGCGCGATCATCGAGCCGGTAGCCACCGGCATCCGAGGGACCCTTGTCGAGTCATTCAGCCGAAGGCAGAAGCGCCTCGGGCGGGGCGTCACCCACGTCGAGTACAAGTTCCTGACGCAAGTGATGGAGGAGGCGAACGACGGGCTGGTCGCGAGCTACAACGGCAGCGCACCTCGGGATAAGGAGGGCAACCCCCTCCCCGCATTCACTGGCCAGGGGATCGTCAAGTTCAAGGAGGCCGCCTGGAAGGCGTTCAAACTCGTCATGAACGACGAAACTTGCGAAATGGGCATCGATCTTCCTCCAGATGTGCTCAAGGTGGCGCCGGAGCGGGAGGCTGCTGTTCGCATTTCGCCACTGGTGGACGACGACTCGCCGCCCCCTACGCCGCCTCCCAAGGTGTCGCCTCGCATATCAACTGACACCAACCCACAAAAGATGGGACTGGTTGACGTGATGCCAAGGAGGCCCCTCAGGACGATGACCATGTAGTGCTCTACGGCGTATGCAAACGCTAGACATGCGCATCGAACCTCTGCCCTTGTACGAGTAGGGGTGTCCTCGCGGAATGGCGACAATGTCCCCCTCTGCTGGTACGACGCGCCGCCCTCCCCACCGGAAGAGCACCTTCGTTGCCTCTGTGGCACGTAGACGAGTTCACAGAAAGATTAAACACAGCGCCTGTCGGCAGTACATCATCGCCTCCTCTTCGACGCGGGCAAGGCGACAACGATCGCGAGGCGCCCGCCGCCGACAAACACTCTGGTCACTTGACATGTCTCCCGAGCCCGGCTTCCAACAATAGCAGAGACGGCACTGCATGAGAAAATTACCCCTGTCCCGCCTGAGCGAGGCCGAGGCCTTTCATGCATGAAACGCCGGTTTCCGAAGGGGGCGGAGCAGCCTAGGTTTGCATTTCCGCGGCCGCGTTCCTGGTGATGTTTGGTCCAGGCACCCATGTCCGTCGCGTCCCCTCGACGACAGTCCAGCGTCTTATAATGCTCCGCCCTCGCTCATTGCCCTCCGCGCCTCTCCAATCCAGACTTCAACCCGCCCCCCCCCCCCCCCTCTCCCTCAGCATTGGAATCGATTCGCCGACGACCTGTCTATCCCCAGACCTCCATAGCCCAGCTGGACCTCGATCGACAACTTGCGCCCGCAGCTAGTCAACATGAACTGCTGTGGATACCCGAAGCGACTTGGGTATCAAGTGTTTGCCGACCATCGAGGCATGGTCTATGACTTCAGAAAAGTCAAGCCGTATCTTTCAACGGATGACTGGGGGAAGATGGATCCCATGGCCGAGGACCCAGAAAAGAAGAGTGTATTCGACATCACACCACCTCGTATGGACAGATGGATGAAGGAGATGAACGACGATGAGAACGACGACGATGATAATGACGACGATGAGAAAGACGACCGTGACGACCACGTCGGCAATGTCGACCGCAATAATGACAATAACAACGATGGCAGCAATCAAGATGAAGATGACAACGGCGGTACATTGAGGACCCTCGGGTACGGCCTGTCCAAGAGGAAGTTCGCCTTCTCAACGTGGGTTGACAAAACTCGTTTCGTGAGATATACCCTCTGTTGGAAGGAGCCTGGACTAACAGGAACAGGAATGCCCCAACATCAAAACGTGCGCCTTCAAGGAATTCGATTACATTGGAGATGAAGAGGACAGCAAGGAGCTACTTAGAACGTGGACGGACGACATGGGACCTGACCAGCCGAAGAACAGCAAGCTTTTCACTCCGTGGGGCCGATCCAGGCGAAAGAACTTTGTTCAACACCCTCCCGTCACTCTGGCCACCATTCTCTTCGTCTGGCTTCACATTTGCGGAGATCTCAGAGGAATGATAGAAGTTTTCACCTGCGCTCCCGAAATCATTGCGCGTGATGTCCGGAAGGCCAACCTTGAACGCCTGTTTCATTTCAGTGTCTTTGACATTGTTTTGAGACAATGTCAAGAGGCTATCTTCGAGGAAGGATCCGTCACCGCTAGCCGCCTGATCCGCTCTATCACCCACATTCTGGTCAACCGCATCTGTGAACGCAGCACTCCGGACATCACAGCGGAAGGCATAGATGAGAAACTCCGGTTTTTGTTCTCGGATATGCCTCGCGTCCAGGAGGGGAATATGCGTTTCTACGGCATCCGGTGCGGTCTCGTGTACGGATCAATGGCTGCGTATGAGTGCGAGATGCGCGACAAGAGAACTCGCTGGTATCAACGCGGCTCAGCTGCTGTCACAGGCGCAAGCACTACAATTGCTAGCATTCCTTCCATCAACGGAGTGCCCGTCGGCAGCCTTGTCGAGCCTGCCACCACAGGCATTCGAGGAGTTGTGCTCGATTCGCTTGGCCGCAGAGAAAAGCGCCTGGGTGCAGGTGTCGGACTCGTTGAGTACCGATTTCTCACCCAAGTCATCGGCGAGGCAAACCAGGGCCTCATTTCAAGCTACCGGGCCGAAAACGTCCCTCGCGATCCAGCAGGCAACCCGATCCCTCCATACAGCCCTGAACAAATGGTCTGCTTCAAGGAGGCCGCTTGGGAGGTCTTCAAACTCGTCATGAATGACGAAGGCCGCGCGATCGGGATCGATCTTCCGCCGAAAGTCCTCGAGATTACGCCGGGCGTCAAGTACCTCACGCATCGCACGAGGAAGAGAAGAAACATATATCCACTCATATCCAGTGACATATGGTTGGAAGATGACTCCCAAGACACCGATGACCTCGACAACTCCGGCCCGGATGCGACATCCAGCCCGGATACGTTTGACTCTGCTGGCCATGTCCGTTCCAACTTGGGCTACAACGGCAAGACCGGAGGAGATGATGGCGATCTCGGCAAGCCCGTTTTAACTGCGAGCGCCTGTCCTCCTACCCCTTCGTCTGTAGCATCTTCCAACAACATCCTCAATCAATTCAACATCTAAATCCAAGCCCAATACACCCTCCAATCCCCTTTGAGATCTTGTGGTGCGGACATCCCCAATGAGGACGGGTGAGAGGCAGGCAACGATTGTAGGGGGGACGAGGAGCTGGCAGGATGATGAAGCAGGGAGAAGCATGGTGGCGGAGGTGACAGTTATGTCTCCCGAGGCCCAATTGTGCACACCTGGCGCTTCTAAGTAGACAGGTCATTCGTACCCACTGGTCAAGAGCCTGTGGTCGATATGCCCTGCATGTAGGGCGCTACGTACTTACTCGGGTCGAGCCAGCATGCTGATTCTACGCCTTGAACTTGCCCGTGTATGGGTTTGCGTCGGGCAGCGCCGCGCTTGTTACATTCACCCCATTGTTCTCAGGCCATCCTTCAGGCCAACGCGACCAAAGCGCCGCATCAGATCTGGCGAATGGCCGCGTTGAGGAGGCGTCGACGGGGCCGAGCAGTGGCGCCGCACGGTACCTCTAGTTGCTTGCTTCTGTCCGTTTGCTTCTCCCGGCCTCCTTCGGTTCACCTACTTCTCGGGGTAACGTTACGATCCCAGCCTGCCTATTACAGTTCAGGTTGTGGATCTTCGATTCGGCCACCCACATTGTCCCTCATTGGTGCCTGCGCACTGACCAAAGGTAGCATCCTCCAGTTACCGATTTACCCGCCCTCCTTCTCTTCTTCTGGCGCTTGGGTGTCGAACGATTGCCAGAACCAGAGCATCGGGTGCATCTTAAACGTGGTACATATCAAGATTTCTATGAACGGTGAACGATGGATCCACCGCGCCCTCAAAAACCGAAGCAACCCATCCTTTTCCCCTCACTCAGCTGAGCCATCTCTTGGCTACTCGGCATCCCCAGGTTCGTCTCTTGTCGCTCTTCCCTCTCGTGTCAACTTGACTCATCATTTCTTGTTCATTCACTCCAGAATGAACTGCTGTGGGTACCCAAAACGACTGGGTTATCAAACATTTGCCGATCACCGGGGTCGCGTTTTCGACTTCAGTGAGGTCGAGCCGTATCTTGTACCCCTCAGTGGAAAGGTCAATCCGCTCACGAAAACGCCGGCCCGGATGGGGACGGCGGATGTGTTCCAGTTTTCTCCACTGTGGGTAGACAAACGGTTACGGTTATACGACGCCAGCGATGATCCACGGAGATTCTTGACTCCCCTGCGAAGACTGAAGTGCGGCTTTTCGTCGTGGGAGAATAACCATTTGGTAAGCCCTTGTGTTAAGCCGCCCTAACGGTGACAGGCATGCCCAAAGATCAAATCATGCCCCTGCGGACCGGCGGGCTACTTTGGAGATACACAGGATAATCGTCATCTGCTGGAAACATGGAAACCTGAGGGGATCCAAAGGAGAGTTAAATCGAGGCAGCACGGGAAGCTTGTCAAGAATCGAAGGCTCTTTGTCAAGTTTCCTCCGGTCAGGCTTATAACCATTCTCTTCATCTGGCTTCACCTTTGCGGTGACCTGAAAGGAATGATGAACATATTCTATTTCGACAGCTACGGGATTGCCCTTGACATCCGAACCGCCTCGCTTGATTGCCTATTCCACCCATCCATGATCCACGACACTTTCACACACCTCCAAATCGGCCTATTTAACCAGGGGTACTTTACGACTGGTGACTTGGTTCGCAGTTTTACCCAGCTACTGGTCAACCAGATCTTCGAACCCCTTGGTGCACCCGACATTTCTCCAGAGGGGATCAGCGCAAAAGTATTCCAGCTCTTCGCTCAGTTCCCTCGTCATGCGAGATACAATTTGCAGTTCTATGGCATTCGCTGCGGCCTCGTATACGGCGCAATGGCCGTCTATGAGTCTGAAATGCGTGACGGACAGTCTCGAAAGTTCCAACGCGGCCCGCCTGCCGATATTGGAGGAAGCACGACGATTACCGGGATCACGGCAATCTGTGGTGTACCCGTCAGCATGCGTATGGAGCCTGCGGTTACGGGAATCCGAGAGCTTGTCTTGGACTCGTTTGGACGGTTAGCACGCTTGGGACGCTTGGGACGCAAGGGACGACACCTGGCTGCGGGCGTTGGCCAGGTTCAGCAAAAGTTTCTGTCCCAGGTAATCGGCGAAGCCAATCAAGGTCTCCTCGCCAGTTACAGGGCACACCCCGTGGACCGCGATTTGGAGGGCAATGTCATTCCTCCCTACAGCCCCGAACAACTAGCGTGCTTCAAGCAGACCGCCTGGGCGGTGTTTAAGTTGGTTTTAAGTGAGGGGGGCTGTAAGATTGACGTTGAACTTCCGGCCACCGCACTCGAAGGACCCCCATTTAAAAGGTGGCTCGACCCAGAATCGCTGAACAGGAGACATCTATATCCACTTCTATCAGTTGACTACTATTCAAAACTAGGTTTTGCGCCGTCGTACGACTACGGTGCAGACTCCGACCGGGTCGGTTGGTACGGATATCCCCCACCCCTTCCAACTCCCGCCCCAGCTCTACTTCCACTGCGAGCTCGTCCTCAGATCACGGCCTCAATGACGGAGTCAATGCGATCTCCAATCTCAACGAGACTGACAGTCTTAATGAAGGAGATGCATTGGCCGTCAGCGCAAAAATCCAACAGGCCGAACGTCAGGATATATCCTGCCTTTCGTCCGTGGGTTCACCTGTCACTCCTTCCGAAGTCCAACAGGGCGGCACGCTTCACGTTGAAGGCCAAGTCTCCGTCCAAGTCAACCCAGAAACCCCGGTCGGATCTCGGATTCGACTCAACACCCAGTTTCCCTCTAAACAACTAGAGGACTCCGGGCGGAAGAGCAAGGGCAAGCACACCAGTGTTACGGGGGCCAAACCGAAGAGGGATGTCACCGGGGTGACAGAGCATGTGGCTGCCCACAACCTCCTGCCGCCCCAGCCCATTCTCCCATCTGGCAAGCTCAACCCCCCTGCCACCCTACTCATTCCTTCCACCGAGGCTTCCCTTACCAACGGCCCCTCCGTCAAATATGCCGCTGAAGAACATGACTCTGGACAGCCCGAAGCTGCAGATACTTCCACTGTTAAGCCAGGCAGAGCGAAGACAGGCAAGGCGAAGCCAGTCAAGAAGAATCCGGCCAAGATAAAAATCCCCCAGGCGAAGCCCGTGAAGTCAAGGCCCGCTGGTTGGTCCACCGATGCGACGTCCACAGGCGCGGCGCCGACCAACGGGACCTCCACCGATACCACGACCGCCGAGGCCACGACCACCGTGATGCCGCCCAATGTGATGGTTGACGGTGCTGGTTTTGGGCATGGTCGCCGTGGTGGTGGTGGCAGTGTCACCGGAGCTGGCCGCGCACAGGACCCCAGGGACCATGGCGAGAAGGGAGACAAAGGAGACAAAGGAGACAAGGGGGCCATGGACGCGGCCGATGTGGCCGCCAGCATCATCGCCCTCCTTGGTGCCGGCGCGGCCGAGCAGGGTGAAGCTGGGGACCAGGAGAGGGGTAATCACAAGGAGGGCCGCAGCCAGGAGGAGGGTGGCAACCAGCACGGGGCTGAGGGCGAGGCTGTGGGCCAGTACAAAGCCCAGGACGAGGAAGAGGAGGAGGGAGGAGGGGGCGAGGAGCCCGAGGAGCCCGAGGAGGAGGAAGGCGAGGACGAAGAGGAGGAGGGCGAAGATGAGGAGGAGGAAAGGGGTGGGTGTGGGGAGGAGGGTGATGGGTGTGAGGAAGATGATGACGAGGACGAGGGAGCCAAAGAGGAAGAGGAAGAGGAAGAGGAAGAGGAAGAGGAAGAGGAAGAGGAAGAGGAAGAGGAAGAGGAAGAGGAAGAGGAAGAGGAAGAGGAAGAGGAAGAGGAAGAGGAAGAGGAAGAGGAAGAGGAAGAGGAAGAGGAAGAGGAAGAGGAAGAGGAAGAGGAAGAGGAAGAGGAAGAGGAAGAGGAAGAGGAAGAGGAAGAGGAAGAGGAAGAGGAAGAGGAAGAGGAAGAGGAAGAGGAGGAGGGGAATGGAGGGCAAGAGGGCGATTGGGGCAATGAGGAGGAGGGGGAGGACGAAGAGGAGGAGGGCCAGGGTTACGGCGACGGCCAGGGTTACACAGAGTAAAGGACATCGACGGCCAGGGGTAGGGGACCCACATGCCCAGGATTACAACGACGACAGGTACTATTACATACAAAGACGATGGGCACTATTACGACAAAGTGTATGACAACGACTGGGCGTACGACACCACCTTGGGGTATGTATGAGGAGTTCGACGTCGACGACCAGAGCGACGACGACGACGACGATCACAACCACATCTCCCTCGTCGTCCTTTTCGTCCTCCTCTTCCACCACGACCACAGTCACACCCACGACCGAACCACGACCACACCCCCTAGTACATCCACTCCTTAGTTTTGTCTACGTATGAAATGATCCTGTGTAGCATCCTCTCACACATCTCCATAGCAGCCCAACTGACCGCCTTCGACCCGTCGATGTGCCCTAGGTGTTAGATGGTGAGTGGCACTGATGGAGACTTAATGACACTAGGCAAGTCGACAAGACGATACATTCGATAGAGTGATAACTGTGTTCGGTACGGGCTAGTTCTAAGACATGTACCTGACAGCCAATGTCGCGTTGTGACAGTGCAGCCTTAACGGTGTTACATAGGGGTTGAAGCAGTCTCCAGGGCGACATCCCAACCCAACGTCGTTGTAACGTATGTAATTACCCGCCCAATGCCATATTGCAGTGAATCGTCTAATGGGTTTCACGCGGCTAAGCAGTGTGTCTCGTGAGATTTGTCGGTGTAGATCAACACAACAGATTCCCGGAGGTGCTGACGGCTCGCTCTGCCTCTGCGAGCTCACAGGGGCAGGGGCTCTACAATCTGTCTGTAGGGCCATTCACCGCTTTTTCTGGCCGCTCGAGAGGCCAGAGCACAGGCGGTCTCCGAACAAGCACTCACACCTACTTTGGGACGGACACAACAGTCGCGCCACGGCACGAACACGCCGCTCACCCTTGACGCCTCGCACAGCCTGTGGTAACGGCGACGGGCTCCTATTGATTCCTACGACGCTTTAGTCACGCTCCGAGTGTGTGAATCCCACCTCTCCATCTATGGGCAGTGCCTCAAACCAGACGGTGAAGTGTGTGCCGAAAGTGCCCGGCCGGCGGGCCCTGAGGCGGAGTGGCGCCACACAAGCAGGGGGGACGAATTCAGACTGGGGGCCCACGAGAGACGTATCTAGCCAACAGCTCTCGCGAGGCCTGTAAACATGCATCCAGAACCTTGGCCGGACCGTTGAGATATCACCTTGCGCTGCCCGCATAACACTGACGTCGAACCGTCCTATCCTTTGGACGTTGCAGTGTGTAGATCGGCCGGCTTTCCCGAGTCCAGACGCCACAGTGGAGGTGGTTCTGCTGTGTGTGTAGTGTGGTCCATCTTTTGTTCAGCCAGATTCAGGCACACCCACAGTCTTCTGAGGGCGAACGCGTCGCACGTTGCAGCAGCTATGTATAATCTTGGTGTGGGACGCCGACACGCTGTTGCACAACTACCACCTCATTGAATCCCCCACCCAACGGCTACTCAAGCTCGACACGTCACCATGTGGTGAGTCCAAGGCAGTAGTCAGCTACATAAGCGCCGCGCTCACCCCTCAACCACCAGTTTCACGCACTCGTTCAGCGACAGTGACAACGACAAGCCGAAGAAGAGCAAGGGCAAGGGCAAGCGTGCCAGTCGCAAAGCGACCAAATCAAAGAAGGAGGATGTCAACCAGACAGCAAAGCCCGCGGCGGAGCCCAGCCCCCCGTCGTCCCCCGAGTCTACTCCCCCTCCCGTCGCACTCTTGCTCTCCACGGCACCTCCTTCCCCCAACCCCCCCTCGGTTAATCCCGACGCCGCGGACCCGGTCACCGAGAATACCAATGCCACTACATCTGCAGCCGCTAAGCCCGTCGCCACAGAGCCTGTCGCTGCGGAGCCCGCCCCTCAGGAGCCTGCAGCTGCAGAGCCTACGGTCGCCAAGCCAACTACAGTGACACCTGCTTCTCCCAAACCCTCTGCGGTGACGCCGTCCCCTTCAAAGCCTTCCCCAGCAAAGCCGTCATCTGCAACGCCGGCCACCGCGAAGCCTTCCCCTTCAAAGCCGGCTACGGCCGCGAATCCCACCGGCTCGACGTCCACAGCTGCGAAGCCCACCGACGCGACACACGCTGGTGCGACGACCACCGAGCAGCACCCCGCCGATTCGAAGCCCGCCCGTGCCACGACCACCGGGGCGAAGCCGAGCGGTGAGACCCCTGCCGACACGAAGCCAAACCCCATCAACGCAGCGGTCCCACCTCCCGCCCCCACCAGGCCACCCCCGAACTATGCAGTACGCCCGAATCAGATCGTGCGACCTCCCACCAGGCCCCCCGCCCCTTTCTCCGGCAGGCCACCCCCGAGCGTTCCAGCAGGCCCGAACCCGATGATGCGACCTCAATTACGTCCCTCGGCTCCTCCCTTCGGAGGGATCCGTCCAGCAGGCCCGGACCCGATGATTCGCCCCTCATTCCCTCCCTCGGCCCCTCCCCTCCGCGGGGGACCACCAGCGAACTATCCAGTGGGCCCGAACCCGATGATGCGATCTTCCGCCCCTCCCCCCGCTGCCCAAGGCGCGAGCCAGCCGAAGGTGAACGAGTTCAGCGTACTCGAAAGCGCTGAGGCAGAGCTCATAAACGACATGTTAGGGCGCCCCGAGTAAGGCATGTTGTGAGAGGACGTCGCTGACACTAAGCCACACGAACGAAGGCCAACACACCCACCAGGGTGGAGGCGAGACCACGCCCAGCATGACGCAGCCCAATGCGACGCCTGACGACGCTGGATTTGACCGCGGTGGCGGTGGCGGTGGTGGTGGCGGTGTCGACGGACCTGGCGAGAGCGCACAGGACGCCCGCGGCCATGACGAGAAAGGAGGCGCGGGGACTGGGGACGCGGACGGTGCGTCCCCCGGCGTCATCATCGTCCTTGGTGCTGGTGCGGCCGGGCAGGGTGAAGCTGGGGTTGAGGACTGGGAGCACGACAAGGAGGTCCGCAGCCAGGAGGAGGGTGGCAACCAGGAGGACGGGCACGAGTGCCAGGAGGGCGACTGCGACAACCAGATGGACGACCGCCAGGAAGGGAACAAGGACGGCGCTGACAAGTGCGACGACGACAGCAAGGAAGAGAAGAAACTCTCGAATGACAACGAGGAGCCTACGCACCAGCCGGAGGAGTCCGTTCATGATCAAAACAAAGATGGGGCCGAGGGCGGCTGTGGTGATCACGAAGACCACGGCGACGACCTCGCCGGCCGCGACGATGGCGAGCCGGACGAGGGTAAGGCGCAGATGTGCGAGGGAGAGGGCAATGGTGCGGAGGGCGACTACTATGCCCAGCGTGACGGCCAGTACGATGCCCAGGGTGACGGCGAGTATGATGCCCAGGGTGACGGCGAGTACTATGCCCAGGCGGGTGCCCAGACGGGTGACGGCGCGTATTATACCCCGGAGGGTGATGCCCAGTACGGCGACTACACCCAGGAAGTCGACGCTCAGTACGGCGACGACAGCCAGTACTATGTCGCCCAGTACGGTGACTCCCAGTTCTATCCCCAGGGCGACAGCGACTACTACCCCGTTGACCAGGACGACAGCGAGTACTACCCTGTCGATCAGGGCGACAGCGAGTACTACCCCGTCGAACAGGGGTACGTCGACTACAACGATGACCAGGGATACGGCGGCTGCAACAATGGCCAGGGATACGACAACGGTTGGGATTGTTAGTAGTTCGACGTCGATGGCGAGAGCGACGACAACGACCGCCACCATCTCCTCCTCCCCCTCCTCTTCCACCTCCTCCACCACCACCACAACCAGCCACGACCGAACCACGACCATGCACAGCAGCACTCCCACTCCTTATATGTGTCTACGTATGAAATGGTCAATGTGTAGCAACCTCTCACACGCAACTCATAACAGTTGCTCAACTGACCGCCTTCGATCCTTCGATGCACGTGCACTCGGAGGGCTTCCACTTCCCTCATGTTCCCTGCCCCCGTAGCAACACAGCCATGTAGCCAAACCCCACGGCATCACGTTCATCCTCAAGACCTATACAGTCCCGGCCTCGAGCCCCTATCCCAAGCAGCGAGGTCTACGTCAGCCCGCCCAAGCACACACCCACACTCACGAGTCGCACACAGCGCGGGGTTCGGGTCGGCGGTCACAGCGTGAGCGACGCAGTCGTCCCAGCGGCACATGCCTGGCGTGTGGGTTGGCGCGGGGGTTGGGGGCGTGTAGAAGAAGTAGGCTCCGAAGATGACGAGCTGGGCGTAGTCGAGCGTGTCGAGCAGGAGGCGGCGCCAGTCCATTGTGGCTGGTGGGTGGGGAGTATGACCTGGGAGAGGGGAGTTATATGCCTTCTGGCGAGTGCGAGTGGAGTGCGGGCACGAGGAGTCGACAGTGAACAACTGTCACTGCCACTCGCCATTGTCAGTGGATCAGCAGTGAGCACAGTGCCACTCCGTGCGTGACGCTCGGCGTGCTTCACACTCCTCTCGCCCGCGCCGCGTCTATCGCACGGCTGCATACGACTACACACCTACACGTCCACCTTCTCCGGACCAACGGCGTCGTCAGCGCCAAACCGGTCCGTGAACACGCCAGCCACCCGCCTCAGCGCAGCCAAGTCACGGCGCACAATCTCACGCAGCGTCTCGACGTCGGCGTACACGACCAGCCCTCCCTGCGCACCCTCGCGGGCGTACTCGCGCTCCAGGCGCTCGAGGGACGCGAGGTTCTGGGACACTGCGACCTCGAGCAGGCGGCGGCGGCGCTTGAGGTCGGTGCGGTCGGTGCTGTGGAGGCCGTCGAGGATGGCTTCGTTGCCCGGTGCGGGCGTGTGCGCGACCTCGCCCTCGTCCCATGCGCGGTGGTTGCTGGAGAGGTAGAGCACGCGCCAGATGATGATGAAGGCGAGGGCCGTTACGGCGCCGAGGCCGACCCACGCGGGGTGGAAGTGGGGCTCCGGCGCGCCGTTGAATGTCGGGACGTAGTCGATGAACAGGACCATGATGCACATCGTCAGGACGGAGCAGCACACGGTGAACGTGAGCTCCGAGCCGAGGACGACAACCATCCCGCGAAGGACGACTATGGCGGCGCACAGCCCGCCGGCGAAGAGGGCGAGGTAGCCCAGCAGGTGGGGGAGCGTGTTTACGCCCTTTTTCGCGAGCACGAGCACTACAGGCAGACCGAGGCCGAAGAGCCAGAGGAAGGACTTGAGCACGATCGAGACGAACACGCGCGGGTAGACCGTCGGGAAGGTCGGCACGGTAAAGTCGGCGTTGTTGGGGCGGACTGGAGCGCGCGCAGTGGCAGCAGCGGACGGGCCCTCGCCGGGAGGATAGCTCGGCACGGGGGTGTACTCTGGTAGCGACATGGTTGTGGTTGTTGGGTTGTGGAGAACGGTGTGGTGGTGACAAGAGCGAGTTTGCGAGTTTGGCTCGTCGGGGCGGTGTTCGCCGAGTTTGCCGCCGTCAGTGTGTCACATGTGCCGTCGTCGGCCAAGTCCTACATGGCGTCATGGAGGGTCCATCTCCTCATCGCATCGTCGTCTTGGCTCTTGCCTGCCCGTCTTCAACTCGACATTGTCGTATCCCTCTGGATTCTTGACCCTCGGACACCTGTACATCTCACCTGTCACCCAGCAGCATCATGGCATCCACCCAAACAACGACGGCGACAGCGACAGCGCCAACACCAGCGACATCACGTCCCAACGTCCTCGTCCTCCGTTCAGTCGACGACTCGCTCGAGGCAAAGCTTGCGCAGGTGGGTGTTGCGGTCGGGGCACAATCGGGTCCTGCTCTCCGATGCCCTCGAACTGTCATGCCCTGCTTCCCCCTCCCACCCCACCCCGCTGATACCACACCACAGCGCAAACACATCAAGGAGCGCTTGGCCGGCGCGTACCGTATCTTCCATCGGCTGGGGTACGACGACGGCGTAGCGGGTCACATTACCGTGCGCGACACGGTGCGGCCAGAGTGAGTGGGGTCAGAGCGAGGGCCGACGGCGCAGAGCGGCCTCGGCAGCGGCGACAACGGAGGGGGTCACGCGTCTCGTCGTCCTCGCCGAGGAACCGCCCCGCCCCCATGGGCCATCTCCGCCAACACCCCGGCTGACACCCCAGCGCGTTCTGGGTCAACCCGTACGGCCTAGCCTTCGACCTGATAACCGCCTCGTCCCTGCTGCTGGTCTCGCACGACGGCGAGGTGCTGGAGGGCGGGTACCCCGGCAACGGGCAGCTGTACAACGCGGCGGGGTTCACCATCCACGGGGCGATTCACGCCGCGCGGCCTGATATCCACGCCGCGGCGCATAGCCACTCGCAGTTTGGACGGGCGTTCAGCGCTCTCGGGAGGAATATCGATATTGCGAACTGGGGTGAGTGTGTGTGGTGTGGGTGAGGGGCGACGGTGATGACCGGAGAGCTGGTTGGTGCTCCAGCGGCGGCCGTAACCGCCAACTAGAGCATAGCTGCAGTTGGTGTGCGCTCAGCTCGCAGGTCATGTGGGATCTTCGTCTGGTCCTGCATGAGGCCAGGCAAGGCGTGATGGCGCATCAACGGCGGCGGCTAGCACGAGAGCCCTGCCCGGAGTCGCCGGCGGCATTCGGCGCACAGTGCCCCGCCCCAACCCGCTGACACCGCCAGAGGGCGCGCAGTACGCCGAAACGGTCAAACTCTACGCGTCGTTCGGCGGCATCGTCCTCGGTGACGAAGAGGGGCAGAACATCACGCGCGCACTAGGCCCGCAGGGCAAGGGCGTCATCCTGCAGAACCACGGTATCCTCACTGCCGCGGGCACGGTCGACGCGGCCGTGCTCTACTTTATGCGGCTGGAGAAGCTGTGCGAGGCGCAGCTCGAGTCGGACGCGGCCGGCGGCGGCGGGGTGCTCTCTGACGCTGATGTGCACGCCGTGTTCTCCGAGCTCGGCAGCGAGGAGGAGGCGTATAGACAGGCACAGGAGATTTACGAGTGGCTCGAGGCGGAGGAGGGGGACGGGTACAAGGCGTAGCATATGCAACTAGAAGAACATGGCAGTCGTAGCGGCTAGTAGACCAGTGGGCCGCCCGTGGCCTTCTCGAGCCGCGTGTACTGCGGCAAGCTCATCATCCACTGCTGGTGTGCGGAACCCGCGTTCTGCTGGGTAAAGAGTGCCTCCTCTTCCCCAACGGGGATGAGCTCGCCCCCGCGCCCGCGCACAGCAGCCTCAGCAAGCAGCTGCGCGTGCGCGAGGCTCTCTAGGCGCAAGTACAGCCCGATAGCCCCCTCGATGCTCGCGCTCGCGGTCAACAGGCCGCGGTTGGCAAGCACGAGCGCGACGATGTCCCCTGACACGGCGTCCGCGACAGGTTTGCGATCGCTGCCAGCGTTGAGAGCGCCAGCGAAGGACAGCACGCCCACGCGCCGGTGGAAGATACAGCTGTCCTGCCACAGCGTCGCGGGCGGCTTTGCCTTCTGCGCAAACACGCGCCCGTGCGGCGTGTGCCCACTGCAGATGCCGTTCACGTCGGGTCGGGACGCGTAGATCGCGAGGTGGATGTGGGCGTAGGTAGCGTCGACTGGGCGGGGTCAGGTCAGCGGCGATCATCCTCTGCCTTCTTTCACACTCACCCTCGCCGGTGCCAGAGACGACATTGCCCTCCAAGTCGACGCCGACGAGGTCGTCGCTCCGCACCGCGTTGAGCGCGCGTCCCCGGGGCAGGAACCACACCAGCCCGCTGTCCCCCGCGTCGCGCGCGGACAGGCCGAGCGCGTAGCCTACCCCCCAGCCTTGGTCAGACAGGATGCGTGCGCCGAGCGCCAGCTGGCCGCGCTGGTATCGCACGCGGTGGGCTGTGTCCTGCACCGGGGTCAGTCTCCGTCGACCGGCGGGGAGGGGCTGGAGGGGCACTCACGACGAACGGCGGCGGCGTGGGCCGCGTAAACTTGTTCACCTTCTTGCCGCCTTCTGTGGTGTCAACCTTGGGTGGGTCCAGGTAGAGCGTCGCCATGGTGTGTGGGTTGTGGTCGTTGTGGATGTCGAGAACGAGACTGACTTGAGGAGGTTGGGTGAGTTCGAGTTGGCGGGCCAAACCAGCCCTCCCGACTCACGGAGATGGCCGACGACGTCATGGCTCACCATCGCGGAGTTCGGTCCACCGCCAGCCGCGACGCGAGGTTGGGTGCTGCACTTGCTGTGCGTCGAGCTGTGGCACCAAGCTCAATACGCGGATGCGAGACGTCTTGTAGAGGACCACGAGGGGAGGGCACGCCGGGTTCCATGGAGGCTGGACAGTACGATGGGCTGCGTGGGGGGTGTCCCCCACCTCCCATCGGCTGGCTTCGGACCCCTCGTCCACAAGTGGACAGACGCAATGGCACGCCATCTCACGCGCGCTCAGTGTCAGTGTCTGTCGACGCAAGAGCCCATGCACGCTCCACTTGGGCCAACGGCCAAGCCTTCTGCTCACTGCTGATCAAGGATATGACTCGAACTCGCAGCATTCACTACTCCCTCGCTGGCTCACTCCCTCGCTCATCCCCACACACCAGCGTCTGACATGTGGACAGATACGGTCTCATTCCAGACCCAATGAGCGGCGATCTCAAGATACCCATTATGCTGCATATCAGCTCGCCTCGCATGGCACAATCGCCTTCGAGGAGCACGCCACCGTGCTCGCGTGAGCCTCCGGCCGTGACGGCCGCGGAGTGGGCTCGGTGTACAGCTAGAAGAGCTCCGGCCGGGTAATGCCCTCGCGGTGTCACCACATGCTGATCCACCGCACTAGTGAGGACACTGCGGAGTTGCCGCGTCGGCGGCGGATACGAAGCTCCAAGCCGCCGCATGGAGTCGCCGGCACTCACAGACGCGCCTTCTCACCCAGCAAGCCGTACCGCCCACCGACCCCTTCTACGCTCCGAACGTGGTATTCGCGTGCGCTATCATCACAAGGACCGACGCGACCCACGGTGCAATCAACAACGCGTCGACGCCAGCGTTATCAGCGTTATCCTCGGCCCTACCTCACGGGGAGATAGGGACGCCACCAACCCCAGCCCACCCGCCGGCCCCAAAGTCACGACGCGCTCGACACTCCCGGGCGCGCGGCACGTTAGTGGGCGCCGCGGCGGGTAAAGCAAGGGCTCGAGTGCCAGGCAGCCCAGCCGCGGGTGTGATCTCCAAGACGCCGACGGCGCAGCGGGCGTGTCGCCGCCCTGTCTGCGGGGCGGGACACACCCCCGTGTGTTGCCCTCACCCCGGCCATGTCCGCAAGCATAGCACACGCACGCAGGTTACACTGCCCAACACCAGGCAGTGTTTAGACTTTGCATGTCCCGGCCGGCCGGGGTGTGCTGGGTGGTGGCGGCATGAGCCAGGGGGTGGAGCTGATCAGCTGGCCTCGGCGCGGGACACACTTCCGTGCGTGTCGGCACCACCGAGGCCACGACGACCTTGGCGACGTGATCTCGGCGCGCATGTGTACGCTGTGCTGGCCCGACCCCACCGGGCATAGCGAGTGTGTACTCGTGTTGGCAGGATTGCCCGGGGCGCCGCTAGCCATTGATCCGGGGAATGCCGAGAGCAAGAACAACAAACAAGTGACACCACCACTCCACACGCCCCGGCGACTCACCCACTCCATCACAACGACTTCAACGTCGCGTCGAGCAAAGCAATGCATACAGCAGCATACAGCATGCACATCTTGCCCGCTGCTCGTATCGACACGCACTGATATGCATGCGCGCGGGCAGCGGGCAAGGCAGCGGGCAGCATTATCAGCGTAGAGAGCCAATGGAGGGCAGAGTTGGCCGCGAGCTGCCCGCACCGAGCCAGAGATAGTGGGGTGGTTGGTGGTTGTGGCCTCCGTGACTCGCGTGGTGGCCGATTCCGACACAACACAAGTTACAGCGAGTGACGCAGACGCCCAGCATGCCCAGAACAGCACGCTCCATGGTGGGGCCGCCCCGCCGGCCGACATGCCGTCCGCACATTCACCGCGGTGAGCAAAATCGACAGGAACGAGCATATCATCAAGCGGGCAACACTACCGACGACGGGCAAGATTGTGGGGGGAAGTGGCAACCGACGACACACCACACCCACCCGCGTCATTGTGGCAATCACACGCCGCCCAGCAGCAGGCGTCACCACGCCGACCACGCCGGCAGTGGGATATAATGCATCAGCTCGAGACGAGTCACGACGGCTCCCCACGCACTCTCAGCACCACCGCGACGCGCCTCAGCACTGCCAGACCACCTCCCACCGCTACCACCACCACAAACACCAACCAACCCCCCCTCACGTGCCAATGGCCCCCATCGCCACCACCACCCACCAGCCCGCCCATGCCACCCCCGTCTCGCTCAAGGAGAAGGACGCGAACGCGTCGTCGCCCCTCGCCGGGCGCTCCAACGAAGAGTTCTGGAAGACGGCCAATGACAAGCTTGTCAGCTTTGGCGGCGGCTGGATGCCCGTCCGCATCGTCAAGGCCAAGGGCACCGTTCTCTATGTGAGTGGCGCGTGGAGGTGTGCCGTGAACTACCACTGACACCCGCGGCAGGACGAGGAGGGAAACCGCCTGCTCGACTGGACGTCGGGCCAGATGAGCTCGCTCCTCGGCCACGGCCACCCCGAGATCGTCGACACGGTCACCAAGTACGTCGCCAACCTCGACCACCTGTTCTCGCCCATGGTGTCCGACCCCGTGCTCGACCTCGCCGAGCGCCTGACCGCCATGCTGCCCAAGGGGCTCGACAAGTGCCTCTTCCTCTCGACCGGCTCCGAGACCAACGAGGCCGCGCTCAAGATGGCCAAGATGTACACTGGCGGGTTTGAGATCGTGTCCCTCTCGGCGTCGTACCACGGCATGACGCACGGTGCCGGCGCCGCGACGTTCACCGTCGGCCGCAAGGGCTACGGCCCGCAGGTTCCCGGCAACTTTACCCTCCCAGTTCCGTATGCGTACCGCTCGCCGTTCCGCCACCCCGACGGCTCGTACGACTGGAAGACGGAGCTCGACTACGGCTGGGACCTGATCGACCGCCAGAGCACGGGCAGCCTCGCGGCGTGCCTCGTCGAGCCCATCGTCTCCACCGGCGGCATCATTACCCTGCCCGACGGATACCTCACCGCGCTCAAGGAGCACTGCCGCAAGCGCAACATGCTGCTCATCATGGACGAGGCGCAGACGGGCATGGCGCGCACGGGCGACATGTTCGGCTTCCAGCACGAGGGTGTCGTGCCCGACATTCTCACCCTGTCCAAGACGCTCGGGTGCGGCCTGCCCCTCGGCGCGACCATCACGTCGAACGAGATCGAGGCAGTCGTGCGCCAGCGCGGCTTCTTCTACCTCACCACGCACCTCAACGACCCCTTGGTGTGCGCCGTCGGCGCCAAGGTGTGCGAGATTGTCGTGCGCGAGGACATGCCGCGCCAGGCGCGCGAGAAGGGCGAGCTCCTCCGCGCCGGCCTCCTCCGCCTCCAGGAGAAGTACCCGCTGTACATTGGCGACGTGCGCGGCCGCGGCCTCCTGCAGGGCATCGAGATCATCTCGGACCCCAAGACCAAGTCGCCGGGCTCCAAGCTCGGCGCGGCCGTCGCCGAGCGCTGCATGGACCTCGGGCTCAGCTGCAACATTGTGTCGCTCCCCGCGCTGTCGGGCGTCTTCCGCCTCGCGCCACCTGTGACCATTACGCCTGAGGAGATTGAGGAGGGCCTGCAGATCATGGACCGTGCGTTCGCCGAGGAGGTCGCCAAGCTCTAAAGTTAGAAGTAGTGCGTAGTGCGCAGTCGTAGTCGTAGTCATCAGAAGGACACAGCAGTTGTAGATACTATTCTGGGTTTCGTATTGTACGCATCATGTCAACCTGTTCATGGATACGGCAGCAGGTGTGGATGTTGAGGCTGGGTGGAATGCTGAGCTTGCCGCCGCAGCGTGGGAGTGTGGCGTGAAGGTATGGTATGGGTGGACTGAGACAGACAGACAGCTGTGGACGTGTCGCTCCTGTCTGCCCCAACCGCCGGCTGCGGCATGATGCATGATGTCTCCTGATGATGATGATGCTGTGCCATGCCATGGATCGGAATAGTGGTGTGCTTCGTCATGTTCTACGACAAGAAGCAAGCAAGCACTCGCTTGGGCAACCTAAAAACAGACCGCCGCGGCGACAACAACCTTAGTTGACACAAACAAGGAGTAGCCACATTGGGTCGATCTGTTCAGCCGCCGGACCGATTGCTCTCGGCTGCAAATACCTCATCCGCGAACCCACGCGCGCAGCATGCACCGTTGCAATAGTTACCGGGGTGGTGAATGGTAGGTGTGAACAGTGTGCATGCTGCGGGGTTGGCCTCTCTACCAGTGTCCTCGAGAGCGTCACTGTTAAGGTGCTTCACGACGGTCCCTCGAGGCAGTCGCAGCAGGGGGCAACTTACACGTGTTCGTTCTGGAAGCAACCGACTTGACTCCCGCGCAGCAGGCAGGCAGGCCTCGGCTGGCCTGGGGGTTGGGGCGGGGCTGGTCGAGTGGGCGGGTGCCCGCGTGCAGTGGGTCAGTCAGTCAGTCAGTCGGCACACGCAGAGGCACTGACGCTCCCGCCCGGGTGGTCCTGGTTCTCACCACTGTTTTGGCGCGGTGGATGCATGGATGCGCTGCGCATCACGAGATGGCAAGACAGCATTGTGCGGGGAGTGTACGAGATGCGGGCAGTATCGTGCGGGGCAGAGTCGCCGAGGGGGCGTGCCAGCGTGCCAGCGGGCCGCGGGCTGGCGGGCATGATGGTCATCTTTAAGCATCTCCCCGTTGCCGTTGGTGGTTGCCCAATGTATCATCGCTGCAACGCTGCATCCAGTGCTGCCCGTCTCCCACTGTGACGTCGACAAGCACGGCGAGGCCGTCAAGGCAAGGCGGGACGCATACATGACTGGCGGCTCGCTGCTTGTCGAGGCGACCGGCAGAGCTTGAAGTACAAAAGTAATTGTGCCTGATGAAACAGGTACGCTGGGATGCCGGTATCGCTCATGTCGGGACTGACAGACTGCATCTTGTTGTCGACGACGACGGGTGTTGCCTTGCCAGCAGCAGCAGCAGCATCCGCAGCAGGCCCAGTCCAGCCCAGCCCAACAGGCAACCAGCGGCAGGTGTCTCACGTCGTGTTTGACGTTTCGTTTCGCTTGACGACGAGTGGCTCTGCCGCGCAGCCGGCTCTGCCACGCAGTCAGACCACACAACTTCCCGGTCGCTCTCGTAACGGCCCGTTGCATCCCCAATGTTCTCATGTCGCAGGTCCGAACCTTGTGTGCGCGACAACGAGTGGCAGAGGCGACCGGCGCCAGACGGTCGCCAGGTTCCCGCTAACGTCACTGACGAGAGGAGGTCATTCCTCCTCGCAGCGAGCGTTGTTGCTACGAACAGACACGATGCAACGTTCGTCACGAGCCGTTTCGAGGGCCTCGAGATGGCCGCAACGACCGTGTCAGCGTCCCCGTATATAAGACCCAACGCACCCCCAGCCCCCCCGCCCCCTCCCAACCATCCACAATGCTAGTCGTGGCAGCAGAGTTTCTAGCCCTCGCCGCGCTGGCGCAGGCCGCCGCCTCTGAGCCGGCCGGCCGAACGATCAACATTGTCAACGAGTGCCCGTATCCCGTGTACCCGGCGCTCAGCGAGAGCCCAGCCGCCAACGGCTTCGAGCTCGCCGCGGGCGCCACGCAGAGCGTGTCTGCGCCGGCGCAGTGGGCTGGCCGTATCTGGGCGAGGACGCACTGCGCCGACGGCAGCGACGGCTTCAAGTGCGCCACGGGCGACTGTGGCACCGGCAAGGTGACTTGGTGCGTGGCGCAGCGCGGTCGACCTGTTTCCAGCTAATGATGTTCCCCAGCGACAACGCCCAGACTCCCTCCGGCACCTCGTTCGCCCAGTTCCAGCTCGACCACAAGGACCAGGGCGAGGACCGCTACTTCGTCTCGCACGAGAACGGCAAGTCGGACAGCATACCGCCTCGACCAACCACTAACGTTCCCAGGCTTCAATGTCCCCATCTTCATCCACGCCGAGGGCTGCCCTACTACAGGATGCGACCAGAGCGCCAACGCCCTCTGCCCCAAGGAGGCGCGCGAGGCGTTCGTCAACGGCGAGAACTTTGCCTGCTCAAACTGCAACGGCCACTTCAGCTCCTTCTGGGACGCGACCTGCCCGCAGGTCAAGAAGAGCGCCAAGGACGCCGGCTTCAAGGCCGAGCGCTGCGCCACGACCACCGCGTACACCGTCACGTTCTGCCCCAGCCACTCCAACTTCAACGGCACGACCTCGGACAAGGTCACCAAGTTTGAGGACGCCCAGGCCTCGTGCACCGGCAACGTCCTCGGCAGCCCCGAGCAGGTGACCTTCGCGGCGAACAGCTACGACGCGCTCAAGCGTAACCTCAAGCGCCGCTTCTCGTGGAGCGCGCTGATGGCGCGCCAGGACCCGGCCAAGGACCCCGCCGCTGACCCCGGAGCCAACTCGGGCAGCGGCGGCGGTGGCGCCGCGGCCGCTGCTCCCTCCGAGTCGCCCGCTGCCGAGTCGACCTCTCCCGCCGCCGAGTCCGCTTCCCCCGTCGCTGCCTCCGCTGCGCCCTCTGCGGCCGAGACGACAGCTACCGCGGCTGGCGCCGGCGCGAACGGTGCCGACGGCCAGAAGGGTGCTGACGGCGCGAACGGAGGCGGCAGCGGCGGCGAGGGAGGCAAGGGCGGCGCCGGTGGCGGCGGCAGTGCCGACCCCGCGGCTGACCCCGGCTCCAACTCTGGCGGCGGAGGCAGCGGTGCCAACGCCGGCGGTGGCGGCAGCGGTGCTGCCCCTCCTCCCGCCGAGTCCCCGTCGCAGGCCCCTGCCGAGCCGACCCAGGCGCCCGAGGGAGCCGACAACGGCGCTGCACCCCCCGCCGCTGAGAGCTCGAGCAAGAAGCGCAAGCCCGTCAAGACCAAGACCAAGACCGTGACCAAGTTCAAGACCAAGACCAAGACCAAGTCCAAGACCAAGACAGTGTACAAGACCAAGACGGTGTACCGCCCGCGCCCGAAGCACACGCACACGAGCGAGGACGGCAAGGAGACGAGCTTCGCTGTCGGCGGCGCGCCCGAGGCGACGCAGGCGCCTGCCCCCAGCGAGGGCACCAACTCTGGCGGCGGCGGCAGCGGCGCCAACGCCGGTGGTGGCGGCAGCGCTGACCCCGCGGCTGACCCCGGCAGCAACTCTGGCGGTGGTGGCAGTGGTGCCGACGCTGGCACCGACGCTGGCTCTGGCTCTGACTCCGGCGCCGGTGCCGAGCCGAGCCCCTCGGCGAGCGCTGCCCCCGACGCCGCGGCCCCCTCGCCCGACGCCGCTGCCCCCTCGCCCGACGCTGCGGCCCCCTCGCCCTCGGCGGCCCAGGACGGCCAGGACGGCAGCGCGGGCCAGGACGGCGCCGACGGCGCGAACGGCGCGGCCGGCGCTGACTCGGCGCCGCCGCCCAAGGTCTCCGACCCGGCCAAGGACCCCGCCGCTGACCCTGGAGGCGCGCCTGCGCGCCGCGACGGCCAGAAGGGCGCCGACGGGAAGAAGGGCGCGGACGGCGCGTCGGGCGGCTCGGCTGCCCCTGCTGCCGCCCCTGCGGCCGCTGACCCCGCTGCTGATCCCGGCGCCGGTGGCGGTGCCACTGCCGCGACGCAGGCGCCGCCGAGCAGCCTCGAGTCCCCGCCTGTGCGCACGACCTCTGCGCCGGCCCCGAACGGTTCGGACGGCGTCAACACGCCTGTTCCGGGCAAGGACGGCGCCAAGGGTGCTGACGGCGCCAAGGGCGCTGACGGTGCTCCCGGCAAGGACGGCGCGGCCGGCGGTGCTGGCGGTGCTGGTGGTGCTGGCGGCGCCGGTGGTGGCAGCAAGGGCCCCGACGGCAACACTAGCCACCCCGAGGACGGATACGACGACTCCGACGACGGCGCCGACCAGCCGTGCCAGGACGAGGATGAGGCGGCCCACCCGGCGCCGACTGCTACCCCCGCCGCGGCACCGGCGCCGTCTAAGGGCGCTGATGGCGCGAAGGGCGCCGACGGTGCGCCGGGCAAGAACGGCGCCGACGCCGCGCCCGCCGCCGCTCCGGCCCCGACGCAGTCCTCCGCGCCCGCGCGCGACCCCGCCGCCGACCCCGGAACTGGCGGCGGCAGCGGCAGCGCTGGCGCGAAGGGCGCCGACGGCCAGCCTGGCAAGCCTGGGTCTGGCACCAACGGTGGTGCCGGCGGCGCTGGGGGCAAGGGTGGCGGCTCGCGTCGCTCGTTCAATTGGGGCGCGCGTGCGTGGCTTGCGCGCCAGGCGCCGAACCCCGCCGACGACCCGTCCGGCGGCGCGGTAGACACGAGCCAGGGACAGGACGGCGCGAAGGGCGCCGACGGGCCGGACGGCACGCCGATCCCGCCGCCTGTTGCGTCTGAGCCGAGCGCGTCGAGCGCCGTCGGCGAGCCTGTCGCGACGCAGGCGCCGCCGCCGAGCTCGCTCGAGTCGCCGCCTGCGACGACTACGCTGCCTGCCACGACTACGACGGTCGCGGCGCAGGCGCCGAACGGGTCCGACGGCGCCGACGGCGCCCCGGGCCAGGACGGCGGTAACGGTACCCCCGGCCAGGACGGCGCTGCCGGCCAGGGCGGCGGTAATGGCGGTAACGGCGGTAACGGCGGCGACGGAGTCGCGGCGTCGTCGACGACGACGACGCAGCCCGCAGTCACCCAGATCCCCTCGATCACCAGGCCCCCCGTGAGCACGTGCACCACCACCGCCTCGGCCGAGGACGACCACCACCACGTAACCGTCACCGTGACGATCACAGTGCACGACTCGAAGCCGACGACCAAGGGCCGCAAGGCGCAGAAGGGCGCCAAGGGCAAGGACGGCAAGAAGGGTGCCGACGGCAAGGGCGGCGCGGCGGCGCCGACAGCGTCCGCTGCGCCGACGACCCAGGCCCCTACCCCTGCCGCTGACGCGCCCCAGAACGGCGCGGACGGAGCCAAGGGCGCGGACGGCGCGGACGGCGCCAACGGTGCCGATGGCGAGAACCCCCCGCCGGCCACCAAGCCCGCCACGACGCAGGCCGCGAACGACCCCGCTGCTGACCCCGGCTCGTCGGGCGGCAGTGGCCAGAAGGGCGCCGACGGCCATCCGGGCCAGCCGGGCTCGGGAACTGGCGGCGGCGCGGGTGGCGCTGGTGGCAAGGGCGGCGGCCAGTAATTGCCAGTGAAGCAATAGTGATACACTAGACTGTTGTAGGACACTGGATGATGGACACGAGTTGAGCTGCGTCTGTAGGGTGGGGGAAGGCGGTACTGATTGAGAGAGAGTCATTGAGTGTAGGTGAGAGTCGTGAGCGTCATGTGTGGAATGAATGAGATCGCAAGTTAGACTTTGCGATTATGACGGGCCAAGTCGCTTCTGATACGACCAAGTGCCACACACACAGCTGCCACACTTCACACACCACCACACACTCCCTGCCTCCGGTTAATACCATTTGCACCCTCCCACTCGCGCGCTTCGCGCGCTCGTGTATCTTTCTGAGTAATGGCATCGCCTACGACTACAGCCTACGGCACTACGCGGCCACCGAATTCTACACCGTCGACCGAAAGTAAACTTCGTCATTGCGCCGCTGTTACACGGGCTGAAGAGAACCGGAAAACGGGTGCTTTGAAGCCGACGACTCGACGCGTTTACACGCAGATCTGTGGCAGAGTGTCAGAACGACGAGCTGCCTCACCTGGTCGAGGCCTGCAGACTACAGGATCCTCTGTTAGGCGAGTCGTATCAGTTGTCGGTCGACGCCGAGCTCGCAGTTCACGAGATCTCGACTGGCGTGCTGGTCGCTCGGGCCGTGCAGAAACAACACAACCCCGAGATCGCACCGGCGCTGCAGTGACAGCACCCGGCGATAGTGTCGGTCGCCGCCGAGCTGCGCAGAGCACACAACCTCGGCGTCGCGCCGGGACACGCAGCAACGAGAGCCCGGTGAGCGGTCGGCACGCGAGCGGTGCGGTAACACCACCTCGGCGTGGGCGGAGGACTCGGCAGCACGGGCGACGCAGCACAACGACACCCCGCGCCGGTCGGGAGATGCTTGCACGGCACCGAGCTGCGCAGGTACGCAACCTCGGTGGTCGATCGGCGCCGAGAGATTCACGCAGGCAACGTGTCTCGGTGGTCGGGTCGGCGCCGAGGCGGCACGCAGGAGACGTGGCTCGGTGGTCGGGTCGGCATCGAGAAGCGCAGAAAACGCTACCTCGATGGGCGGGAGGGAGGAAGGGGGGAACGTCGCAGCGAGCTCGCAGGAACGAGATCTCGCCGGTCGGTCGCTCGGGGTGCGCGGCAACGCAATCCCCAAGACCGCACCGAGCCACACGGCAATGTGACCTCGGCGATGCCGGAGCGGGGGGGGGGGGGGGGAGTGGTCCGTCGAGTCGACAGCGGCGACTGGCCAAGCCGGAAGGGCCGGAGAGTGGTCGCGTCGGGTGTCGGGTGTGTCGAGCGGTCGGGCCTAGGTGAGTTGGACGCCGGCCGAAGAGAGGACAAGGACGAAGACGAAAGGATGGGATTCGTGGACGATTCGATCGTAACGAAGGTGGGGGGAGCGCTGGTGACAGCTGCGAGCTGGCAGCAGAGTACTGCGCTCGAGCGTACAACCAGGCTTGCAGGCCCTAAACTATGGCGCACAAGGAAGGGAGGGACGAGTCTCGGGGGGTTTGTGACGAAGATACAAAACAGGCAGACCGAGGCATTGAGGCTATTATTCACAGGAGTAGGAGTAATATAGCGTGGTAGCACAAGGACTGGCGTATCGGCGAGCTGAGTCGTTAGCACGAGCGGTGACGCACCACGCCCACTTACATCGTAAGGGCCGTATACAACTGAAGTGAAGCAGAAGCATTGTGGCGCATGGCCTTGACTTGACTGGCGTGGGCGGGGCGAGCGACGGTGGACAATGATGATGAGGCGGCGCAGAGTAACAACGGCCTATCTAACTATCCCGCAAGTGAGTTGACGTGTGGTACGTACTTGCTGCCCGTCGCACAGGGCGTGGGAGTGTCGTGCGTGGGGTCATGGTCGTCGTGTATGATGAAGAGGAGCTATGACATTATGAATAATGAGTGAACAACGAACCGGTCGTGTGAGGAGAGATGAGAGAGAGAGGATTGCGAAGCAGGATGAGGAGGGAAGGTAGGGGGAGTTGGACTGGTATATATGGAGTGTGGGGCCGTGGGGGTCATGTGGCCACTTGGTTCCGGGACCCCAACGCCCAACGCCCCGAGGGGGTCACTTGACTCGCCAACTGTCGTCATGCCAGCCCACCTTGGCCACCTTTGGCCTCACGGGCGTAGACCGGTAACAATGCCCATTGGGTGCAGGTTAGCTTCGGCATGCGTCGTGTGCACCATCTGGCATTGTGCCCAGCAATCGGTCATGAAGGGAGCCCAAATCTGTATTTAGTTGGTAATGGGGGTCTATTAACGATTGGTGGGCCTGGTGGGGCAGTAACGACGTTACGCGGCGTACGCAGCCTGGAGTGGCGACACAATAGGCTTTCGGAGGCGAAGAGCATGGGAGTCGGTGGGCGAGGTGGGTGCCGGATAACACCCACCATGGAGGGGGCCGTTTAACACTCGGAAGCTGGTGGCGGGTGGCGGCGGGGGTGTGGCGCTTGGCAGGGAGTGGGGTACGAGCTCGCGCCGGGACTGTTCCGAAGGCGTGCCGGTGTATTAGGTATGGCGTGGTGTATGTAGTCAGAGGGAGCGACGTGCATGCTCGGAGTGAGGCGTTGAGGATGAGGAGGAGTGCCCCGAGGGGGTTACTGGTGGGTCTGTCACCACACCAGCCTGGCTTCCTGCACGTTGCCTTGCTAGCCACGTCCTCTATGCTCTTCCACTTGGCCACCTGCACCAACCCGCGTGTCCTCGTACACCCTCTTGCCTGATAAGATACCATGCGCAAGACGTCGCTCGACAGACGAGCGAGCACAACAAACACCCCATCCACAGCCCACAAGCCCATGACGTCACCCCCTTCCTGCTTCCTGAGCCAGCCGGACATGCATCTCCGCCACCCTCTGATAATGGCCACTCCACGTCATTAAAAGTGGCATTTAATCTTCTCCTTCTGTCCCTTGTCCCTCCAAAAGTTGACGACCCGCGCAATATTTACAACCATCTGCACCCATATCGACCGGCACAACACACCGCCAGTCACAACATCCCAAAAACATCCAACATGTCGGCCCCCAACGCTACCAACGGCGACCAGGTCACCGCCGAGAAGATGACGAGCAAGGACTAGTGCGTGGCGCGACGTGGGGTGCGGGCGTGCTGCTCTGCCGCTTGTGTGTTGTGTTGTGTCATACTGACCTCCCCCGCAGCTACGCCGACTCGTACGCCCACTTTGGCATCCACGAGGAGATGCTCAAGGACCAGGTGCGCACCCTGAGCTACCGCAACTCGATCGTGCAGAACAAGCACCTCTTCAAGGACAAGGTCGTGCTTGATGTAAGTTGGGGAAGAAGCAGGGACGAAGGGGGCGTTGGAGGAGGGGGGCAGCGCTGACCACCCCACCAGGTCGGCTGCGGTACTGGTATCCTGTCCATGTTCGCCGCGTCCGCCGGCGCCAAGCAGGTCATTGGCATCGACATGTCCAACATCCTCGACCAGGCGCAGAAGATCATCGAGGCCAACGGCTTCAAGGACAGTGAGTGGGGGTGGGGTTGGCTGCAGGGAGGTGGGATGGTTCGCTGACGCCGTGTCGCAGAGATCACCCTCATCAAGGGCAAGCTCGAGGACGTCGAGCTTCCCGTCAAGCAGGTCGACATTATCATCTCCGAGGTGGGTAGACGAAGTCCGATAGCATGACACCCAACTTACACCCCCCAGTGGATGGGCTACTTCCTCCTCTACGAGTCCATGCTCGACACTGTCCTCCTCGCCCGTGACAAGTACCTTGCCCCCGGCGGTCTCCTCTTCCCCGACACTGCGACCATCTACCTCGCTGCCATCGAGGACCAGGACTACAAGGAGGAGAAGATCAACTGTGGGTAGTGGACAGGTTGTCCAGCGCTAACGCGGCAGTCTGGGACGACGTCTACGGCTTTGACTACTCGTGCATCAAGGACATTGCGCTCCGCGAGCCCCTCGTCGACTGCGTCGACCTCAAGGCCGTCACGACGCAGCCCTGCGCCATCCGCCACATCGACATCCGCACCGTCACCAAGGAGGACCTGACCTTCAAGGTGCCGTACGAGCTCAAGGCGACGCGCAACGACTACGTGCACGCCTTCCTCGGCTGGTTTGACATCTCCTTCTCGGCATGCCACAAGCCCATCAACTTCTCCACTGGCCCCCACGCAAAATACACGCACTGGAAGCAGACGGTGTTCTACACGCCCGAGACGCTCACCGTGTCTGAGGGCGACGTGATCAAGGGCACCCTCTCGTGTGCCCCCAACTCGCGCAACAACCGCGACTTGGACATTGTCATCGAGTACGAGGTCGAGGGCGCCGAGCCAACCAAGGGTGTCATGGAGTACAAGATGTGAGTCGCGGCGGTGTCGACCTTGCTGCCAGAGAGAATTGCTGATCCTGACCAGGTCGTAATCGCTACAACGCTACCCCGCATCGCAAAACCCCCATACCCCTACTCCCCCTCATCCGCTACATCAACTGTTCCACCATGGCCCTACAGGTACTAGGATGGATGTGGTCGACGATTTAGATAGTGCATTGTACGATACCCTCATGCAAGCGCGCCGGCGCCGCGCTACCGCTAGACCTGTTGCAGGAGCGGCCCCAAGGCCTGCCTGGCTGGTACAAGACTGCGTCGTCTAACATCTCTAGGATTGATGTTTTTCTCTACGGTGGTGACGGTGTACAGCTGCTCCGTCGCGCCGTCACGTCCGTCCGCTCTAGCCCACGCTACGCGCCGAGACGCTTGCGATCTCCCCAAGCGTCGTCGACCTTGGTGAGCTCGCCCTGGACGCGGCGCACGCCGTCCTTGCGGGCCTGGCGGGCGTTGGTCCAGCCGCTCGGGATCTCGATGCCGTCGAGGTCGAGCAGCCCGCGAAGGAGAAACTCGGACAGGCGGGCATGCTCGACCTGGAGCTTGTCCATCGGGAGGGCGTGTTTTGGCTTGTTGGTCGCGTTCTTCGAGGTCTGGGACACGAAGGTCGCGATGGACGGCACGAGCGGGTCGACGCACCCGCCGACGAGGTTGTTGATCCAGTCGACGAGCACCTGCTCGTTGTCCGTCTCGGGCTGCTTGTTCTTCTTCTTGACGACCTGCTGGGGCGGCGGCGCAGGCTCGGGCGCCGACGGCACCTCGCCCTCCTTGCCGACCAACACGAGCGCCGAGCCGTCCTGGATCCCGTACGACGAGACGGTCAGCGAGGGATCCTTGAGGACCGCGCCCTTGAAGATGAGCTTGAGCTGGTTTTGTGGGATCGACGTCTGGTGCGCCAGCGTGCCGATGAGCTGCGAGAGCGGCGTCGTCGAAGGCGAGGGGATGGGGACGTTGAACCTGTTGCAGTCAGTCAGCCATGTGTCCATCGCTTGAGCAGCGCGACCCACTTATCCCTGCCCCACTTGATGTGGACGACAATCTGCCCCGACTCGTTCTCCTGCTGCGCGCGCCGGAAGGGGTTTCTAAACGCCATACTGGGGGCTGTGGGGCGCGACGAGGGGCCGGCAGTGTCGGCGCCGTTGGCAGCGTAGGGGTGTCCGCGCGAGTTGCGGCGTGTGACGGGCGGCATTGTGGTGGTTGTGGTGTGAAGACGTTGGTTGGGATGTTGTTTCAGTAGTGTTGGTGATGAGTGAGTGTGCCGGTCGTTGTCGTGTGGTCACGGGGGTGATGTGGTGTCGGTCGGTCGGTCGGTTTAGCGAGGAGGCAAGACACGACGCAGAGTTAAACACCAGAGGGGCAATTTAAGCAGGCAAGTAAACGGCGTCGTCAGCGACATGGTGCTTGCTTGGCATGGCCCGAGACGACACGTCGCGCGGGCACGCTCACGCCCCACTTACCTTTTACTGCTGCTGCTTCTGCAAGTCAAGTCTGGCGGGAAGCTCTTTTGCCGCCGGGTTGAAAGATGGGCGATGGTGAGTATGCAGTGGTGGGTTGACAACGCCAAGACGCGCAGTGCTGCTGCTCCTCCAGCAAGCTGTCTGCACCGACGCAGTGCCGGAGCCGGTGGAGTCGCTCCCTCGGCGTGGTGGGTGGGTGGGGGAGCGGAAGCAGATTACAATGAGCGATGCGACTGTGGCTTGCTTGGACAATGCCGAGGCAGTGAGTTTGCAGCAAATGCATCTGCTACCAAGGCGGGCGAGGGGTGGACAAGGGCCACGCTGACATGCCGGGGGCATGCACGACGCGGAGTCATGCGGCCGGGCGCTCGTCGACGAACAATGAGCAACCGCGGCTGCTAGAGGCCCGACAACGACGCGCTGCACGTGAGACGAGAGAGCTGCTCAAGCCATGTCTAGCCAAGGGGCCGATGATGGGCTCGGCGGGCTGACGGAGACAGTCGTGGACTGCTGTGATGAGCCTGCAAGCCTGACAACGAGAAGCTGAGCGAGCGACTGGGCACTGTTCAGCTCCGGCATGACCGGCAGCGAGCGTCGCCGCGATGGAGATGGCAGGAATGTCGGCTTTGGAGCTTGGCCAGGCCGGTCGGGTCGGACTCTGCCTGCCGGTCTTTGTCAATGAGGAGCTGTGCCTCTCGTCGAGTGTGAGGCAGTGCAACGCGTCGTCCACCTCCACGCTCCCGATAAGATGGACGCGACGGCAGCCGGCACTGCCGCTGCACCGCCACGCCACCGTCGCAACGCGACGCGACCGCCGAGCGATCGCAAGCAAGCGGTGCGTTGATAAGATTAGTTTGGCGCGGGTTCGCTGATACTGGAATGCCATTGATGCTATGAGGGGTGGGTGTGTCTATGGTCGGTTTGGTGGTGGTCATGCTTTGCTCGAGGTCGTCGTCGAGGTCGTCGTCGCAGCGGCGTCTGCTCGTGTCAGTTGCTGCCCTCCTGCCTCCACCGACACCCACCCTCCGGGTTCTCGATCGCGCGCAGGCCACGCGCTCGCGCTCCCTTCCAACGCTTCTCGTTCTCGCCTTTCGCGTAGTAGTACCCCACGCCAGTGAGGACGATGAGGGCCTGGGAGAGGTGTCAGCTCAGCGCGGCGTCGTCCTGGCGATACGCACACCCCAGCCCCAGCCGACAAAGCTGGGCGTCTTGCGGGCCTTGACGTTGACAGTCATGTGCGCTGGCTAGCTAGTGTGTGACGGGCGTAGACGCTGCTGCACTTGGTCGGGTCAGGTCGAGGAAGGAAAGTGGAGGTGAGCGAGGCTTGGCTGGCTGCTCGGCCGGCAAGGAACCAGTGAGCCAGCGGAGGTAATTTGCGTTTTACCGGAACGTCGCGAGGAATGTGTCTTGGTTGCTGGCTGATGATCCCAGCCAGCTTGCCGCCGCAGCGACGCCTTGACGCCTCCACAGGCATCATGACATATCCAGTGCAGCGAGCGCTGCATGCATGCATTCAAGCACGCGACGCATGACGGAAGCCGCCATAAGCCATCCTTGGTCGTAGCCAACGGGTATCACTCAAACCTGTGCTCCGTCGTTGGATACCGCGTCGCGGCGATGCATTGGCGGCGGTGCAATACAGGGCGGTGCACATTGGTTGTCGGCGGCGGCGGTTGGTAGCATAAGAGTGAGCCAGTTGAGTGATGGACGCCGCCTGGCTGTAGCTACCAGTGCGGTGCGATGCCGGCGCCTCCGCCCTCGCCGCCGCCGCCGCCTGCGCCGAGTGTTGCAGTGTTTCGTTTCGTTGTCGGGTCTGTGCGTCGTCGATGCCTGCAGTCCTCTGCTCTGGTGCCCTTGTTGATTCGTCGAGACTCGACACGACTCAGGGTCCAAAGAAAGGGCCCAACTGAGCGCTAGGCACGACACTGGATGCTCCTCTGCTCTTGCGCCTGGCTTGTTCATTGTCCGTGGTGCCGCTCTTCCCTGAATGCCTCTGCAGCCCTTGTGCCCCTGTGCGTGTTGTTGCGATGCCTGCCTGGCCTGGTTGGGTTGGGTCGGGTTGCTTCTGCGTGCCGCCCCCCCCCCCCCTCCCCCGCCGCCCCGGCTGTTACTGCTGCCCTCCGCCCACTCGTCACTCGTCTCTCTCTCTACCAACCGGCCCAGACCCCGCCAACTCCTCCCCCCCTTCCCCCCCTGCCTTCCTTGCAGCTCCCCCCCACACATCCGGCCGACGACCGACACAGACTGAGAGAGAGACACTGGTGCAACAGATCGCATCGATTGCAGCAACCAGGCAACTCACCTACTCCCTACTACTTCCTACATCTACTCGCCCCCCATAAGTCATCTCGACTTGCCCCCCCCCATCTCCCCTCCCCCCCAACACCGTCACCCACCGCGTCATCAACGCCAGCCAGCCTGCCCACGGCCCTTTCAGCCTCAGCCGCACCTTGCTCAGCAACTCACGCTCCTCGCCCCAACCCCCCCTGCCGTCACACAATCGCCGGTGACTGGCTGTGTGCCCTTTACCTTTGGCGGCTTGCACAACGACAATCCACTTGGACACTCGTGTACACATCGTTCATCAACGCGACTCTTCTACTGCACGACTTATTCACACCTCGGTGACCCACTTGCCACGCGCCGCCGCCGCTTGCAACACACCTCGCCGCCGTCCCCTCGCGCGCCTCGCCGCTCACCGTCCTCGGCACATTCCTCGCGTCTGTCAGCCCACACCACACCTTCTCTGGCCTAGTCCAGAGTCCCATCGCACAACGGATCGCTGCCGCGACCCCCCTTACCCCTCACACGCTCTCATTGAGCGTCGTGCACAATAAACAGTGGGTGGATGTCCCCTCCTCCAGCAACCAATTGTTTTTGCTCACACGCGCTTCGCCTTCCCGTAGCTGGTCGATCCTCTTACGCTCGTGCCATCGCCCACCAAGACTGGACCTCTCACCATGACCTCGCCAGAGCCTTCCTTTGACGCCTTTTTCAACAGCCAGCGACCAACAACGTCGCATCAAGGCTCGTTTGACTACCCGGCGTCATACGCGTCATCGTCAACCCCGGACCAGCAGTTTACCTCGCAGCTCTATGGCGAGCCCGGAGGCATGACCGACGAGCCACAGAGCCTCCCACAACACGCCGCTGGCATCACTGCCAATGTCCACGGCCGGATCCTCGCGCACAGCAATCCTGAGCGCAAGGACTCGGTCCCCTTCGACCCAAACTCGAGCAGCACTTTGATCGCTTCAGCTGCCAACGGTGGTCCCCAGAGGTCGCCTCTGACAAGCAACCAGCAGCTGGCTTACACCGACTTGAACGCTCCAGGCGGCTACAACCAGTTCACCGCGGCGTATGCCAACCAGCAGTCGTCCGGCTTTGTCAACAGCCAGCAGCCCCAGCAGCAGCAGGACTTTTCAATCCTCCAAAACAATGCCAACGGCGACAGCTTCTACGGCTCCGGAATGACATCCGAGCCTCAGGGTAGCAACACATGGGGTGCTGATTACTTGACGAGTCAGCCCGAGGCTATCGTGGAAGACACGGACAACCGTCGCGGAAGCTGGCACGGAAACCAGCATCTGGACACACAGTACGACGAGCAGATCAACGAACTGCAGCGGATGTAAGTGTGCTCTCTCTCCCAGGTCGCCACGCTCTCATCCACACCGTGTATGTGTGCTAACACTGTCAGCATCTCCAATGCTTCGTCTCACGCCGGCACTCCCAGCGGGTCCCGAGTCGCCTCACCATTTAACCCTGGCGAGGTCAACCACCACGTTCGTCATGACTCGGTATCGTCTGTCGGCCGCTCTCCCAGCCCAGCCTTCCACAACTCGCCCGGCATGGCTGCTCCTTCGCCACCATTCGTCAACCTGCACCGTGGCAGCTCGTCGTCGCTTTCGGGATCGCCATCGTTCTCCAAGCCCCAGTCGCCACCCGCATTAATCATCCCCAACTCGGCTCCCTCCCCGTCCCTTCCTCAGATTGTGACCCAGGTGACCCAGGCTCAAAGCTCTGGCCCCTCGGGAAGCAATGCTGGCGCTGGCCAGTCGGGGGGCCAGCAATTCGGCAACAGCCTGTTGGTTCCTGTCAACCCGGCCCTCCCCACCGGCATGGCCGGCATTAGCCCCATTGCGTCCAACGCCGATGGCCCCATGATCTACATCCAGCCAAGCACGCCCATCAGCGGCCTCAAGGATCAGTCGGGCGTGTTTGACGCGGCGCTTCGACGCGCCAATGCCCAGCAGCAGCTCGCCCAGGCGAATGCCGCTGCTGCTGCCGCGGCGCAGTCCAACGGCGGCTCGCAGACTGGCTCAGTCCACGACTTTGGCGGCGACAACTCGGCCTCGCAGAGCCCGGGTTTCGCACCACAGCAGCCTCAACAGCAGCAGCAGTCGTGGTCCCAGGGTGTCAACTTTGCTCTCGGCGCACCAGGCATTTCTCGCCCTCGCGCAAAGTCCGAGTCGTACATGCAGGGCGGCGAGCAGTTTGAGAGGCAAGCCGCCCAGCAGATCATGAACAGCCAGATCGGCCAGTTCAGCGTCGCCCAGGCACTCGAGGGTAGCGCTGTCGCGACGGGAGGCGACAACCAGTGGAACGACATCAACGCCTGGCGTGTAAACCAGGCCATTGAGCAGGGCCAGCTACCACCTACGCTCAACCCTCGCGAGTTGCCAGGCTCGGCCGACCAATTTGCTCAGTTGTCGCAGCTTGCTGCTCAGCAGCGCCAGCGCCTGCAGCTCAACACCGACACCAGCAACCAGGTGTTCAGGTACGAGCCGGGCCAGTTCTCGCCGACCTCGTTGGCGTTCTACCACCAGCTCGGCATCTCGGGCAACAATGCTGCTGTGGACCCCAACAACTTCCCAGGCGGTGGCGGTTTACGTCTCGACCAGCAGGCTCTCCAGGGCGGCAGCATGCTCGGCGCGCCGGACGCTGGGTTTACTTCGCGACGTCGGTCGTTTGCCGAGGGCACGTCGCACCCTGCTGCCGGTGCCGGTACCCCAGGCTACGGTATCGAGTTCATTCAGCGCAGTGTCGCACCAGGAGCCATCAGGGGTGTCAACCTTGGTGTCAACCAGGGGCACCGTCGGTCGGCCAGGAGCGAAGACTTTGGTCGTGGAGGGACTGGCTGGGGTGTGGGCCAGGGCGGTTCTACGTGAGTTACTGCGTCGTGGAAAGGGCCACAGCTGACATTTCAGAACTGACTTCCTGAACTCCATCGGGCAGGACCAGGGCTCGTTACTCGCGCCGCCGATGCGCGGTCGGTCAATGTCACACTCGCGGAGGTCGTCGGCGTCGTCGGTCAGATCCGCGTCGCCAGCGCTGTCGGTGTCTTCGCAGGGATCGAGCTTCTCTCACCACTCGCACATGGACATGCCTGACGGTATCAATGTGCACGACTTCTTCCAGGAGACTCGGCCGCGCGTTGCCAAGCTCAAGGTGACGAGTATGGCTACCGAGGTGGCCAGCGCCAGCCGTCGAACCAACGAGGGCTCGTTTAGGTGTCCAAGTGAGTTGGAAGAACCATTAACCCAACTGACCACACGCAGTCCCTGGATGTGGAAGCACGTTCACACGACACTTCAACCTCAAGGGTCACATGCGATCGCACAACGACGAAAGGCCATACAAGTGCTTGTATGACGGCTGTCCAAAGGCGACGGTGGGCTTTGCCCGTCAGCACGACTGCAAACGCCACATGCTCTTGCACGAGGGCCTGCGACCGTTTGAGTGTGAAGGCTGCGGGAAGAAGTTTGCGCGCCTGGACGCTCTCACAAGGCACCGTGAGTTGCGCGAGAAGCAGGAGGAGCCGAGGAAATGTTATACTGACACACGCACAGACAAGTCGGAGCAGGGACAGGAGTGTGCCATTTCGCACCCGCTGCCGACCAACCCGGACGGCAGTGCAATGTCCGAGTCGCAGTACAAGACGTACCGACTGCAGCAGCACCGGGAGAGGACACAGGGTGGTGGGGGTGGGCTGCGGAGCCGTCCGAACAGCATGCTGAGCGCGGATTACAGCGCGGACGAACGAAGCGGAGCAGAGGACCTTGGCACGGGGTCGGGCATGGACGACTACGACCGTGATTAGTGGGATGGCTGGTTTGGCTATAGAGTGAGGGGATGGCTGGGCTGGACGGTGATGATTTGTTTATTGTACATTTGTCGCTGTAGACATGGATGGGGTTGTGTGATGTGGTGGGGCGTTGTGGGGATGAGCTTGCGAAGCCCTGGGGCAGCCTGGAGCAGTGACGCCTGCACTGGGGCTGATGACGCTGATGCAGTGTGCATGCCTAACCAAATTGTAAATGAATGTGGTGTGGTTGGTTGTGTGATGCGTTGCAATGGCCGATTTGGCTTCGCGAGCATGTTCTCAGAGGACTTGTTCTTCTCGGTCTTGTGTGTGGGTGGTGGTGTGGGTGGGTGGGTGTGGGCCTTGTGCATTGTTCGGTCGCGGCGGTGGGGTTTGGTGGGGTGAGGTGGGGTGTGCGGGGGTGGTACCAGAGGTGTGCTGGGTCAAGTAGATTGCCGTACACAACCGCGCTAGGCTAGGCGCGTCAGGCGTCAGGCCGAGACTTTTGGTGTTTTGCCTTACAACGCGCCGAAGAACTTGTGAATATGACACAACCCCGACCGAAGGAACCGACCTAGCTCCCTCGGTAAGTCGTGTACGAGAATGGCGACATGAGCAGGGGGACATGGTAGTGCTGCGTCGGGTCGACGTAGTTGAATGTGATCTGGAACAAGGCGAGCAGCAGCGTCAGCTGCTGCGAGGGTGGGTGCTCCAACAAGACCAAGCCAGCGAGCCAACGAGCAAGGCACCACTCGTCGTCGTCATGTGCGAGGAAGACAGCTAGTCAGTCCACCGCCTCTGCCGCCGCCGCTGCCAACGACGACGACGACGACAACCACCCCAGCCCACCTGCGCCGGACCCACCTCGACGACGGGGTAAAACGTCTCGACCCCCCTTGCGATAAAGTACTCCTGCGTCAAAAAGGTCATGCGATACAGGCCCGGGTTGAGGCGCGTGCTGCCGTCCAGCAGGGTCGAGCAGCGGCCGTCGGCGTCGGTGACGCTGGGCGCGGGGGGCGTGGTGGTCAGCATTCGCCGTGCACTCGACGCCTAGCCTACCCGTTCGCCAGCGCGTGTGGGCTGTTCAGCTCGGACAGCGAGCTCAGGCGCACGGCGACGCCTTGTGCTGGCTTGCCGATTGACGCGTCGAGGACTGCGTGGGGGTGTCAGTGCGGGGTGAGGTGGGAGGAGGGTTGGGGCCGCACCGTGGCAGGTGATGGGGGACGACTTGGCCATATCGTGCGTGCGTGCGTGTATGTGTGTCAAGTGTATGCGCGTTCTGAACAATGAGATAGATGATGCAAGTGAGTTCGTCGAGACGTACTTATCCCCGAGTGAGTGGGGGGCCAAGCCAGTCAGGGAGTGCCCACAGCCCCACCCGGGCACACCGGCCAAGCAACTCCCCAAATATCAGCTGATTAGAGATAAGACGCTAGTAAGCGAATCGTGGCGCGTTTGGCGAGGCCGGCGCGGTGACTGGCCGTCCGTCCATTGTTCCGACCAACTTTCCGACAATGCATTCGTTCGTTTCTATTCTATGCGCAGGCACCCTTGCAGGCAAGCCCAGGGGCAGTAGTATACAGTACAGTAGTACATCACGCCCCGGTCAGCGACGACGCAGGGGAGGACGTGAGCGGCGTGGGCGGTTCCGCGGGGTTGAGGAGCGACGCGAGCGTGTGGCGCGGGGCGGGGGCGGCGCGGGTGGGGGCAGCAGCCTCGGTTGGGGTAGGTACGCGGGCACCGACACCGCCCGCCTCGAGCGGCGGCGTGGGCAGCAGGCTGGTCGGGGCAGCGTCGGATACGCTCGCGAGGAGGTACAGCGGGTCGTTGTGAGTGTGCTCGCCCGGCTCAGCAGCGAAGCGGCGGCGCTTGGGCGCCGGCTCGGCGGGGTCGAGGTGCGTCGCGCGGCGGGGGGACGGCTCGGCCAGCGGGAGGGGGAGGGGGAAGTGGGGCAGCGAATCGTGCGGTACGCTTACGCTCTCCCGTGTCCACTGGGCGGCCGGTGCCGCAGGCAGGTGCATCATGAGGTGTGTTGCGGGGCGGACGCCGGGGACGGAGCGGCGGTCGTCCGCCAGTCGGGGGATACGCAACGGCGCGAGTGTCTGCTGGTGGTTGTGGTGGTGGCGGCGGGGCCGCGGCGCAGCAGCAGCGCTCGATGCCACCGAGGACTCGGACGACGCGGAGCCGTTGCTCGACGCATAGGGCACGGGCACGGGCACCGCGCGGGTCGGAGCTCGCCCAGCGCGCTGCTGGGGCACCTTGGCCACCACTTCGCGCCGGATGAGCGTGCCGGACCGCGTGACGCTCGGCGCGGCGGCCTCGGCGCCGTCGGACGCCTTGGCACGCTTGGTCGGTTTAGGCGGCGACGGCTGGGGCAGGAGCGCGGGCGCGTCGTCTTCGCCCGCGGACGCGCGGCGGCCGCGACCGCGGTGGGATGCTGTGGCCTTCAGAGGCGTGTTAGCGTGTCACATTGTCAACGGCTTGGCCCGCCACCCACATCGTCGGACACCTTCCAGTACCCGCCCTTTCCGGTACCCAGCCCTCCTTCGGCCGACGGGCGCTCGACGTTGACGAACGCCGGGTTCATGGACAGGTTGTGCCGGATCGAGTTCTGCGTGGCGTGGGTCAGCAATGAGTCGGAGGGTCGACCGCCACACCCACCCTAAACGTCTGCCCCAGGTGCCGGAAGTATGGCCAGCGCTCCTCCATCGCCTGGTAGATCTAGCACGGCGTCAGCACTGCTCACTCCCCCCCCCTCCCCCCCCGGACCCACCTGGTTGAGAGTGAGCATCTTGCGCGGGGACGACGCAATGACAAGCTTGGTGAGGATGACGTATGGGAGCTCTGGCTTGACGGCTGCGTGCGTTTAGTCTCTTGTCGGCCTTTGTTGTTGCTCCCTTGCTCCCCCGACGCAGCGCCACTCACACTCGCCGCTGTCGTCATATCCAACTCTGGCGGTCCACGATCTGCTCTTTGTGACCGCGCCGACCTCCTCGACGCGGATCCAAGCAGCCTCAGAGAGTGTCATTTTCGCCCAGTTCCGTCCCTCGCTCCCGCGCCCAAGACGGGGCGTGTGGAAGTGGCCCTCGCGGAGGCGCACGAGCTCCTCGCGGTCGAGCGAGATGTCGCCCACGCCGGGCTTTGCGCTCTGGCTGAAGCTGAGCGCGCGGACGGCGGCGTCGTTTGGCGCGGGGAGGGTCAAGGGACGCTTGAACACTGTCGGGATGATTTCCAGCGGCGAGTCCTCGCGCTCAACGGCGCGGGTGGTGGTGCTGGGGTCGTCGGCGCCGCTGGAGGCAGGCTGCCACCGTAGTGGGGTGGCGTAGGTGCGCGAGCTGCGGTTCATGGTTGGGAGGGTAGGGCTGGGGTTGGGTGAGTGGGATATGTGAAGGGGTTGGGATACCCGCCGTGGGTGGTGAGAGAGTCTGGTCAATGCGACGTTGCGTCTGCTTTATACAAAGGGCAGAGAGACACAAACGGGGTTTGCGCGGCAAGCGCAAGCGCAAGCACAGGGGGCGACAGACGGCGGGTTGACGAGGGCGCTGTTGTCGGTGATCCAGGGGTGCACGACGGCGTAGGCTGCATACATGACGACGGGTGCACACAGAAGGAGGCGAGGAGGGCAGGTTGACTGGGGCGAGGGCGCTGCTCTGCTCTGCTCGCTTGTCGAGGGGGGCGGGCGGAGTGATGGGAGATTGACACGATCGCGCGGCGGCGACGGGCTGCAGCCTGCTCCTGCTGCTGCGTGCGACGACACGCAACACTTCCTTTGTTGATGTTGACGGCCGTCGTCAAGGACAGCAAGTTGCGCCGAGGACTACAAGCAAACGACAAGCGGTGCGCATTCCACCGCCGAGGTGTATACGCTTCTGCGTCTACTGCCCCGCCCCGCTTCTCGTCTCTCTGCGCGTTTCGTCTAGCCTTGCATGCTTCCCCATGTTGACATGCAGCCTGTGTCTTCGCCAGCGCCCGCGCCCCGCGCCCGCTCCGCGCCCCACACTGACGCGCCCGCGCGCTGCCAACGGTGGGTCCGAGTCGGCATATGCGACTTTGTTGATGCGGCGAGCGCGGATGTGTGTGGATCGGCAAGGCGGGCGGGCCACGAGGAGAAAGGAGGCAGGGAGAGCGCAGCTCGTCTTTGTTAGTGGTGGTAGTGCTGTCGTGGCATGCATTACGAGCTGCTCGTCGAGCAGGCTCCTCGCTCGCATCCAGTGTACTGCATGTGTGTGTGTGTGTGTGTGTGTGGCTCTGAGTGTGGCGCGCGCTGCCACGTTCACTTGTACAGTACGGCCGGGGTTTACATCCCAACATTCCCCCCTCTCGATCGATCACCACACACGCACACACCCACACGCACACACGCACACACCCCTCGGGGAGAAGCCAACAGCGACGATGCGACGGGTTACGCGGCGTGCCTGGCGTGCATGCGGCTCGAGGCTCGATCAATCAGCGTATCGGCGGCGGCGGGGGGAGAGTTTGCAGCAGCATCAGCGCCCGCCCGCTCGTATGTTGCTGCTGCTGTATAGCCCTCGACTGGCCAGACTCGACTCGACTCGACGATACGGCGCTACACCGCCGCCGCCGCCCGCACCGCGTCTCGCTTCCCGTTCCCTCGCTTGTCGCTACCCGCAGTCAGTCGTGTGCGACGCCGACGCCGACGCCCCGCCCGGCGCGGGGCCTTTGGTCTCTTCGTCGGTCGCCCTTGGACGCTTGCCCACGACTGCCGCCCTGCGAGGCTAGACACCAGTGCACCAGTCCCAGCCCCAACAGCACGTGGCACACACAGTCACTTTGCTTCGTCTTCTTCATCTTCCCCTCGAGCAGGAGCAGCGGCGATGATCACTGATCCGCTGCGACGGCCTTGACGACGCGCGCGGGCCCGCGTCACGCCATCGCCATCGCTGCAGCGCCCAGCCCCCGCCGTGACGACGGGCGCAGGCCAAACACGCCTCACGCCTACGCGCCAGCATTGGCCCGTTTGGTACAAGCGGCCGAGTGCCTCCGTCTCCGCAGACATGTGTATCCCGCCAGCGAGGCGTGTGTGCGCAGGGCGCGGGGCGCAGGGTGGCTATGCCAGTGTCGGCACGCCAGCGGCCAGACCACGGTCAAAGGAGCACAACAGTGCTACTGTAGCCTGCACCAATGAGCCACTTTGTCGTCAAGTAAGCAGGCAATAACAATAACCACCACGCCTTGCGTCGCCTCGCCGTGCTCGGCGGCTCGGCGGCGCGCCCTCTATGCATCTCTACAACACTACAATGCCTGGAAATTGATCGCGTGCAGTGCCCGCCGCCTCTCACGCTCGTCCTCTTTCTTCTCGCGCTCGTCGAGGCGCCACACGACGAAACCCAGCGTCACCACTGTCCCCAGCACGGCGGCCGCGACCCACGGGATCCAGTCGCCGGGGTGGAGGAAGAGCTCGGTGCGCCACTCCTTGTTTCTCTTGGTGACGGGCGGCTTGAGCTTGTATAGCGAGTCGCCGCTCAGCGGCCATGGCGGGTTGACAATCACCTGCGAGTTGGGAATCACCGCCTCGAGGGTCGTCTTGTCGTCGGGTGCGTACAGCGACGTGCCGACCACGAGGTTCTCGACATAGTTGTTCGTCCTGCCGAGCCCGATAAACGTGTGGGGCGACTGGAGCGCCTGGTACCCCGTCTGTGGCAGCTGCGGCACCTGCTGCGCATGCCGCCGGCCAGCAGTGTCAAACACGGTAAACTTGAACGTCGCACCAGAGTAGCCCGCCCCGAGGGCAGAGTACTTCTTGCCCCCGCCCGCCGGCTCACACGTTCCTTCGCACGCGCCGTTGAGCACCTGCGCCTTGAGGAAGAAGGCGTCGTGGAAGAAGTTGTTCTGGAGGAATGTGATTTGCTGCTTGCCGTCGCGATGCACCATGATGTCAAGCGAGCCGTCGTCATCCAGATCGATCCAGTTGGCGCCAGTAGAGTCGGTAATCGCTTCCAGCGCCTCCCAGCCCTTGCCTCCGGCAACGACAAAGCCGCGCCCAGATTCAGTGGGACACCCATGTACCCCCTTGCCGCACGGCACATTCTTCAGCACCTTGACCTTGCGGTGGCCGGTGCCGTTTCGTGCGGAGATAAGGAGGTCTGGGAATCCGTCGACGTCAAAGTCGCCGGCGCGGATAGGGATCTGGACGTTGCGGTTGCCTGGCTGCGCGACCATGAGCTCGACGCCCGTGTCGTCGGGGAAGAGCTCGGCGACGGTAAACGATGTATGCCACTGGGTGTGTCAGCCAAGGTCAGGCAGGACACGCTGCTCACCTTGTCAGCCTTGCGGAGGCTGAACCTCGCTTCGCTGTCCCGTGTGCACAAGTCGCCCCAGCCGCGGCACTTGAGCAGTTTGCCCGACCGGTCATACTGCGACGTTTCCGTGAAACAGAGCCCCGCCTGCATGTTATACGCGATGTGAATCTCACAGTCGCTTCCTGTGCCCCTCGAGGGGAACGTCTTGGCGCAAGTGGGGAAGACGAGGTCGATCGCGCCGTCGCGGTCTGGTACACGCGTCAGCTCTGCCCCCGCCGGCTACCACCTCCTCAACCCACTGATATCCGCAAACGTCAGTGCCTGCGCTCCAGCAGGCAGATCGTACTCCTGGTGGATCTTGTACCCCGCCTCGCCGTTATTCAGCCATGTCTGGAGCTTCATCTCGCCCGGGCGCGCCTTCTTGCAGTGCAGCACGAGGTCGGGGCGGCAGTCGCCGTCAATGTCGACATAGGCCGACGAGTGGAGGTCGCCGAGCTCGCACGCATTCTCGGCGGGCGTCATGATGCCCGACGTGGTCACTTCGAGCCCTGTGCCGTTGTTGAACCACACGCGCGGGACTGGGTCCTGGTACTGTTCTCGGAGGAACGCGAGCATCGACGGGCGGAGTGAGCCCTCGGCGTCGAAGATGAGCGGCTGGCCGGCCGTGCAGCTCTGTACTGGCCAGGTGTCCCCTGTGCCTGTGGTGTATTAGCTCGCTGCCCCGCCGCCGGCTCGGTGCAGACCCACCAAAACCCCCTGCGCCGGACAGCACAATCTCCATATCTGTTCTCGGCTTGCCCCCGCCGCCCCACCACCCGCCCTCGGCGACAGCGCCCATCATGACGAGCAGGTCTAGCCGTCCGTCGGCGTCAAAGTCCATCGGTACGACATTTCTCACGTGCTCCTTGAACGAGAGCTCCGCGCCGGGCTTGTACCGGAAGTTGGCTGGCGTCGTCAGAAGAGGAAGACCAGCAAGTAGGCAAACGCACCCCGGTCCCACAGCCACAATCGGACCTTCTTCTTGTCCTCGGAGATGACGAAGAGGTCGGAACTGGGGTTAGCTTCCAAGCCTTAGCCCACACGCACTTTTGGTCGCCGTCCGCATCGCCAATGGCCGCGACCCGCCCGCCGTCGAGCTTGAGCCCCAGGTCGCCGGCATTGACGAGCGCCTCGGCCGTGAAGCGTTTCTGCTTGAATGGCCACAGGGCGCCTGCCTCGGCTGCAGCGAGCAGCGTCAGGGTGAGCGCGAGGTGCAGGCGCATGGCGGTGGTACGGTGTTGCCGGTGTTGTTGTCGCGATGAGAGTTTGTGACGCGGCAGGTCGTCAAGAGTGACGCTGCCGCCGGTGTGGAGTTGGTGGCGGGGCGATTAGGATTGCGGATTAGGGTGCACGTGACCTCCGCGTGGGATTACTAATGCACTAAGCTAATAGCCTGGGCCATAAGCGGGACCAGATTTTCTTGTCATCAACCCTCACCGGCGCCTAGCACCGAGTTGTCATTGTCGGCTAAGTCAGCCAGCGATGAACCGGCAACAACCACCACCGCCGCAGTCGCCGCCGACACCGACCATCTCGCTGACATTTGGCCTGCGCCAGTCCTCATCTCTCAACCCACCCACTAATGACAGTCACGATAGAGACAATAGCGGTGACACCGGCTCCAGCGTCCCAGACGCGGCCGTACGAGCCGCGCGCGCCGCTCGTGAACCAGGTCGACGCCGAGGGGCTCGACGACGGTATCGCCAGTCTGTTGTCGGACGGTGTCGAGCGCGCCGTGTCGCGGTTTCGAGTAAGTGCAAGGCTGCTCTGTTGGCATATCAGCTGACGCTCCCAGCCATCCCTCGCGCCAGACTTCAAGCCCGAGATCGAGCTCGTGCTCAAGGCGGCTGTGTTCGCCGCCGGTGTGCTCTCATCTTCGGCGGCTAGCCCCGGCGCGGCGCTCCAGAACCTCCGTCTCGCCAGCTCACGAGGAAGTAGCGGAAAGCGTAAGTGGTCACCAACGGCGGCGGCACTAACCCCTACGCAGCAACGCGCTCCATCCTCGTCCTCTACATCCTCCTCAACCCGTCCCTCCTCCCCTCGTACCTGCTGTCCAGGGCACGCACGACAGCACTATCACGGCAGTGGCCCGACCTGCCGGCCCACGACCCGCGGCGCAAGGCATGGACGCTGCTCGTGCGGATTGAGAACCTCGCGCGCGCGTGGGAGCTGGCCGGGTGGGGCTTGTTCCTCTACGATCGCGAGTACCCCTCGCTGCTCATGCGCATCCTGGGCCTCAAGCTCGTACCGACGAGCCCACACCTCGCCCGCATGGTGTCGTACGAGTTTATGAACCGCCAGCTCGTGTGGGGTGCCATGACCGAGTTCCTCATGTTCGCGATCCCGCGCTTCCCCGGCCTGCCGCGCGTGCTCAACCCCGCCGTGCTCGCCGCGCCCGTCAAGGCGTTCCTCTCGCAGCCGACCATGATCGACTACGAGGCGCTCTCGGCCGCGCACACGGCGACCAACACGGCCAAGAAGAAGGGCGCGCCGGTCCCCGTCGCGGCGCATGCCGGCGTCGTCGCTGGCATCCCGCGGCATACGTGCCCCGTGTGCTATCTGCGGCGCACGACCACGCCCGTCGCGATTTCCGGAACCGACATCTCGCTGCCCCCACTGACGGCGGACGACGCGGCAGCCAACGACGAGGCAAATGACAACGAGGACAGGATCTTCATCCCAGCACAGACAGACTGCTGGGGCGGGTGCAAGTACTGCTACTACTGCATCGCGGACGAGCTCGCGCGCTGGGACAAGGAGCAGGCCGAGGTCGCGGGAGGCAAGGTGCGCAAGGCGGACAAGTGGACGTGTCTGCGCTGCGGCGGCGGCGTGACGCGCGCGTGGAGGGCCGGCGCCGAGCCCCTGTCTGTCGAGACGACGTCTGAGAGCGAGGCGGCGGGCACGGGCAGCGAGAGCGAGTGGGAGGTGGTGAACGGGGACGCCGCGGTGGGGTCCGCCCCGGGGTCGGGGCCAGCGAGCCCGAGTCCATAGATGTGGGCGTGATTGGGTTAATGCAGCATCATTTAGCATCGCGCAGCATCACACCGTGTCACTTCAACATTGCATTGCCAGTCAAACTACTGCTCAAGCTCAAAGTCGTACGCAAGGACGTCTAATTATGGTCAGCCCTTCTCTCGAGTCACTACCCCCCTCGAGCTAATCACCCCCAATCCCCCCCTCCCCCCCCCCCCACGCACTCACCCTCAACATTAGGCCGCACGTTCTCCACAACGACCTTGACATGCGCCTCAGACACAGCGTACGTGTCGAGCGCCTCGCGGCTCTCAAAGACAGAGTACAGGCCGTAGTTGAAGCCCTTTGCGCGGTCGTGGATGGCCGGCGGGCCGAGGTGCGCGCTGATGGGGCCAGGGACGGTCTTGAGCGCGTCGATTGCGGCGGTCGCCGTCGCGACGTTGATGGAGGGCTTGAGCTTCCAGAGGACGATGTGGACGATTTCTGGGGCGGGCGAGCGCGTCAGCGGCGGCGCGCGCGGCGTGGGGGTGCGAGACAGCAGGCTTGGGTACAGGTCTACGCTGGCTACGCTTGCGCGAGGCAAAGGCAAGACACGTGCTTGCCTGCTTGCGTGTGCTTGTGCTTGCGCGTACTCACTACCCATGTTGACTGCTGTTGATGAGGATGGAGAGAACGCAACAGCAAGTGGTTGTCGCGGTTGCGTGATCTGTCTGGGGCACGACTTCGGCCCGGGCGCGGCAAGGGCGGCATTTGACTTTCCGGACATTTGGCCCGAACATGACGACACACAGTCAACCGTCAACAATGCCACCAACAACACAAGCAATACCCCTCGCCGCGCTCCTCCCGCCATCACCAACAGCGCCGAGCGAGCACCTCCGCCTACCTGCGGCCGTTCTCGGCCCATTGCCAGCAAGCAGCGCGCTGCATGCTGCCCTGGCCGGCGCCGGTGCTGGCGGGGCACTGCTCGTCACTGGCCCGAAAGCGGCCTTCCTCGGCGCGCTGGAGGACGAAGACGAGGGATACCTGCGCGACACTTGCCCATTGGGGCAGCTGGAGAAGGTGCAGACCCGGCATGTCCCCTCCAGGCGGCACGCGGCGCTGCTGCTCTCGCTGTTAACGGGCACTGTGGCTGCTGCAGGGAAGGACGCGCCGCACGAAGTCACGCCGTCGCCGTCCCTCATCGTCCTCTTCGACCTCGGCGCGCTCTTCCTCCTTCCACTAGACGACGAGCGCGAGAACGTACCTATGGGGGAGGAGGGCGAGAAGCAGCATGTCAAGGAGAGGGAAGACGCGCCAGACGCCAGCTCGGCGGGATACCTTCAACTCGTCGCCGCCGCGCTCAGCGCCGCGCGACACCTCGGCGCTGGCTTGCTTGTGCTCGAGCCGAGTTTGGCGTCGTTGCCCGTCAGCGAGGGCGACGGGGCGGCGCGGCGCGTTGCGCTGTCTGACGGGCTCGAGTGGCTCTTTGGGCCGGGGAGCGTGGCTACCGTCTCTGGTTGGTTTTGGCGGGGAAGGAGCTCGCTGACACTGTAGACACCGGCGACGACACGTACGCCCTCCATCTTGGTACTGAGACCGTCGGCTTGCGCTGCAGGCGGTGTGCGCGGGGCGAGTATGCCCTTCCTCCTGGCGCGGGGGACGAGGGCGGGTGGCAGTGGGAGTGGGCAGCGTAGCGCAGCGCAGCGTAGCAGAGTTGTAGCATATTCCGACAATCTGTACATCGATTACAATGTCCTCACGCGCGCGCGATGTTCACGCCGCGCACACACGCCTTGTTGCGCTCAGCGGCTCGGCGTACGCTCTACGCCCTCCACCCGACCCACTTCTCCAGCACCTTGTCCCCGCACTCGCCGTCGCCGCCAATCTCCATGTGCCGCCCGGGGCAGGTGAGCAGGTGCAGCCTGCCCTTCTTGTCGAGGGCGCGGAGGCCGATCAGGTCGTCCTGGTACAGCTGCTGCTCTTTGAGGGGCACGACGGTGCTCGCGTTGTTCGTGTCGATTGTGGCCCAGTGGGCTGAGAGGCCTGGGACGACGGTTTCTGGGGAGGGGGGTGTCAGCCGCTGTAAGTACCACCCCATCGCCCGCCGCACTCACCGTCCTCGTCGAACGCAATCGCCACGACGTTCTCCACCTGCCCAAGCCCCAAGCCGCCATGCTCGCGCCCCGTCGGCTCGCCGTCGTCGTCCAGCCCGCCCTCGCCATTCAAAGCACGGATGAACTGGTTGGCGAGCAGGAACTCGTCGAGCCGCGCCGGATCGCGGTAGTACTGCGCCTGGATGAGGTTGCGCTGCGCCCACCCCGTGTAGATGCCTGCCTTGGCTGCGCGCGCCGCGAGCGTGCACGCCACCGTCGGCGGGTCGGGGCAGGGGATGAGGGCTGCGATGCCAAAGTGGGGCGAGCCGAACTGGTGTGTGTGAGCGAGCGGACCACATCGTCACTCACCGTGATCAGGTTGCGCACTGGCGGGTCGTTGCAGTACTGCGCATAGTAGCGGATAAACAGCCCGCCCTGGCTGAACCCAATCGCGTCGAACTGGCGTCAGCGCGCCGCGCCCAGATACGCCGACCTACCCCTCCAGCGAGCTCGTCGATCTCCGAGAGCTGCTCACACACGTCCTCACCGAGTCCGACAGCACTGCCCCACCACCCCGCGCGGCTCTCCTCCGAGCTGCTGGCGTCGCGCGGCGCCACGACATTGTGCACATAGATGCCGGGGTACAGCTCGCGCACGCGCTCCGCGAACGCGTCCATGCCCTCGCTGTGGGCCGTGTCGCCGAGTCCGTGCCATATAACGAGGGGGCGGGGGCTCGCGGCGGGCGCGGGGGGCTGGAGCGGTGCCTGTTGGGCTGGCGCCGCGGCGACGGCCCCGCTGAGCGCCAGGGCTACGAGTAACGCCGTGAGCATGGTGGATGCTGCTTGCTGTGAGTGCGAGTTGGTGAGCAAGTGTGAGATGGAGACTTGAGATGACGGTTGCCAAGCGTTGGCGGTTACGTCATGAGTGGTGGGAGGGAGTGAGTGAGTGAGGGTTCGGCGCGGGCGGGCCCGAGGGCAGAGTCGAGATGAGATCCATGCCGCGGCGCTGCGGCGCGCGCGAGCAAAGGGAGGCAGTCAGCGACGAGGTGGAGCTGCGCGAGCAGAGCAGAGCCAGGTACTGGGCAGCAGCAGCAGCAGCAGCAGCAGCAGCAGCGTCACTGCGATCTGGCCGTTGCTGCCTTTGCATTGCATGCTGCCACTCGACTGGGCAGGTGGGCTGTGGGTGTCACGCTGCGTGTCGTCCCATTTAGAGCGAGCGAGCGAGCGACACAACAAGCAACGAGCGCGGGAAGACAACAGGCTCTTGTACCTGCTTGCAAGCGACCATCACCACCGGTGTGCTTCGTTGTGCCAGGTCGGAGCGAGGTGCGGGTGGGGCTGTAGCAGAGCTGCGGAGATGACTGTGCCGCCTTTGTGCTGCTGCTGCTGCTGCTGACTGCTGCTGGAGCTATTCGCGTAAACATGACATGTAAGGAACAGTGCCGCCGTGCCCGCCGACGTCACTTCTGCCCGCCAGCCCAGCCTTTAGCCGCAGCACTACCCACCCACCCACCCAGTCGCACCACACCACACCGCTTTAACAATTGCCCAGTTGCCCATCCGACTCTCTCTCTCTCTCAACAACACCCTCTGCTACACACACACTCACCATGGTCCGCACGTCTACCCTCCTCGCCGCTGCCGTCGCTGCTGGCGTCGCCTCTGCCCAGTAGGTGTAGCGCAGTGACAGAAACCTAACACTACAGGATCAACATCCCGGGCATCTCCAAGTGAGTTGCGGCCAACAAACGCCCCGACCCGACGGTCCCCCCCCCCAGCACCAGCTACTAACGCTCCCTCCCTCCCAGCCAGTGCGCATCCGGCGTCGTCGGCCTCGCGCTCGGCCCCCTCTCCTGCCTGCAGCTCACGGGCCTCGTGCCGCTCCTCTCCGACTCTGGCTCGATCATCCCAGGCCTGACGTCGTACCTCGGCAACCTGTGCCCCCCCGGGCCAGTGTGCACGCCCGACAACCTCGCCTCGGCCAAGACGGCCGTCGACGCCAACTGCGCCGCCGACGCCAACAGCGGTAACGGCACCGGCCAGATCCTCATCACGGTCGTCGACGGCGTGCTCGCCCACTACCCCGAGTTCTTTGCTGGCATCTGCGCCAAGAACACGACGTGGGTGTTGTGCAACTAGAAATAGCTGACGACGCGCAGCACAAACAAGTACTGCGTCCCCGAGCTCCTCCAGACGATCCAGGACGAGACCAAGCAGAACGTGACCCTCGAGTTCCTCGGCGGCCTCATCTCGGGCAACGCAACGACGCTCAACACGCTCGCGCCCCTCGGCGCCTCGGGCCATGTCTGCACCGGCTGTCTCGCAACGTGAGTCGCCGTACATACGCAGCGCCAGCTCGCACTCACACCACCAAGCCTCTACTACGAGCTCGACAAGGCTAACGTTTCCATCACGACCTCGACCCCCGGCGCGGCGCTCAAGGGCCAGTGCGGTGCCAACTTTGGCGGTAAGCTTTCTTTCCCTTGGTAACTCGGCTGACCCCAGCGTCCGTCCCCTCGGGCGTCGCTGTCGGCGGTGCCAACGCCTCGACCAGCGGTGCTGCCGGCGCGAGCTCGTCGGCGCCTGCCCCCTCGGCGTCGAACAAGCCCTCGGGCGCTGCCACCGGCGCGCTCACCCCGCTCGTTCTCGCCGGCGTGTCGGTGCTTTCGGTCGTCGTTGGCGCCGCTGCCGTGCTCTAAGCGGCGTGAGGCGCTGCGGCATTGTATCGTGTCCATGTCGGCGCATAATCCAAGTAGTTGGCGTGGTAGAAAAATGCACGTTCTTTGCTGTGCGGCGGGGCGAGCGAGGCGTTGGCGCCGAGTCACGCCGGGCTGGAAGGAAAGCAGGCTGCCGTACGGCGCGATGGCAAGCGCACACCGACGCCGGCAAAGCACCGTCCAGCGGGCCTCGGGCGAGCTATACCCATCTACATGCATACTACAGCCCATGAGTTGGCACGGGCGGTGCCGTAGAGCGGAGGAGCCCAAAGACGCCGCGGCACCGTCCCGGACCTTCCCTTCACCCCCTCGCAAGCTACACCAGCGCAGGCTTACTTGCGATCGACCATACGCACGCTGATAACGGGCTTCTCGGCCCCCGCCTCCCCCTCCCCCTCTCCACCGTCCTTCTCCGCCCCGTCGTACGTCGAGTCCCACGCCAGGCCGGCGACGCCGACGGCCGCGAAGCCCAGCCCGAGGATGATGCGCGAGTTGGGCGTGAGGGCTGCGGGGAGGCGTGTCAGCGAGCGAGCGCTCACTCTACCCTGCGATACCGAGCAAGGAGCACGGAAAGCGTCGAGCTCGACGCGACCACGCCAACTCACCACGGAACGAGTCAACCAACCCCCTAGTCCGGTCCGTCTTGGCCGCCCCGGCGTCCCTCCGCGCCTGGAGCACGGCCTCGGCCCTCGCCCTGGCGTCGGCGCCGGCCTTGGCCTTGGCGTTCGGTTCGGCCGCGCGCTTCGGCTTCGTGCTCGCGCTCGGTGTCGGTGTCGGTGGTGGTGTGGCGCGCGGGGCCGGGATGTACGGCTGCTCTGGGGCGCCTTTTGGGCGCTTGGTCGACGGCAGCCAGGGCTGCTGTGCCGAGCTGCTTGGGGATGCTGCTTTTGCTTTTGCTGCTGTTGGCGACGGCGACGGCGCTGGGGGCTTCGCTGCGGGCTTGGGCGTGTGCTTTGCTAGCGTGCGGAGGGTGCGGAGCATCGTGTCGTGTTGTGGTGGGTGGTGTTGAGGAGTGTGGTTCCGACAAGTCGTCGAATTTTAGACGGCCTCCACCGGCCAGGCGGGGGTTTGAGGCCGTCGCTGTCCGACACACACAACCTGCCACCCGGCACGCAACTCGCCTCGCCGCGCTCCGCGCGTCTCGGCTTCGTCCTCGCTGGTATGCATAGACATGTACGCGGAATCTGTACAGACGTGATATAAAAGAAAGTCGAGCTTAGAAGAAGAGAAAAAAATTACCAACACCGAGTTAGGCTGCCTTGGGACGACGACGACGACATGTACAAACAACGCAAACAACGCTACGGCTGCGTCCGCCGTGTCTAGAGAATCACGCAGCCGCTGCAGCAACCCGTGCTGGGCTCATCATTAGTCTGCTCGTTGCGGGGGCCGCCCTGGACGCCGCCGCCCTGGGTCGGGCGTCCGGTCGCGTTGTTCGAGGTGACCGTCGCCGCTGGGCCAGTCTCCTGCTGTGGGGTGTGTGAGCGGGGGAGTGGGCAAGTGGGATCGGCTAGGCGGAGTGGAGGTGCGGAGGGAGAGTAGGGGCGTGGCGGCGGCGAGCGAACGGGCCGTCGTGACCACGCCGGCTCGTTGCCGTGTGGCACAGCACACACACGCACAGCTCTCCCTTCCACACACTCCGACTCGCGCCTGCGGCGCTCGTCTGCGCTCGCACTCACCCTCTGGAACTTTCGGATCGCGCGGACCACGGCGACGAACGCATCGTCAACGTTCACACGCTGCTTTGCCGACGTCTCGATACACTGGGCGCCAAAACGCTTGGCAAGGTCACGGCCCTCTGTTTCAGTCAGCCTTCGTCCTCGCCTGTACCGACGCCACAACGCACCATGAGGCTGCACCTGACGCTCGTACTCGAGATCGCACTTGTTGGCAACGACCACTACAGGGAAGTAGTCCCTGTCCTGGACCTGCAGAGCGGGTTAGTGCTGCTCCTCCGTCGGGGGCTCGGTAATCCTCGGCGCCGCGCGCTCTCGCACCACGAGCGAGAGCGAGCGGCGCCGCCCCTTCGGCCGACGTACACGAAGAATCTGCTGGTGGAACGTCGACACCTCCTCGAACGAGCTGCGCGACGTGATCGAGTAGACGAGGAGGAAACCGTCACCTGGGAGGTTAGCTCTACCCGACCTGCCACCGACCCACCTGTCCGCATGTATTGCTCCCTCATCGCGCCATATTCCTCCTGGCCGGCAGTGTCCAGCACGTCGAGCAGGGCCACCTCGTCATCGATAATGCACTGTTTGCGGTACGAGTCCTCTGCGGGCGGTGGTCAGTGCGCCGTACAGGGGTGGATTGTGCAGCAGAGCAGCAAACGTACCAATGGTAGGGTCGTATCTGCATCCAGTCAGTATTGTTGTTGCGCAGCGCTGAGCTCGTTGAGCTCGCCATCGCGACTTACTCATCGACGAACTGGGCATGTCAGCATTCTCATCCACGCTCTGCATCGCACGGCGCCGCGCCCCGACCTCCTCCTCCACTCACATGTGACTGAATAAACTGAATCGTCAGTGCCGACTTGCCGACACCTGGGTGTGTGTGTCAGCTTGCGCAACGGCTAGGCGGGGCGGGATGGATCGCTGCTCGCTCGAGCAAGGCGTTGCGGTCGTTGCCGCAACACGCAGTCGCATGGTGCAGGCATGGGCGCGGGCCTGGTCGCGGCTGGCTGGCGGGCGGGCGGGCGCACGGTGGTGCTTGCTCGAGCGTGCAGCGTGTGCTGCCAGTCGCGAAGCGCGAGCGAGCGCGTGTGCCATGCTTCTCGCCGACTTGCTCGCGAGGATGACTAGCGGCGTGCGGGATGGCCCGTCGCACGCCGGCAGGCAGGCAACCCGGCGCGCGCTGGCTGGCTGGCCAAATACATCGCGCCGGCTGGCGCTAACGGCGCGCAGCGGGCGGGCGGGCGGACGCGGGGTCAACGGGACATGATGTCTACTCACCACCGCCGCCGACGACGACGAGCCGGTACTCGCGCAGGAACTGTGCCTGTGGCTGGTGTGAGTATGCTGCGTGCGGTGTGACTTGGGAATGCAGACGCACCCTCGACATTGTTGAGTGATGGGGGTTTTGTGGTGGAGATCTGATCTGGTGCGTGGTGGCCTGGTCTGGCGTGTGTGTGTGTGCGGTGCTGGTTGCTGGTGCTGCTGCCTTTTTTTGCCGGGTCGTGTAGTGAGTGGGTCGAGGCGGCGCGTGCGCTACGTTGGGCTGTCAAGGGCGAGGGCGGGGGGGTTAAGGAGGGGGTAGTAGGGGGTTTGTTATGAACGAGTTGTAAAGAGGTTGTTGTGAGCACAACGACGACGAACAAGAGGGAGGGAGGGGGTGTGTGCTCGCTGACTGCACGAGGCTCGTTGTGGCTCGCTCGCTCGTTGCTCGTCGCGGCGCCCGTTGCAACGACCGCCGCCGCGCCAATTTGATCCCGCCGTCACCACCGCCGCTTGGCTCACTCGCTCGCTGCTGCTCGTTCCGGCAACCAAAGCCACCTGCAACCATCCTCCAATTTGACGTAGCTCGTCTGACTCTTTTCCGTCGCACCTCAAGCATGGCGCCAGTACCCGTCGGCCTCAACCTTATCCTCGTCTCCAACGGGTCATGAAGATGCTGCTGCTGCTGCCTTGTCTTAGTTGTAGTTCTTCAAAAAAAAAAAACGCGGCATGTGGCAACCATGGCGTGGCGGCGGTTGTGATCCTACAAGAGCAACTTGCGGGATCAAATTGGCGCGCTGCCAGAATGGCACAATAGCAGCAGGGTCGCCACAAAAAACGACACAAAGACAGGGAAAAAAACACACCACAAACGAGGAAAAAAAAGGGGCGCGGCGGCGCGGCGCGTGGCGTGGCGGCAGAGGAGGCGGCGGCACCCAAGGCAAGGCAGCAACGACGCCGCCAGGGAGCAGCAGCGCAGGATAGTTTCAGATAATCCACGGAGAGACAGACACTGCAGCAAGCAAGCATCAAAGAGAAAGACGATGGGAGGATGACGCCGCGGCTACTACTGCACGCCGCTGACGGCGCGGGAACAGCCAGCCACGCCCCCAGCCACACTGCTCACCTGTCCACAGCTCGTATGACCGAGATCCACGGGCCCGTTGGGACGCATGTACGTGGTAGTGACGCCGCTGCGGCCCAGGACCGACCCGAGCTCTCGATCACAGGGACGAGCCGAGAGCCCATTCTGCGGTACCGCGGGGCTGGGTGCGGGCCGTCTGGTACGGGTCGTGGCGCTGCGTCTATCTGCGCTGCGGGCTCAAGGTTTGGGCCCATCCACCCATCACGCCGCACCAAACCAAACTGCTACAGCATACCTTATCGCCCTGCTGACTTGCTTAACCGCGCCAGACGCATGACGAGACGTGACGCCGCCGCGCCCCGTGCCTAGCTAGACTCACTGGCTCATGGAACGCGGCTCGACTACTCGCGGAACGCTGCCCAGAAGAATGAAAGCCTTGTGGTTACCCAATAACAGACGCCCCCCGTGGTTCATTTTGATATTCGCGGCGCGCGAGGCACTCCTCGCTATCTGCTAGTCCGGTAGCCGGCGGCGAGCGAGGGCGGCGGCGCTGGGCGGGCGGGCAGGCGCAGCGGCAGCACCGCCGCTCGGCGCCGGGTTCACGCCGAGATTCCTCCCCCACCTGCCACCTACCGACTTACTCACGATCCAGCCAGCTCGCCCTACCACTCCACCCCCACTCTCTCGACCACCACCCAGCGCCAATAAAGCCACCGGCGCCCTGCCACAAGCTCCTCGTGCTCGTCACTGCCCAGTCGGGAATGGGGACGCCCGTGCGCAGAGGCAAGAGCCTCGCAGCGAGGTCGAACCCTGCGTCGTCGTTGCCAGCCACGATGGCGCCCAGCGCGTCGTCCCCCGCCGTCGGATGTGGGAGCAGCGATACTATGCCTGGAAAGTCGGCGTCAGCAGTTGCGTGGGTCCACATGGGCACGGCCGTGGCGTCGGCCGTGGCGCCAGCTGAAACGTCGGCCGTTCGGTGATGCCTCGAACACGAGTCCGCAAACACCGGAATACTCACCAGCACCCTTTTCGTACACGAGCGCGCCGTGAATAGTCATTACACCCCGCGTGGGGAATGCGACTGCAGGGTTAGTAAGAGCTCGCCCTGCAAAACCAAACCTCAAACCTGCACTACACGACTCACGAGGAATACGTTCCTGGGCGATAAGCCAGTGGCTGTACCTGTTCTGGTCGGGGCGGCCAAGAGCGACGACACTGCCCGAGCCAAGAGATCCGTCGGCGACTGCACGGAGCGCATCGCCATCACCGAGAATATTGACGTCGACACGGTGGTATGTGAACAGGTCGTTGGCGTATCGCACGGCGAATGATCGAAGCGGTGAGTCGCTCGCCTCAGGTACGACCAGAACAATCGGCGCCCGGGTTGAAAGCAGCCGGATGACTGGGCCGTACGCGCGGGGTGGGGGGAGTGGGGAGGAGGATGGCACTGGCGCCCATTCCCCATTCTCCAGCTCAAACGTGGTTGCGGCCTCACCCTGCGCATAGCCAGTCACCTCGATACGCTTGATGTTGGTTCCGTGGAGGTCGAGCTCGCCGTCGCCAGCGCCGTCCTTCCACTGCGGCGCGTTGACGTCCAGCCTCGCCAGTCGGCCGGGAGCGAGCAGCTCGATGATCTTGATGCCGCCTTTACCACCCGATTCGTCCGGGTTGGCAGTCGCGAGCGTAAAGCCTGCCTTGCGCACCTCGTCGATGCTGCGCTTGGGCGGGAGCGCCTCGATAAACTCCTTGACGGCGTCCTCGCGGAAGATGCCGGGCCAGTAGTGGTCCTTGCCCTTGTACTCGACAAACTTGATGTCTGCGCCGCCGCGCGTCCACGCCGAGACGAGGGCGACGTGCGCGCGGCCATGGCGCGGGGGCACGTTGTCGTCTGCGCCGCCGTGGATGGCGAGGATTGGAACAGAAGCAAGGTTTGACGCGTACAGGTCGTTGTTGTAGGGCGAGAGCGCAGACATTAGTACGCCAGCGAGCGCTGGGTCGGCAAACCGCCACCCCGTATGTTCAGTGTACGGCACGTAGTCCTGGATCTTGAGATACCCTGCCGCAATGATAGCGGCGCGAATGCGATCGGGATAGCGCGCTGCGAGATGCCATGTTCCCTGGCCTCCATTAGAGTGGCCGATGAGGACAGTCTCATTAGACACGGTCACGCCAATCGGCGCGATGGCCGGCGCGAGTGCGTCACGCGCCGCCCAGACATCGGCCATGCTTCCACCATGCCAGTCCTCGCCCCACTCGTTGCGGCCGGACGGCAGGATGACCCACGAGAGGGGCACGGTCGGCATCTCCCCTCTCCACCCGGGCTCCTCGTTGAACACGCCTGCGCCGTGCAGGGCGAGGAAGACGGGGAAGGTGGGCGGCTCGTAGGGTTTTGCGGGGGGTACGACAACAGCGAGAGACACAAGCGCTGGCGGCTGCCGTGGCTCCGGGGCGGGGCTAGCGAACGTGAGCCTGAACGACTTGGTGTCCGAGATGGAAGCATGCGTGACGTCGATCGCCCAGTGGAAGCCGCCGAGGGCGACCTTCAGCTGCTTGACGTCGGCGGCGAGGCGCTTGGCCTGCTTGATCTTGAGGGCCACCGGGCGGGTCTGGTACGGCTGGATGTGCACTGTCTTAACCGTCTTGAGCCGCAGTCCAGGCGCGACCTCGGCGTCGACGTCGACCACGAGCGGCGCGTGCCCTGCGCGGAGGGGCACCGAGGCCCACTCGCCAGCCAACCACCCGTCTACCACGTCCGGGAACACCCCGAGGCCCGGGAGGAGACTTGCCGGCGCACCAGCCCACGCGCGGAAGGTCACCTTGATCACTGGCGGGTTCCCGACGCCGGGGTCGCCGAACATCCTGCACTCGTAGATGGCACGCACGAGGAGGGTGTACCCGCCAGGAGCGAGCACGACGGGCTTGGCAAAGTTGCTCGGGCCGCTGGCGTCGCGCTCGCCGAGCGGGGTCGCGCCGAACGCGTAAACGTCGCCATTGTACCACGTCGGCGGGGTATCGTCGTCGCCGTCGGCCACGAAAGCGTACTCGACCGCCTGGAGGGCGTCGACGAGCACCGCACCAGCGTTGGGCGGGATGACGACGCGTGTACGCAGCAAGGCAGAGTACTGCAGGCTCGCCCAGCCGCGGTCGGCGCGCAGCTGGTCCCAGTCTGCCGGGAAGGACACTTCAACGACATCGTCCTCGTGGGACGACGTGAAGCGCGCCCAGGCTGCGCGCCCGCCGCACGGCAGCTCGGATGGCCAGTCCCCCTCCCCGTAGGGCCGGCGTGCAAAGTCAATGTCCGCGTTCGCGTGCCCCCCTGCGCGGGGGAACGCGTGGAGCGGGGACGCGAGGAGGGGGTGTTCGCGCATGCCGCTGGGCGTGGGTTAGCGATACGGCGGGACGGCTTATCGCAGCACTCACCTTGGGAACGGCCCGACCGCCTCCCACTCTGGCCCGACGTCAATCTTGGCCTGTATCATTCTATCTTGTCGTTTCGCGTGGATGCTGGATGCGAGCTGCCTAGTATTTATGTGCCGCGCGATGCGCGATGCGGCGACGTCGAGTCGAGCAACACGAGTCCAGTCAGCTATCACGCCTCGATGGCGTGTTTAGGTCGCCGAAGTGTCGCGGCAGACGCCGAAGACGCGCCGCGTGTGGAGGTGGGGTGGTGGGTGGGGTGGGGGTATGACGTCGTGGCGGACTGTCTGGGTGGGGGTGACACGGCGTTGAGCCGGCCTCTTGGCACACTCAACACCTTCGCTTCGCCCTCTTCTTCGTTTCTGCGACAAGCGACACGCCGCACATCCACATCCACCATACAGCCCCGGCACGACGCGCCCCCGCCGCCAGGCTGGCCAGAGGACGTGGCCTTCCTCACCCGTCCGCGCCTCGGACCAGCCTTTCCCCCCGCGCTAATCCCGCTGCTCCTCCCCCAGCCGACGGCGCAGTCCCCTACTTCGTCCCCACTGTCGCTGTCTTCGTCCCTCTCGTCCTCGGCGTCTTCCTCGACCCTTTTATCGGCATCTTCGACTCGCTTCGCGCCCCGCGCGACGCCACACCCCGCCATTGTCGCCATTAAGCGCGTCACGACACCGTCGCACCCGGCGTACGGGCAGCGCTGTCTCGTCGCGCGCCGCCGGATAGCGCAGGGCGAGATGGTCATCCCCTACTTGGGGATCATTCACGCCGACGTCGTAAGCGAAGGTGAGGAGGAGAAGAGCAATAAAGACCCAGCGCACGCCGAATCAGACTACGACCTCTCCCTCCTCCGCCTGTCCGCGTCCGACATCCGCAACCCCCTCCCTGGGCACGTCTCCATCGGCGTGGATGCGGCACAAGCCGGCAACGCGGCGCGCTTCGTCAACGACTATCGCGGTGTCGCAAGCAAGCCAAACGCCGAGTTTCGCGTAGGCCGCGGCGAAGCTGGTGAGCTGCGCATGGAGGTGTGGGCTCTGAAAGGCGGCATAGCCAAAGGCGACGAGGTGCTCGTCAGCTACGGCAAGGGCTGGTGGGGCGCGCGCCGGCAGTGACTCAAATCTATACTGTAGCATAAGAAATACAAACACGACAACGCCTCGTTTTAAACCTTGTACACGGTGCCGTCGGCCTCCATCAGCTCGTTGCGCTCAGCCATGGCAGCAATGGCCGCCTTGGCCTGCGCCGTGCTAAACATGTCCTCGTGGCTCAACTCCTTGTTGACCTCGGGCAGGAGGTCCTCAAACGTCGCGTAGCCTTCGGCTGCGACATCCGACTCGAACACGGCGCTCATGCGCGCGCGGAAGAGGTCAAGGCGGGCAGGGTCGATTGTCGCCGAGCCCTCCTCCTCCTCCACCTCTGCCATGTCGATGTCCTGGTCGACAGCCTCGGCGTCCGCGTCGGCTGCGGGGGCTGGCGTGGCAGACGGCGCGCCACGTCGGCGTGATGGCCGGCCGGGGCGCTGAGGGGATGTCCGCTCGATACGCTTGGCCTTCTCGGCCGCCTTCTCGCGCTGCGACGCCGTCACCTCGGCACCCTCCTCTTCCTCCTCCTCGTCCTCCTCGTCAGAGGAGGCGTCGGAACCAGCTCCGGGGTTGAGCTTGCGGCGCTTGCGACGCTCGGGGCGGATCACCTCCTTGAAGAGGGCGTAGCGGAGGAGCTCCTCGGCGGCGAGGGCATCGTCCGAGGTAACTGTGGACGAGAGACGAGCCTTGGCGTGGGCAGTGGCGAGACGGATGAGCGTCTCGAGCGTACGGGCTGTCAGGGGCGAAGTGCGGCGCTGGTTGCTGGCCAGGTCATCGTTACGCAGTGCAGCGTACACGCTGACAATGTAGTCGGCGGCGCCCTTTGTCAAGGTCGGGTGGATACGGCTCTTCGAGTACTGGATGTACTTCTTGATGAAGGCGATGGTGAGCACCTCCTTCTTCTTGTTGGCACCGCGGCCAGACGACGTTGTAACACCGCCGTGCAGGAGGGGGTTCCACTTTTCAAACACGGGCGTCTCGGTCGTGCGCGACTCCTCGACGTCACCGCCGACGTCGAGGTTCTGCTGCAGGTTCTCGACAGCGGGCGTACCCTCCTCGACACCAGGCTGGAGGTAGCGGTGCATCCTCAGCACGTGCTCCGAGATCTGGCGGTCACGCTGCTCGTCCGAGTCATCGGTGACAACGAACAGCAAGTCGAAACGTGACAGAAGCGAGTCGGGCAGGGCAATGTTCTTGTGAGGGTCTTTGTGAACATCGTACTGGCCGTAGATCGGGTTGGCAGCGGCGACGACACTGCAGCGGGCGTTGAGGGTCGTGTGGATACCAGCCTTGGCAATGGTGACCGTCTGCTGCTCCATCACTTCGTGAATAGCCACTCGGTCGACATCCGACATCTTGTCAAACTCGTCGATACACACGACACCACGGTCGGCAAGCACCATGGCACCAGCCTCGAGACGACGCTCGCCAGTGTCCTTGTCCGTGGTGACCGCGGCCGTGAGACCGACACCGGAGGATCCTCGGCCAGTCGTCGCAATGGCAAGTGGCGCAGTGTTGAGGACAAAGCGCAACATTTGAGATTTGGCAGTGGACGGGTCACCGACCATGAGCACGTTGATGTCACCACGGATGTGACCACCGTTCTTGAGGTTCTTCTCCTCACCACCGAGCAGGAGGAGAAGAATGGCCTGCTTGATGTACTGGAAGCCGAAGATGGACGGCGCGAGCGACTGCGACAAGAGGTCGATGACGTTTCTCTTCTTGGAGACCTTGTTGATGTTGCGAATGTCCGTGTCGGTGAGGGGGGCCTGGGCGATACCACCACCCTGCTTGGACGACAGAAGGAGGACGTTGTTGGCGATGAGCTGAGTCCTGTCGGGTTAGCAACTGTAGACGGACCATCGAACCCACGTGAAGCCACGGGCACCCTGGCCACCACCAAGACTCTTGTAGACGCCGACCAGCTGGATACGGTCACCGGGCTTGCAGACGTCGACGAGGTCATCGCTAAGGACAATCTCGATACTGCGCGGGAGCTGACCGGCCGGGGCGCGCTCAGGCATCTCCTGGATGTTGATGGCCTGGTGGTCGCGGAAGGTGGAGAGGCCGTATTCCATCAGCAGGCGGTGTCCCTCTCCGTCATCTTGAGGGATGACGGTCGTCGAGCCTGTGAGGGTGGATGACGGCGCGATCATGGTCGAGTCGTGGTACGAGCGCGAGTGGAACTTTGTTGTGTCGGGGCAGTAGTGGATCGACTTGAGCATCTTGGGGCGGACCAAGGAGCAGCGGGTGACGATGCCCTCAAGCGAGATCATCTTGCCGATCTGGCTGGCGCGCAAGGTACGCGGGTTGACGTGCTGCTGGCCAAACGAGCCGCGGAAGCCGACGTGGTACTCCTTGCCCGTGATGTTGTGCTTCAAGGGGTCGTGCAATCCGGCCACGAGCTGCTGGAGGGCCGACTCGATGGCGGGGACGTAGGACGTTGGCTCGAGGAGCAATCCATCCGCGTACGACCGGTCATAGTCGCGCAGGTCGTCGAGGTTGACGATGAGTCGGTTCTGCTCAAGGTCGAGCATGCGGCGGATCGCCTCGCGGTAGTTGTAGTTTATTTGGCGCTGCAAGTGTCAGCAGGGTGCGACTTCGCGCTCGCGCCCAACCCACCTCATCCTCGAGAAACTCTGTAAACTGCCTCGCGCGATCGCGCATGAGGTCGTCTGCGAGGACAAAGTTGTTGTCCTGTGTGCTCGCGAACTCTGCCATGGTTGCGAGTTGCGTCGTGGGGTACGGGGGTGGGGAGGTGAGAGTGGAGAAGAGAGTGATGGAGATGAAGGACAAAGGGAAAGTGAAGGGGGCGGCGGTGAGGGGGCGAGACGCGTAAAGAGGTAACTCAGGGAACGCGACGCGTCGCACCTACATAAGCACGGTGATGACGTGGGAAAATAGCACGTGAGTGATACATTTAATCCCGTCATCAGTCAGATGGGCCCCGCTGGTTCTGGAGAGTTCGCTGGGTGGGAGGGAAGGCGAGGAAGGTGCAGCAAGCAACGCCGTCATCGCTTGAGCTGTGCTCGCTGCTCGTTGAGACTTTTGTGAGCGCACGACCATCTTCCGACTCTTCCTTCCTTCTCCAACATCTCTCACTGCATCTAAAACAAAACAGCATCATTTAATCATGTCGGTGAGTAGATGGAAGCTCTGTGCTAGGTCAATCTAACACACAGCAGGCTGAGCAGCTCAAAGCCGAGGCCAACAAGGCCTTCTCCGCCAAGGACTACCCCAATGCCACAAAGCTCTACTCCCAGGCCATTGAGCTTGACCCCACAAACCACGTCCTCTTCTCCAACCGCTCGGCATCCAAGGCCGGCGCCAAGGACTACAAGGGCGCTCTCGAGGACGCTGACAAGGTGAGTTGAGATCCTCTCTTGCTTGACCCAACTCTTGACACTCCCAGACCATCGAGCTCAACCCCGCCTTCGCCAAGGGCTACGCGCGCAAGGGCGCCGCCCTCCATGGCCTGCGCGAGTACCCCGACGCGGTGATGGCGTACGAGGCTGGTCTGCAGAAGGAGCCCGACAACGCCATCCTCAAGAAGGGTCTCGACGAGGTCAAGAACGCCATGGACAGAGATGCTTTCAGCGGACCTGGCGGTGACATGGGCCTCGGCAAGCTCTTCTCGGACCCCAACCTCGTCTCCAAGCTCCAGAACAACCCCAAGACTGCCGAGTTCATGAAGGACCCCGCGTTCGCTTCCAAGATTGCCGCCCTCCAGACCAGCGGCGGCCAGCCCGACGTCCAGTCGCTCTTTGGCGACACGAGAATGCTCACGGTCCTCGGCGTGCTCATGGGCGTCGACATTGACGCCATGGAGAGGCCCGAGGGATCGGACGCCACCCCTCCCGGATTCCAGCAGCAGCCTCCCCAGGCCTCGTCGTCGTCGTCGGCTCCTCCCAGGGCCGCCTCGCCCAAGAAGGCCTCGCCGCCCCCACCAGCTCCCAAGGACGAGCCCATGGACGTCGAGCCCAGCCCGGATGCCGAGGCCAAGAAGGAGGCCGACGAGCTCAAGGTCAAGGGCAATGCCGCGTACAAGGCGCGCAAGTTTGACGAGGCCATCGACTTGTACAGCAAGGCTTGGGAGACGTACCCCAAGGACGTTGCCTACCTCTCCAACTTGAGCGCCGTCTACTTTGAGAAGGGTGACTACCAGAAGGCTATCGAGACTGCCGAGAAGGCTGTCGAGGAGGGCCGCGAGCTCCGTGCCGACTACAAGGTCATTGCCAGGGCATACGGCCGTATCGGCACCTCGTACACCAAGCTCAACGACCTGGACAACGCCATCAAGTTCTACCAGAAGTCGTTGACCGAGCACCGCACCCCCGACATTCTCGCCAAGCTGCGTGAGGTTGAGAAGGCCAAGGCCGAGTCTGCTCGCCTTGCCTACCTTGACCCCGCCAAGGCCGATGAGGCGCGCGAGGAGGGCAACGCCGCTTTCAAGGCCGGCAACTTTGCCGACGCCGTCAAGGCCTACTCCGAGGCCATCAAGCGTGGCCCCACCGACCCCCGCTCGTACACGAACCGTGCCGCCGCTTACACCAAGCTGCTGGCTCTTCCCGAGGCGCTCAAGGACGCCAACGAGGCCATCAAGCAGGACCCTACTTTCATCAAGGCGTACATCCGCAAGGCTCTCGTCCAGCAGGGCATGAAGGACCACACTGCCGCCCTCGAGACCCTCCAGAAGGCTGCCGAGGCCGACAAGGACCACAAGCACACCAACGAGCTGCAGAGCAACATGGCCAAGGTTATGGGCGAGCTGCAGACCCAGCGCTCGACCGAGACGGACGAGCAGACGTACGAGCGTGCCATGCGCGACCCCGAAGTGCAGCAGATCATGTCGGACCCCATCATGCGCCAGATTCTCTCGGACGCGCAGCAGAACCCCGCTGCGCTCCAGGACCACATGAAGAACCCTTCAGTGGCTGCCAAGATTCAGAAGCTTATCAACGCTGGTATCATTCGTACCAGGTAATGTAGTTAGATTGTGCATGGATTATGTATAGCATTAGGTTTGGGCGGGGGTGGGGGGAGCGGCAGTCGAGGTTTGCGGCCCCTCGTACACTGATCGGCTGTCGCTGCACAAACACCTAGGGCCACATTTTGTTCATTCACTACTACAGTGTACGGATCTCCTCGTCGTTGACAACCACCCATCCACAGCATGCACACACAACATTACAGCTTTGCGAGGCGGTCCCGCCTCTTGACCATGATGTCCGAGTTTGGGTCGGGGTCAAACGTGAGGCCGTTGACGGGGTTGGCGGCCGCCTTGCGGAACATGTCCTCGTAACCGTTACCGTCCGAGCGGCCGAGGGACGAGTTGAGGACAAAGTCGGAGAGACCCCAGCCCTCGGCGAGGTTGAGGGCGTGTGGGCGGACGGCGTCAATCACGCTGCCGATGGCGCGGTGGCGCGCGAGGCCAAACTGCTGCGCGTTGACGGCGCCAGACTCCGCAAAGTCGCCGGTACGCTCCTCGAGCGTGATGAGCGCGTACAGGCGGAACAGCTGCGCGATCGCATCCGCCGAGGGCGCGCCGACGTCGGCAACGAGCCGCTCGCGGCCGGCGCCGCTCACGCGCTCGTAGAACGCACGAACGGTCACCCACTCCGAGTAGGCCGTCGACAGGCGCCAGATCGGCACGAGCAGGTTGTTCCACGTCTCCTTGGCCTTCATTTTCAGGCGGAGGATCTCAAACGTCTGGTGCGCGACGCGCCAGCCGAACGCGGCCACGAGCTGCTCGTCGTCGTTGAGCACGTCGAACGCCGCGCCAGTGTCCTTGCGCTCGGCGTAGTGCCTGAGCGCGCGGTCGAGGGGCGTGTCGCCGCCCTTGCCGGTGATGACGTCGCCGGCCGACTTGAGGAGGCTGCGCGCGACCTGCTTCGTGAGGACGTAGTTGTCGCCCTCGTACGTGGCGGACGGCAGCTGCTCGCCGTACAGGTGCCCGAGGCCCGCGTACGCAGAGTACCCGTGCCCGCCCATGGAGCGGCGGCACGTCTCGATGCCCTCGACGGCGACGGTGGTCGCGTACGTCTTCATCGCGCACGAGGTCAGGTGCAGGTCGCCGAGGATGGCGAGCGCCGCGTTCTGGTCGCTCTTCATCGCCGTGTCGAAGCGGTTGAAGAGCGCCTGCAGCTCGCGCCCGGCAAAGTGGAGCGCGTACGACCGCGCCAGCGCAGGCAAAAGGCGGTACTGGACCATCTTGTAGTTGAGCACCGCCGTCTCGCCCTTGGCGTTCGGGTCGTCCTCGTCCTGGAACTGCTGCCGCACGGCAGTGTACCGGATCGCCACGGCCGCGCCGCGCGCCAAGGCAGTGGCCGCGTCGAACGCGATCCCGACACGCAGGTACGTCATGCCGCCGTACGTGAGTGTTGGCGAGCCGCGCCGCTTGAACTGGTTCGTCGCGGGGTCGACCCACCCGAACCGCGCCATCATGTTGAGATGGGGGATTTTGTGCTGGTTGAAGATGGCAAAGCCATTGTCCACGAGGCTGCGGTGAGCGAAGCTACTGGCGGGGGTTTACTCACTTGTACCCGACCTTGGGGCCAATGTCGCCCACAAACACGTTGGGCAGGGGCTCGTGGGTCTTCAAGTCGCGGATAGGGACCAAGAAGGTGTTCGGGCCAATGTTCTTGCCGCCGACGATGAGCTGCGCCATGACCATGGCATAGTTTGCCGTGCGGCCCATGGACCCGATCCACCACTTTGCCGACGTGATGGCCGGCGAGTGGATGATGAACGTCTTGTCGCTCGGGTCCCAGGTGGCCGTGGTCTCGAGGCCGCGGACGTTGGAGCCGTGCGATAGCTCAGTCTGGGCATAGCACCCGATGATGCGGTCGTTCTCCGCGTCGGCGAGGAAGGCGGCCTTCTGCTCGTCGGTCGACTGGTCCTTCAGGACGCGGATGAAGGCCGAGTCGTGCAGGTTGTACACGTTGCCGTCTCCCTGTATGCGCGTCGCGAACGCGTACTCTGTGTCTGTCCAGTTATGCTGCTTGCGCAGCCGCTTGAGCACCTTGCCGCGCTCGAGCGAGTGCTCAATCTTCTCCACGCGGCTCCACGACGCCGACTCGTCCATGTCCAGCCTGGGGTCCGCGGCAATGGCAGCCTCGACGCGCGCGCGCGACGCCAGCTCGGCCCGCCCGCCGTGGATCAGCTCGGCGATCCGCCCAGAGTCGACGTTGCTCCCCGCGCGCTCGGCAGCGAGGAGGTGCGCGCCCGTCGGCGCGGCGGGCAGCAGCTGCATTACCCAGTCTGGCGGTGTCGTCATGGTGCGGGGTGGTGGTGGTGGGGGCTCGGGTCAAGCTGGAGGAGGGTAGTGAGAGAGTGAGAGGGCAGCGCGGGGACGTCTACATATGTGTTGTCTGCCCTCCCCGATGGCTCAGTCGATGATGATATGGCCATGCTTACGATGTTTTGCTTGCCCGAGCAAGGTCAAAAGCAGGCTACGCGCCACGGCGGATATGACGAGATACCCGGACACTGGAGACGGCTTTAGCCGAAGCCATGGTATCAGGCCCCAAACAAACTGCCCCGAGGCCGAGCAGGAGCCAAGCATTTCACCGCAGTAGTGGTGTAGCTCGTACGGGCTGAACACCACCTCTCGGCCGGGAGACGGGATAACAAGCAGGCTGAGCCAGTGCAGCAGACAACTCATTCTGACGTTCACCCCACACTCCCTGTCGAATACCGGGCACCTCCTCATCGACAGCGCTTTGTCCAGCTGTCCTTGAAAGACAATGCGAACAAGGCAGATGGCTAGATGTAACGAGCAGGTAAGGCAGTGCCACTCCTCACCGCCTGCCCGTTGGCGAGGGCGCAATAGCGATCGCCGGCCCCCGCGCGACCGTCGGGCGAGCAGTCGTCGAGCCCACCTGTCATGGAGCCCCAGCGTGGCCCCCGGCCCCCGGATTGATCGTCTGATGCTCCTCCCTCCACTGCCACTGATCATCAGCCCCAGCCCCAGCCCCAGCCAGCCGCAGGTGCGGACGCGGACGCGCTCCGCGTCTTACGCGCCACGCATAACGAACACACGAATACATGCGGCCCCAGGCCAAACCGCGCCACCAGGACGCGTAAAAGACAAAACGAAGAAAACATCAAAACACATTATTAGAACGAGGCGCGGCGCTTGCGCTGCTTGGGGCGGCACTTCTTCGGCGTCGGCGAAGCGGTCGGCACGGGCGACGTGCCCGAGCTCGACGATGTGACGGCGACAGCGGTACCAGAGCTAGACGTCGTCGGAGCGACGGCGGTGCCAGAGCCGGAGGTCGTGGCGGCAACAGCCGTGCCCGAGCCAGACGAGGTGCCGGTCGGCGCGCCAGTGCTGGACGAGCCGGTCGGGGTGCCCGAGTCCGAGGCGACGGTGTACGTCGTCGAGGCGGACGAGGTGGACTCAGTTGAGGCGGAGCCGGAAACGGAGGTGGTGTAGCTCGACGCGGCGGTCGTGCTCACTGCCTCGCCGGAGCCGGTGGTGGTCGACGCCGAGGAGGTGGAGGTGCCGGTCACGGCCTCGCCCGAGCCGGTGGTGGTCGACGCCGAGGAGGTCGACGTGCCAGTCACGGCCTCGCCCGAGCCCGTGGTAGTGGACGACGACGGGGCAGCGGTCGTGGTCACGGCTTCGCCCGAGCCAGTGGTGGTAGTCGAAGAAGACGAGGCGGACGTGGTCGTGACAGCCTCGCCCGAGCCGGTGGTCGTGGCGGCGGTGGTAGGTGTAGCGGCGGTAGTGGGCGCGGCGTCCGAGGTGGTCGTGGTGGACGACGAGCCGCTGCTGCTCGCAGCCTCGGCGTCACCGGCAGGCTTGGCAGCGAGGCCAGAGGGCGCGATGGTCGGGGCGGGGGACGCCTCGGCGGCGGTCGTGAACGCGGGCTGGAGGGAGACGGAGGTACGCGCGGGCTGGACGGCGTTGGCGGGGTCGCTCGGGTCCTCGCCGGGCGGGTACGTCTTGGGGCCGGTGCGCCATGTCGGCGAGACGATCGTCACGCCGTCCTGCACGGGGGGCACGAAGCGGTTCGCGGCCGGCGTGACGGCCGGGTGCTTGCCCGCCGCGTAGCTCTCCCACGGGTTGGGCGCCCACTCGGTGTTGGTGACGCTGACGTCCTTCTCGAAGAGGTCCTTCTGGGCGCCGTCGGCAAAGCCGTACTCCCAGTTGTAGTAGGGCGGGTCGGTGAAGTCCTGGAAGATGTTGTTGCCCTCTGCCTGGTTGAAGATGAACGGGGTTTTCGCGCCGACAGTGCAGTTGTTGCGGTCCCAGGGACACTTGTTCGCGACCTTGGGCGGGGGGAGGGCACGGTTACCGCTCGCGCCCTTGATGTTGCACTTGAAGAGCGTCTGAAGGTGTCAGAGACGACCATGCGGCGCACTATACGCTCCCACTCACCATGAAGAACTCTGAGCCGCCGCCAGCGGGCGAGTGTGACCAGTTCCACGAGCAGTGGCACCCGCCGGGGGGGCACGGGGGCAGGTCGGCGGGGATCTCGAACTCGACCTCCTTGAACCACGGGCACTGGTAGTTGACCGAGAAGATGACCATGCTGTCCGAGTCGACCTTGTGCGGGTCGCTCTCGTACGCGATGGCGAGCGCGCAGCCCTTGATGTCGTACTGGACGGCCTTGCCGTCGCCCGGCTGCCCGGTGCCAGAGTGCAGCATGGCCTTCTCGTCGCACGCGTAGTGCTGCTCGCCGTACCGCTCGTTCGGGTTGCCCCACGTCGTAAAGTGCTTGTCGCACGACACCTGCGTGTGCCACGTGCCACCGGCGGGCAGCTGCGCGATCTCGCCCGCCGCGGGCGGCTCGTCAATCTTGCCGTGGAACCACCACCCGTTCGGGCCGTTCTTGACCGCGTGGCGGTTGAGCGGGACCGCCATTTCAGAGTTGTCCCAGCCCGAGCCGAAGCTGTAGTGTGTGCGTCAGCGGGGGTGCATGCATGGCAGCAGTGATAGAGGGGAGGTATGCATGCGCTGCTTAGAGTGCAAGGTTTGTGCGAGTGCAAGGTTGGCACGGGATGATGACGGGTGGGTGCCTCGCGGCGAAGTGTGTTGCGGCTTTTGGTGCAGCCACTACACCACTTCACCCAGCACAACGCGACATGCCCAAAGTTTATGCCTCTCGCGCCTGCGACGTTCGCTCGCTCGCTGTCTACTCACCCATACATCGACGGGTGCCAGAGCGCAATGTGCGCCGACGCGGGCACAGCCAGCGCCGCAACAGTCGCAGCGAAAACCGTAACAGGAACCATGTCGTCAAACGAGTGTGGGTGGGCCGACCTGCGGTGAGGAAAAGGAGTGACGATAAGAAGGACAAGCAAGAAGAAGAGCTGGGTCCCGCCAGCTTTTGTTGTGGGTGCTCCTTGTGCGCTGTCGCGACCAGAATTCCAAGAAGCAACAAAAGCCTCAGGTCGGTCGCTCGCTCGCGCGCACGTATGCTGGCTGGCACCTGGCGATACGAAACGGGGTGAGGCGGTCCCTGTGCGTGTGGGTGGGCAGAGCAGAGCGATCACCGCCGCTGCCGCCATGCCTCGCACGCACGCTCGCTGGCTCGCACCAGAACAGTGGGTACTACCCACACGGAACGGGGAGTGCGTGTGCATGCGCAGGGTATGGCGAGCGAGAAGAATGCAGCAGGAGAAGAGCAAGAACGCCAGAGCCGCGACTCCCGCCGGCGCCACATCCCCTGGTGCCGGCATGCGCGCGGGGTCGTGACGCGCGACGCGCCGGTGCGCTGAAACGCGCGTAGCCGCTCTTGCCCTGGTGTGGCCCTTGGCTTTCTCTCTCTTCGCGACCCCGACTTGGCAGGGTGCGGGTTTGGTTGGGTTCGCATATCTGCCATGCTGCGAGTGGGCTGGTAGCGGGCTGGCAGATTGCATGGCGGGGACGGGCCCGCTCACATGCGCATTCTGTACATATCTAGAAAGGTGGCGTCGGTGTCGGGGTCGGCGGTACGACGCGTCGAGGTACTCAGTCAGACTCACTACACAAAGCAAGCATACACAACTACAGCAGCGACGACGACGACAACACGCCACACAGTACACACCCACACCCAGCCCCCACACCACCCACTAACGGCACCCTATCTCCTCGTGTGCGTTTTAGATCGGGCCCTCTGCACGACGGCGCCCATCCGACGTGTCGAGCCAGGAACAAGACGTGCGTCGTTAAGCTTGATTGCGGCGCTTTGTCGCGCGCGCCGTGCACCTTGTGTTCGCTGCCTGGCTACTGCCGCGGCAGGAGGTGTCTGACAGCAGGGGGGGAGGTGCATGCCGGGTCCGATATGCTCCCAGCACAAACGCCGGGCCTGGCCAGACCAGACAGACCAGATCGGTTACCGGCCGGCTCTGGTCGTGGCTGCTTTCGAGGGTATGTTTCGGGCGCTAGGGTTGCGTGCATGCCAGTGCTGGCTCACTCGCTCGTGGCCGGCGTCGTCGAGACACTGAAACGGCGTGAACCAAACATGTCCCAGTTCCAGGAGGTCGCTCCAGGAGCCACAGGAGGTTACTCCCCCACCACCAGATTCTTCCGGCCCTGCTCCTGCTGCTGCTGGGAACGGGGTGAAGGGGTTGGAAACGTCACGAGGTGCCCAGTGGTTGGCTGTTCTGCTCCACATCTCCTGGAACGCGTCGCCGTGGCGCCAGTGTTTCTCTGGAGGGCAGGCTGCCGCGACGCGCTCGGGCATGTGGTGCGAGTGCAGTTCGACGGCGAGGACACGCACAGCCAGCCAGCCAACCTCGTCCCTCGCCTTGTTTGTTGTTCGGACCAAGATCGGAGGAACACGTACAGGCTTGTTTGTGCCTCTACAGCTTCCTCTTCCAGGACACGATGTGCCTTGGGCGCGGAGATGAGCTTCTCGATCAGAACCATCGTACGCCTTCGTCAGAATTGGGTTACTGGTGCGGCGCAAACTTCTCGGCGAGCTCGCTTCGACGAAGGGAGAGAGGCTGGGAGCGCGTATGTTGGTTGGTCTTGGTCCTTCACTTTCTTCCTGGTTCGCGCCAAACTCCCTTCTGCTTCTGGGAGTCTCGTGTCTCGGCCCCCCTCGCTCGGCACAGGGTGTGCGTGCTTGCTTGGGGAATGGTCGAAACAGATCCTGGAGGAGAAGCGTGCCTTGCTGACGACTGGCAATCCTTCGGTGTGGCGGTCGTCAAGGTTTGGGTTTGCTTCTTCCTTCGCTCGGGGTTAGTCGCTGGCGACCTTGGGCAAGGTCATGGGCAGTAGTGCACGCACTGCCGGATCTTGGTCGTGCGACGACGCTGCGGAATACACCCCTTCAGCGTCCATATTCCCCTACAATGCAACAACCTGCAACTATGATACCACAACCTTGGCCTCCGTCGCACTCTCTTCCGCCGGAGCCGCGGCGCCCGCCGCCACGAGCTCGAGTTCCTGCTTGGTCTCCGTCCTGGCCGGGTGTCCGTCGGGCAGCGCGGCATTGTGCAGCGCCGCCGCGTCGATATTCTCCACATGGTACGTCTTCTCGTCCTCGTAGCTCGAGTCCTTGATCTTGAGGACTACGAGCAGCGCGAGCGGGAACGAGAAGAGCACGAGGGCGAAGCAGACAAGCAGCTCGGTGAGGTACGGCGTCGCGACGGCGTCCATGCCAAAGGCGATCGCCGCGCCGGCGCTCTGCAGCCCCTTGTAGTAGCCTGTCATGCGGGCGAGGCGGAACGGGTCGTTGGTCAGACTGGACAGGATGTAGTATGCCAAGCCTTGGTAAGCTGCGTCGCCGATGAAAAACAACAGAAAGAGCATGAGCGGGCCGCGGGTGCGCGGGTTCGTCCAGTCCCAGTGGCGCGCGTCGATCCCCTTGTCTGCGTCTGGGCGCTTGAGGTCGTACTGCACCTGGAAGGCGAGGGCCGAGGCATACATGAGCAGCTGGATAAACGCGACGACGGCGAACGCCGTGATGGCCCGACCGCGGCGCTTCAGCGGGGTATGGTCCAGCACGGCGCCGATAAAGTTTGCGCCGACGATCGAGCCGAGGTTGGTGAGGAAGGACGAGAGGGCACGGGTACGCGCGTTGTACAGCGCGGATACCACGCTCGCCTGGTACGCGTAAAAGTAGTTTGACGTGAAGAACAGGGGCAGGAGCGCTATCATGCGCCAATCGCGGAACAGCTTTGCAAACTCGCGCAGCTCGACCGCGACAGTGATGCTAGGCAGGAGCTCGACGAGGGTGCCGTCGGCGCGCACGACGTGGTTGGGCGGGAGGACGAGCAGCGAGGTGAAGATGGACGAGATCATGATCACCATGAAGGCGAGGTACACGCCCGTTGAGACGGCCGGCAGGGAAGAAGTGTACAGGATCCCGAGGGCGATGGAAGCGCCAACGACGCCGCCGAGCGAGAAGATGGACCAGAACAGGCCGAACGCGCGGCCCTTGTCCTTTTCAGCGGGGTACGCGAGCATGATCTGCCCCTGTGCCGACCAGAGCAGGCCCGCCGTGAACCCCAACACGCCGCCCGCGACGACTAGGAACGCACTCGTCCCGTGCAGCTGGTACGACCACAGGCTGCCAATGTAGAGCGAGTAGCCCATCGTGCCGATACACAGCGTCAAGCGGACGCCGATGACGTTGGTGACTGACCCGCCGACGAAGCCTGCGTAGCCGGCGAGGTTAGTGGCTGGTAGAAAGAGAGGAGGGACCAGGACGCACCAGTGAGCGCGAACACGCCGTACAATACCCCGTTGGCGATGTCGACCACTGCGTGTGTCAGTGTTGTGGCCGGCCGAAACGCACGCACAAATGACATTCGTCGTCCCGCCCGCGCCGAGGCCGTTCATGGCCGTGAACATGCCCACGGAGCAGAAACATACGAATCCGACGAGCGCGACCTGCGTCCATGGCGAGTTGTCTGGGCCGGGCGTGAGTGTCGCCCAGCGTTGGCCATGGTGCCACTTACACCGGAAGCGCCCGACCCGGAGGCCCGCGAGGCGGTCACCGAAGCTTGCTGCCATGGTTGAAAGGGGGCCACTGCTGCTGCTGCTGCATCGACCGAGCACAGGCGACAGTTAGTTATACCTTGTGTTCAGTGAGTGCGAAGATGCTGGTCGGGTGAGATAGATGTCATGTGCGTGGGGTCCCCCACCCTAATCTCGCCGCTTTCGCCGACGCAGCCGCCTGCCAGCTCGCTCGCTCGCTCGGCTGGATGGATGGACGGCGCTGGCCGCGGCCTGCCTGCCTGCTGCTGCGCTGCTCGTGTGAGATGTACAGTTGAGCAGTGAATGGTCTGGCGGCCACCGGGGCGACGAACAATGCATAGGCGAGCGGGCCGTCCCCGCTGTGGCTGCTTTGGCTGCCTTTGGTTGCCTTTGGTGGTGGTGGTTGTGCGTGTTGGATCTGCAGATCTGCCGAGGCTGCTGGCTGCACTGGGTGATGGGCGACGCGTCCCGAGCGATTGGCGGGTCGCTGGCCGAACCACTGGCCGAGCGACTGTTGGCTGCTTGTGGTGGTGGCATGATGCGATGCCACAGTGCCCAGCGTCAATGTCGATTGCATACCCACATAGACAGATGCACACAAGCATAACCATCAGCACGAGCACAGCACCGCCTTGTCCATGTCAGTGGCAAACCTCGGGATAGGATGGCTGAGCCGGCTGAGGCAAGCCACGCGCGTCGCCGAACCCTCAACACCCTGCGCCTCCCTTGCACATCAATCATGACGAGCCGGTGCCCTTGGCCCTCTTGGCTCGACATCACGACACGCGAGCGCGTAGCAACATTACTCCGGAGGGTCAATCACCGCAAAAAAGCTGTGCAGCGCGACGCGTCGGCGCAGCGCAGCAGCCAATGCCAAAGTAAAAAAAGAGTTATGCTTGGTGGACGGGGCTGTCGCCACCAGCAGCGCGATTTGGCTCGTCGGTCATGGCCGTGACTGAAGCTCGTTTGGACCATGTGCATCCAATTGAGGGGGACGTTTCGCCCCATTGTGGCTCACTCGCGCCAGGTAGGCGTCCACAGCCAGCCAGTGGCGACAGCTACAATGCGAAGTCCATCCACTGGGGCGCGGAAGGCGGCCGGGCCCCAAGCCCGAGGCTAACGGGAGCAGTGGTGCATGGACTCGTAGTTGCGTAGTTGCCTCAATTGCCTTGGGCCTGGGCTGTGCGCACGCGATGCACGACGTTACCATGTGGTGTGAAGCTGTTGGTTGCGTCGGAGCTTGGAGCTTGGACATGGCCCGACGGCACTACTTGCTCGTGGCTCCAGGAACCGGCCCCAGGCGATGGACGGCGCGACCGATTGTGATGAGGATGATGATGACACGAGGCAGTGTGAGTGATGGGCCTGATGGGGCCGGGGGTGAGAGGAGAGGTGAGTGTGTGAGTGAGTGCAGGCCGAGAACATGCCGATGGAGGGCCCATGACGTGGGAGGGTCAAAGTTGTTCGGACCAAGACAGAGGGGACGGGCCAAGGGGGGAAGCAGCAAGGGAGGCAGACTACTCATTGAAAGAGATCCCAGGCGACGAGTGCCAAGACTTGGGGCTACCTGCCCACTAGTAGTGCAGCAAGTAAGCTCCACAAGCCTCGCGAGGTGTCACACACCAAACAAATCCCGCAAATAAGGGGGGTGCAGTGGCCAATAGACAAGAAGGGCTCAAGGTGTAACCCTCTCCCCCAGGCTCGATCGTCGCCTTGTGCTTGGCAAAGGCAAGCAACTTGCCAAACAATTAGGATGCAGCAGAGCCTTGTGCAGTCAGTAGTTTCCCATTGTGGGCGCGACCCGCCGTGCCAAGAGATTCCGACCCACCTGGCGCCCGCGCGCCCGCACCACCCAAAACGACTTTTGCACCGCCTCCTCCACACTTTCAACCTGGTGCAGCACTGTACAGTGCAGTGGTGCATCAACATTCGACCACCCACCCAGCACCATACACATTTACTACCCACCATCACATCCTCACACTCTCTTGTCTCTCTCTTAAGCACGCACCCCACATCCCCCCCCCTCCTTTTGTGAACACATCTCACAGTGGCAACACGCACGCACGCGCACCGCAGCAACCCCCCCGGCACGACCCAACAACCCAACGCTCCACCAGCAACTCAGTTGACACCGCCGCTAGCCGCGTAGCACGTCCGTCGCGATGGCACCTTCCCCGCCCCTCATCATCACCACCGACCTCGACGGGCCGCCCCCCGCCCCGGTCACCGCATCGCCTTCCACCCCGTCAAGACATAGACGCCAACAATCCGAAGTCAGCGACCCCGGCCACCTCTCCCCATCGCACGCTACTGGCGGCCCATGGACCCCAGGCCACTCGCCCTCGCCTAGCGCGTCTTCGGTCCTCACCCCGCCGTCGCCCACGTTAACCAGCACCTCGAGCGTCCACTTTTCAGAAGAGTTACCCACCCCGAGCTCTGATGTTGGTGGCAGCATTGCCCGTGTCGCTGGCGACAATGAGCTCCTCGCCCCCATTGGCGAGCACGGCGACGCCTCCAGCCCTTCGACCCCGACCCACAAGAAGAACTGGAGCGTCGGCACCTGGTCGTCGCGCGACCTCTCCCCTACTGTCACCAACGACACCAGTGTTGATAAGAAGGAGAAGAAGGACAAGAAGGACAAGGCAAAGAAGCACGAACCTCCCGAGATGGCCCACCTCGACCCCTCGAAGGACACGACAGACCCCACGCCGTTCCGTGAGAAGCCGTCGACCCTCGCCATGCTCGTCGACCCCAAGTCGCTCGACGAGTTGGAAAAGATTGGTGGTGTCAACGGCCTGCTCGAAGGTCTGGGTGTCGACCCGTCAAAGGGTCTGAACACTGCCCCTGTCGCAGGCCATCCCGACCACGACGGCAGAGCGCCCCGCTCTTCCGGCGAGCTTGCTGCGGGCGGCGGTGCCCAGTACCGCGCGAGCATCGAAGACAGGCGCAAGGTGTACGGACGCAATGACCTGCCCGAGCGCAAGAGCAAGAGCTTTTGGCGTCTCATGTGGGAAGCTTTCCAGGATAAGATTCTTGTGAGTGCGCTCCTTGGCGTCTTGGTATCGCTCGGTTCGCTCACCAGCGTTACAGATTCTCCTTACCATTGTCGCTATCATTTCGCTTGCGCTTGGACTGTACCAAGACTTCAAGCCCGGTCCCCATGAGGTCTTCCACGACGAGGGTTGCCCGCCCGAAGGATGTCAGATGCCCAAGGTCGACTGGGTCGAGGGTGTCGCCATCTGTGTCGCCATCATCATTGTCGTCCTCGTCGGCTCGGTTAACGACTGGCAAAAGGAGCGCCAGTTCAAGAAGCTCAATGCCAAGCGCGATGACCGTACCGTCAAGGTCCTCCGCGGCGGCAACGAAATGGTCATCAACGTTCAGGAACTCGTCGTCGGCGACATTGCCCTTGTCGAGCCCGGAGAAGTCATCCCCGTCGACGGTGTGTTTGTCAGGGGTCACGGCGTCCGGTGCGACGAATCGGCTGCCACTGGCGAATCCGATACGATCAAAAAGTCGACCTATGAAGAGTGCCTCGCTGAGCGTGCCAAGCTCGGTGAGGGCAAGACCCTCAAGACCGACTGTTTCATGCTTTCGGGATCAAAGGTCCTCGACGGTGTTGGCGAGTATGTCGTGATCGCCGTCGGCACCACATCCTTCAACGGTCGTATCATGATGGCCATGCGCACCGACACGGAATCTACGCCTCTGCAGCTCAAGCTCAACCACCTCGCGGGCCTGATTGCCTGGTTCGGCGGTATCTCGGGTATCTTTCTGTTTGTGGCGCTCATGATTCGCTTCTTCGTCCAGCTCAAGGGCATGAAGAGTCCCAGCGATGACAACTTGCCCGCAACGCCAAACGACAAGGCCAACGTGTTCATCAACATTCTCGTCATTTCATTCACCCTCGTGGTCGTCGCAGTGCCCGAAGGTCTTCCCCTTGCTGTCACCCTCGCATTGGCCTTTGCTACGAAACGCATGACGGCGCAAAACCTTCTGGTCCGAGTCCTTGGCGCATGCGAGACCATGGGCCACGCCACGGTCGTGTGCACGGACAAGACGGGTACCCTTACGCAAAACGTCATGAGCATTGTCGCTGGTTCGCTCGGCGTCCACGGCAAGTTTGTTCGCAACATGGACGAGAACATTGAGCGCTCGATTGCCGACACCGAGGACCACGACCAGGCCGACTTTTCGTTTGACATGAACGAGATGAACGAGGTCGCTTCGCCGGAACTCAAGACGCTCTTCAACGAGGCCATCTGTGTCAACTCGACGGCTTTCGAGGACGTCATTGACGGCGAGGATCAGTTTGTTGGCTCCAAGACCGAGACCGCTCTTCTCCGCTTCGCCAAGGAGCTGGGCTGGGAGAACTACAAAAAGGTCCGCGACTCTGCCGAGATTGTCCAGATGATTCCCTTCTCGTCCGAGCTCAAGGCAATGGGCGTTGTTGTCAAGACTACGGCCGGCAAGTACCGCCTGTACATCAAGGGCGCTTCCGAGGTTCTTGCCAAGAACTGCACCCGCTACGTTGTCGTTTCTCCCACCACTGTCCCTGGCATCGAGACTGCCGCGTTCAACGACGCTACAAAGAACAACATTGCCAAGACCATCATCTTCTACGCCGACCAGACCCTCCGTACCCTCGCCATTGGCTACCGCGAGTTCGAGTCGTGGCCCCCCAAGGGCACGCCCGAGGGCACTGGCCCCGACCAGGTTCCCTTCACCCTCCTGTCCCGCGACTTGACGCTTATCGCCGTTGTCGGTATCGAGGACCCTCTGCGCCCCGGTGTCACCCAGGCCGTTGCCGAGTGCCAGCACGCTGGTGTCGGTGTCAAGATGGTTACTGGTGACAACGTCCTTACTGCCCGTTCAATTGCCCGCCAGTGTGGCATCTTCACTCCCGGCGGCATCGTCATGGAAGGCCCTGTCTACAGAAAGCTCTCGGACGCCGACCGCCTCGAGATCTCGCCCCGTCTTCAGATCCTTGCCCGTTCGTCGCCCGAGGACAAGAAGCTTCTCGTCAAGACCCTCAAGTCTATGGGCGAGATTGTCGGTGTCACTGGTGACGGTACCAACGACGGTCCCGCACTCAAGCTCGCCAATGTTGGTTTCGCCATGGGTATCGCCGGTACTGAGGTTGCCAAGGAGGCTTCCGACATCATCCTCATGGACGACTCGTTTGCAAACATTGTCGTCGCCGTCATGTGGGGACGCTGTGTCAACGACTCGGTCAAGAAGTTCCTCCAGTTCCAGCTTTCGGTCAACGTCACTGCGGTTCTCATCACCTTTATTTCCGCCGTCTCTTCGGAGAAGGAGAGCTCGGTGCTTACGGCTGTCCAACTGCTGTGGGTCAACCTCATCATGGACACGTTTGCTGCTCTTGCTCTTGCCACCGACCCCGCCACCCGCAAGTCGCTTGACCGTCCTCCTGAGCGCAAGAACGCCCCGCTTATCAACGTCGACATGATCAAGATGATCATTATCCAGGCCATTTACCAGGTTATTCTCTGTCTTGTCCTCCACTTCCGTGGCCACGACATCCTTAACCTCACCCACACGCCCCGCAACGACGCCCGCCTTCGCGCCCTCGTCTTCAACTGCTTCGTCTTCTGTCAGATTTTCAACATGATCAACTGTCGTCGCCTCGACCGCAAGTTTAACATTTTCGAAGGCATGTTCAAGAACATTTGGTTCATGACCATCCTTGCCATCATGATTGGTGGTCAGATCCTCATCATGTTTGTTGGTGGTGCCGCCTTCCAGGTGACCCGTATCACTGCCGCCCACTGGGGTGTTTCGATCGTCTCCGGCTTCCTGTCCATCCCCATTGGTGCCATTGTGCGCATTCTGCCGACCAAGCCGTTCGAGAAGGCCCTCATTGCCCTGCGCGTCTACCCCGACCCCGCCAAGCTCGCCCTTGTCGACCCCGAGGACGTGGACGACGACGAGTCGGACGACGGATACACGTACAACCCTACTCTGGAGAAGGTTCGCGACAACCTCGCCACGTACGCCCGCTTCCGCGGTGGCCGTATTCGCGCTTCGGCTGTCGCCAAGGGCTCGAGCTACAAGGCCATGAAGAAGGAGGGCGTCCAGCTCCAGAACCTCATGGCCATGATCCCCGCCCTCGTCGGTGGTGCCATTGGTGCCGGCGGGACCTGGGTCATGCCGACCAACACTGCCGGTCTTGCCAACCCCGCGCGCCACGAGCCGAGCAGATCCACTGCGGACCTGTACGCGGGCCGTGTCCAGCTGCACCCGGACACGGACCCCAACGACCCCCTATACGCCAAGTTTGGCCTCGAGCCTCCATCGCCCTCGGGCTACACGTCGCCCAAGACGCCCCTTGGCCCCGTTTCCCCTTTGGCTTCGCCGGCGAAGCCCAAGCCTTAGACTGTCTCCTGCCCGGAAAGATAATGTATATTTGACTTTTATACACGACGACGTGCCCGTGTGCGTCTGCCGGTTGTCCACCACATAGAGTTTTGGAGAATGCACTGCATGATGAAGCATTAGCTGTCTAGATTGATTGTTGGGTTGAACCGCCGCTGGCGGAGCCTAGTAGTATGGGCGTAGTAGTCAAAACGTGAGGCGCTCAAGGCGTCGCCTAGTAGTCGAACGTCTCGCGCTCGACGCCGTACACGTCCTTGGCGACAGACCACCACTTGCCCTGCTCGCCGCCGACGCACCAGCGGCCGGCGAACTCGAGCTCGAGGGGGTGGATGCGCTTGCCGACAACGACGACAGAGTGGAGGGGCGCGCCAAACTCCTCCTCGTCAAGCGCCTCGAGCTCGGCGAGCGTGCCGGCGATGATGCGCTGCGTGGGGGTTCCAATACGCGAGAGGGACATGGCGAGCGTGCGCTCCGGGTCGAGGAAGCGCGGCGCGTCCGCAGCCGCAGCGAGCACGGCCTCGGCGTCCTCGTCGTCGCTGTCCACTTCGGGGTTGCGCCGTTTTGTCTCGGTGAGCAGCATCTGCTTGAACGCCTGGAAGGGGTTCATGAAGCGCGGGGGCTCGTAGACGAGGCGGCCGCTGCGAGCGAGCGCGTCAGCGCGAGCTCCTCAAACCAGCTTCACTTCCGCTCGGACTCACCGCGCCATGTTCTCCTCGCTCTGCTCGCGGACCTTGATGTCCAGCAGAACAAGCGTGTGCATCCCGAAGCGCAGGTTCTCCTCGAGGCGGTCGTACCAGCTGTCCGGGGTCCACGAGGCGGTGTAGAACGGCAGGCTGATCGCCTGGCCAAAGTTGTACATCTGCAGTCCGGTGCTCCCGAGCGCCGTCATAATACTCGCGTTGTGGATCGTCTGCGTGGGAACACCGCGCGCGTCGGCGCGCAGTAGCAGATCAGTGTGCGTTGTCGCGCCGAGCGGGTCGCCGACCACGAGGAAGGCAATGTCCTTTGTCTCGGCGTCGCGCAGGATGTCGTCGGCTTCCAGCTCGACCGTCTCGCGCGTCGCGGTGATTACTGGGCGGCCGTAGAACTCTTCCTGAATTGGTCAACTCCGAGCGCAGCGAGGAGTGTGTGATTCTGCTCTGAGAGGGGACGACGAAACGAGCCAGATAGATATGAGGCAAAGGCCCGGACCGCCCGCTCGCCGCTCCGCGGCTCGCGCACTCACCAGCTTCTCCTTCTCGACCATCAGGATCGACGTGTACGCCTCAAGATACACGCGCTCGCATTTCTTGACCGCCTCGAGGCCCTTGACAGTAATGTCCTTTTCGTCGCTGAGGCCGAGGCCGATAACGTAGAGCATGGCGGGGGAGTGGGTGGGGGTTGAAAAGTTGAGAGATGGATGAGATTGTTGTGGTGGAGGTTGAGGTCCAACTTGAGATTGAGATTTTGAACGCCTGCCACGCGATCCGCACGTGGCCCTGCCACGAAAGCAAAAGGCAAACCAAAAGGTTAAGCCTAGTATGGGGCTCGAACCCATGACATTTTGATGTCTTAAGTAGTAAGAGTCAAACTATCTACCGACTGATATAACCAGGCATGATCATTTGTTGGAAAGGGGCGCACAGGGCGCACTTTGAGCGCACGGATCGGCTGTGTGACGCGGGGTGGAGTTGGTCGTCGTGCCCCATGCCTCAACACCGATACCTATCGATGCTCTGAATGGTGCGTCAACACCGGTCGGCATTGACTGACCCGTCTGAACCAGGAGAGCCCAAACATGCATGCATATGCATTGCGAGTGTCAATTGAGAATGCTAACCGGATGGGGAGGCCCCATTGCCTTGTTGCCACCCAACGGCTTCATGTGGCAAAAGCGGGGGGGTTGTTTAAGTCACCCAATCTTGGCGATTGATTTCTCGCCCAGTAACGCGTCTCGTCGTCGTCCCGGAAGTAAAAACAAGGGGGGTCGAGACAATGAAGCCACCACCCAGCCAGGCGGCAACCCTTAGTCGTCAACATCAACACACTCTCACACACCGACAGACAGACACCTCGCAACGACACACACACTCTGCTCGACAACACTCGCGGCACTCGCAAAGCGCACACACGCCAGCCGCAAATGTCCCTCGGTCCCTAAACACCACACACCCATCGACAACCCCGGCATCGACACAACAACAACAACACAAACAAACATCATCGCCCGGACCCCACCCACCCCCGAACAACGGCCATGGCGGACCCCGACACCTCTTCGCCGCAGAAGAGCGACATCTCCACCTCGGCCTCGATATACTCTTACCAGACGCGTCTGATGGGCAAGACCGCGTCCTCGCCCACCGGCGACGGCGGCGCGGGCAGCTCGAGCTCGGCGTCGCGCATCAACTCGATCCGCGAAAACAGCGGCGTGTCCGGCCTCCGCCGCTCCGGCTCAGGCGCGCGCATCGCCGGCATGGGGCACTCGGCGCGCGGCAAGTCGGTCGACCTGGTCCGCGGGCAGTGGGAGGCCAAGATCGAGACGGAGGCGGTGGCGGCGGCAGACAAGGTGCAGAACCCTGCAAGCCCCGCCCTTGGCCGCCCGCGTAGCATGCTCCTGCCCAACGAGACGCTCTCGTCCATCTCATCGCGCGCGCCGGCGCCAGCGCCGACCGCCCCCGCTGCAGACTTCTCGCCTGCTGTGCCTCGCCTGTCGCGCAAGGGCTCGGTTATCGACCGGTGGTCCAAGCACTTGTCAACAGAGGACGCCAAGAGCCCGCTGTCGTCTCTGGCTGGCCCCGAGGCGAACGCGCTCACCCGCCAGCCTGCCGCCGCGGCCCCAGCTCCTGTCGACACTGAGAGGCCGTTCCCCCGTGCACGCCCTGCGTCTGTCACGTCCGAACCGGCTGTCGCCCCGACACCCGCGGCTCCAGCTGCTGCAGAGCCGTCGACGACCGAGCCAGCCTTCACTGCCAGACCTCGCCCTCCGTCCATCTCGTCATTCCGCGACATCTCACCCCAGCTCACAGGTACATCATCTACGGTCGGCTCGCTGCGCAACAGGTCCGCTGCCGACACACTCGCGGAGGCGCGCAACAATGCCCGGCGGCGACTCGAGGCGAGGCAGAAGGCAGCTGGAGACTTTGCAGAGGCAAAGGTCGAGCCGGTCGTCGTCCCGACGCCAGCGCCTGCGCCTGCACCGGCGCCAGTCGTGGACACTGCAGTCAGCCAGCTAGCTGAATCGCTCAAGGAGTCCTCCATCGCCCCGGCCTCGCCAAAGACAGTGGTCAACAGACGCTCCCAGACGTTTGAGAGAACAAAGGCACTTCCAACCTCCCCGTCCACACCAACAAAGGCACTTCCCAACAATTCGACAGGCACCCCGACCAAGACTCCTGGAGGGGCCGAGTCGCCACGGTCGTCACCGTTTGGCGAGCGCCTGCGCCCCGCCCCCCGTCCCGCCGACACGTTGACAGATCCCCAGTTCAAGATCGAGCCGTCGACTCTTAACAAGCGCGCGTCGCAGGAGTTCACCCCCTCGAGCCTCGATAAGCGCACCTCCCAGGAGTTTACCCCTTCGAAGCTGTCCCAGCGTGTGTCGCAGGAGCACACGATCCCAGTTGTTCGTAAGGTCGCCTCGCAGGAGTGGAGCCAGTCAGCCCAGGCCGGATTGAAAAAGGTCGAGCCGAGAGACTCTATCAAGCCGGCACCAGTGTCGACTACGGCCCCTGAATGGACGACGCTTCGAAAGACCGAGTCTCGCGAGTCGATCAAGCCCGCAGCTGCCGCACCGGCCCAGGAGTGGACACCGCCCATTCTCCGCAAGGTCGCTTCGCAGGACCTCAAGCCGACACCGGTCGAGTCTCCGTCCAAGCTGTTGGCCAAGGCCGCACCGGTCGCCACTGCCGCGCCCCGCACCCCCAAGCCTCCTCCATTCGGCGGCGATGTCTTCTCTCCCTCTAAGCCGGGATCCACGTCTACACCTGAGGGAGCAGCACCGCCCAAGCCCAAGTTTGCTGGCTTAACATACCGCGCTCCTACTGGCCCTCCAAAGGGCACAGTCAGCTCGTTAGCCTCTCGCTTTGCGACTGGCGATGCCTCCTCTGCACCAGCTCCCCGCGGCCGTGTCCCATCGCTCAGCAGCGATCGTCGTCGTCTGGGCAAGCACTTGCCCCGAATCGTCTCTGGCGACCAAGGATGGGAGGGCGATAACCGCCGCGTCAGCCAGCAGAGGGTCATCTCGGCCAAGAACCGCAAGTTGTCGCTGAGCAAGACTTCCCCCATGCCTCCCAGCACCGAGGAGAACACACCGCCTCGTACCAGCAGCCCAGCCCTCGAGCAGCAGCCGACGCCTGTAAAGGTCCTTGCTACGCCTGTCAAGACCCTGGCCTCATCGCGCCCTCTTGCGCCGCTTTCGCCTTCCGCGACTCACAACGCTGCCACACCGCCTACGCCGCGCGCTCCGTCTACCCCAAGCAAGCGGCAGTCATCAACATCGTCGGTTACGCACACGCCCAAGACCGGCTTACTGAACACGTGGGCAACGACAAGAGTTGAAGTCGCGGGCGAGGAAATGAAGGGACTCATGAGCGCCATTGGCGCTTCATCGCGCAACATGGAGGTCAACGACAAGGTCAAGCCGTCCCGACTTCCCCTCGCCGCCTCGTCCGCAAAGATGGCCCCTGCCCCGCTTCCATCTCGTCGTCTGGCGAACATGGACAGGCAGCGCCACGAGCTCGCAGCATACAACTACCTCTGTCACGTTGGAGAGGCACAACAGTGGATCGAAGGGTGCCTGGACGAGGAGCTTCAATTCGGCGTTACCGAGCTCGAGGACGGTCTTCGAGATGGTGTTGTTCTCGCCAAGCTCGCACGCGTGTACGAGGGCGAGCATGTTGTGCGCCGGATCAGGACCGATGCCAAGCACAGGTATCTCCAGACTGACAACATCAACTACTTCCTCAACTTTGTGCGCAATGTCGGCATGCCTGAGACGTTCATCTTTGAGATTACCGACCTCTACAACAAGAAGAACGTGCCAAAGGTCATCTTCTGCATCCACGTTCTCAGCCATCTCTTGGCTCGACTGGGTCGTGCTGAGCGAATGAACAACCTGGTCGGTCAGTTCGACTTCACCGACGAGCAGCTGGCAGCGACGCAGAAGGACATTCAGGGCGTTGCCATGCCCGACTTCCAACAGGTGCAGCAGACACTCGCCAAGGAGGCTGCTTGGGAGGAGCCTGAAGAGGAAGAGGAGACCGAAGATGAGAGTGAGTATGGACCACCGTCCAGCGCTGACATTCAGAACGCGACCGTGAGCTGCTCGAGTGTGAGGACTCGATCACCGCGCTTCAGCGCCACCTCCGCGGTGTGCTGGCTCGCCAGCGCATGTCGCGTGTCAAGGCCCAGATCAAGCTGGCAGTGCCAATCATCACCCGCCTCCAGTCGCAGGCACGTGGTGCTGCCAGCCGTAAGGCCATTGCCGCTGAGAAGAAGGGCCACGCAAAGCTTGGCCGGTGGGCTACGTCTCTCCAGGCTGCGGCTCGCGCGCACCTCACTCGCGAGCATTGGCAGCAGCATGTCGGCCAGGTTCACGGGACCCAGGGGGCCGTCATCGGCATCCAGGCCCAGGCCCGAGGAATGCTCGCGCGGATGAGACGCTCGGTTATCGCGAATGAGCTCGACCGCTCTCACCGCGCCATCGTCGGCCTCCAGGCCACCTGCCGTGGTCGCTTGGCGCGGAGAAATCGTCAGCAGGACCGCAAGGCCCTTGCGCAGCCAGTCGTTGTCAAGTCGATTTCCTCTGTTCAGGCTGCTCTTCGTGGCCGCCTCACTCGCCAGGCTGTTGCCAAGCAGCAAAAGGTTGTCCAGGCTCACACTGCCACGTTCACTGCTCTGCAGAGCCACCTTCGCGGTGCCCTCGTTCGCCGACAGCACAAGGCTCGTGAGGAGAAGCTGGACAACGCGGCCGACTACGTCGTGGCGATTCAGTCACAGGCCCGCGGTGTACTCGCTCGCCGCCGCAAGCAGGTTATCGTCAAGACAGTGGCCAAGGTCACCACGTCCGTGTCTTCGTTCCAGGCCCTGGCTCGTGGACGTCTCGCTCAGCAGCAGCACCGCAACATGCAAAAGGCGCTGGCCAAGGTCGAGGTTACTGGCTCCGTTGGTGGCCTCCAAGCCTTCCTCCGTACCAGGCTGGCCAAGAAGCACACTGTCGAGCAGAAGAAGAAGCTCGAGTTTGTGCAGCCCGACGTCATCGGCTTCCAGGCCGTCGCCCGCGGCTACCTTGCCAGGCAAGAGTACCGCGAGTGGCGCGACTACCTCGTCGACCCGCACACCCAGGGTGCGCTCGTGTTCCTGCAGTCGCTCATCCGTGGTTTCCTCGCTCGCCGTCGCCTCTGGGTCCGTACGTCGTACATTCACCGCAATGTCGACAAGGTCGTCAAGGTCCAGGCGTTGTGGCGTGGTCGACAGCAGCGCCAGCTGTACTCCCGCCTTGTAACTGGCTCTGGCGTCGACGTCCCAACCATCCAGCACTACATGCACCTCCTGGACGACACGGAGAGCGACTTCCGCGACCAGCTCAGAATCGACACGTACCGCAAGGATGTGGTTGAGCTTTTGCGCACCAACCAGGTGCTAGAGACTGAGGTTTCAGAGCTCGACACCAAGATTGCTCTGATTCTCAAGAACAAGATGTCGTTCGAGGACCTTGTTCGCGCCAAGCGCCGCCACGGCGTCGCTCCTGGTGACGAGTCGTTCCAGCCCCCCGGCGGAGGCGACCCATTCACCGGCGTACATCTCGACCGTACGAGCCAGCGCAAGCTCGAGCTCTACGAGCACCTGTTCTTCACCCTCCAGACGCAGCCAAAGTACCTCACTCGTCTGCTGCACAAGCTTGTGGCAGACCCCGATGCCGACGCCGACCGCCGCATTGTCGAGGGTGTGACTCTTATTCTGTTCGGCTTTGGGCACGACGAGCGCGCACAGTACCTCTTCCACAAGCTCCTCCAGATCTCGATCCACGAGCAGATCCTGCGCTCGCGGTCGCTGGACGAGCTGCTCGACATGCGCTTTGCCATCACCAACGTCGCCACGCAGTACGCCAAGCCCACCCTCACGCCGTATCTTCAGAACACGCTGGGTCCCCACGTCGTGCGCATGGTCCAGGCCGAGGAGCTCGACCTAAGCACCGACCCCGTGGACATCTACAACCGCCTGATCAACGCCGAGGAGAGCCTCACCGGCATCAGGAGCGCCTTGCCTCGCGACCTTGATGCCGACCAGATTCTCCAGACACACAGTGACACGCGCACTCTGTATATCCAACGTGAGTGCTCCTGACAAACCACGCTGACAGCCCAGACCTGCAGGAGCTCCGCGCTCTCACTGACGATCTCCTCAACGCGATCATGCGCTCGACCGACCAGATGCCTTACACGGTCCGCCTGATGGCCCGAGAGGCACTCCTCGCTCTCCGTGTGCGATTCCAGGACCGTTCCGACTGGGAGCTCTGGCCCATCGTGGCCAGGTGTGTCATCCTGCCATTCATCCTGCCTGCGATCGTTGCACCAGAGACGTACGATATCGCCGACGACGTCAACCCTGTCCAGCGACGCAACCTGCAGCAGATCGCCAACCTGCTACAGCACATTGCTACGCAAGACTTCAGCCGCAACGACAGGGACCGACTCGTTCGCGTGCCACTGTACGAGTACATCAGTTCTGCTGGCCAGAGAGTGGGCGACTGGATCCTCGACGTCGCCGAGGTCGACTTCCACGTGCACGAAATGCTCGAGTCGACGTCCGAGGCGACGCCAATTTCGATTACCCGTACCGACATCTACGGTCTCTTGGGTATCCTCATGCGCAACCAGCCCGCTTTGACTGCTGGCAAGTCCGGCGATCCGATCGTCGATGTGCTTAGCGAACTCGAGGGGCCTCCTATCGACTACGACCGCGGCAAGAACACGGTGCGAGTCCGGCTTACAAACCGACTTGCGCAGTTACAGACCAACGACCCTACTCAGGCACACCTGCGCGAGCTCGAGGTGCAAGCGAAGCGCCACGTCTTGGCTGTGCTGCGTGTTCAGACTGGCAAGGACCTCTACGCTGTGTTGTTGGCACACCCTACCGAGCAGGACGAGCAGCGCTGGGTCTACGAGGTGCATCGCGACATTGCCCTGGAGCAAGCTCGTCTCGCCAAGCACAATCTGCCACCTACACCGGCCGAAACTGAGTACCAGATGGAAAGCATCCGATCGTGAGTAGCGAGGTGGCGGGTGTGGCGGCGCCGTGGCGTTCGCTTTTCAATGTCTGACATAACAACAGCCTTCCGTTCCACGAGGTCAAGTCTCGTGCCATCGAGTTCTGCATGGCGTTGGTTGAGGCCGGCCGACTCTCACGCGAGGATCACTTTGGTGGTTTGCTCGTGTCGATTGCTTCAGACATCAAGGAGAAGCACCGATTGCGACAGAAGCGCAAGGTCGACCTCCGCGCGATGTACGAGGCACACCAGCAGTTATCGGAGAAGCGGCAGAAGTTTGAGGAGCAGATCCAGAGCTACCACGACTACATTGACTCGGCCATGTCCGCGCTCCAACAGTGAGTGGCGTTGGCGTGATGTGGCTGACACCCTCTGCAGGAAGAAGAAGGCGCCGTTCATGTCCAAGCAGTACTGGCACCAGCGTGGCAGTGGCAAGAAGTCCAAGTTTGGGTCGTTCAAGTACACCGCGCACGACCTGTACGAGCGCGGCATCCTGCTGTCTGTCAACCAGTACTCGCCGCGCCAGTTTGACAAGCTGCACGTGTTCATCTCGTCAAACGCCGTTGGCGTTTTCACCCTCGAAATGACTCACCCGGCGGCCTCAACAGTCATCGGCAAGGAGGAGATGCGCATGGAGGACCTGCTGCAGGCGCAGTTTGACAACAACGTGCGACTGGACCTGTTTGACGGCAACGCGGCATTCAACCTGAACATGTTGATTCACCAAATCAACAAGAGTGAGTCGAAAGGGGCGGCAGAAAGGCCGACAGCGCGGAGGACACCCCGCATGGTGGCGTTGGACATTGCTGACACAGTGCAGAGTTCTACGCGTCCTAAGCGATGAGGTCATGCGATGAAGCGAGAGGCGATGGCCGACGAGACGAGAGAAGGCTCGACTCGGCACCCACCTAGACGGCTGTGGCAACTGTATCGACCCAACGACGGCGTGGCCAGCGGCGCCGCTGTACAACTGAGATGGAATCTACTTGGCTGTGTTTCAAGAAATATGCATAGGGCAAGATGTTCTATTGTAGATGGTGTTGAGATGATTATAATGCCAGATTCCGGAATGCGGAGGGGGTGGGGGGAGGAGTCGTGGTTGATGCTGTCTATGTGTGCTGGGCACTATGGCTTCTCGTTCACGTCCTGTGATGTCGCGAGCGTGGGGGTCCGGCTGTATCCGTCGTCTAGGGGCTTGCTCTTAGCGACCTTGGCGTCGTCGTCCTCCTCAGCGACAGTGCTCGCCTCGGAGCCATCCGGCCTGGCGGGCTCGTCGGCAGCGTCGATACCAGCCGCCTCGGCGTCCGCAGCGCCCTTCTCGAGCTCGGCCTGGCGCGCCCTGCGGCGCTTGGCAATCGGGTTGAGGATCCACGCAAGCACGATGATGACGCCGTCAAGCAGCACGACGAGGAAGTACTGCACGAAGGCGACCTTGTCAAACTCCTCGCGGAAGAAGAGAGACACGCCGGAGAACACGCCGCCGGCAATGTCGACGGCCATGAAGAGCAGCGAGATGCCGACGACCTCCTTGTGTTTCCAGATCTCGTAGTACTCTGGCAGCAGGCCGATGATGAGCAGCGCGCTCGTGATCCAGCCGTACATCTCCCCGGGCCAGTAGCGCCCCGCCCTCTGCCCGGCCCACAGGGCATACACGCTGCCGACTTGGAAGCCGACGAAGAAGGCGTAGAAGAGGGCCATGGCGAGGAAGACGCGCTTGAGGGACCATTTCGAGCCGTACCGCAGGCACTGGGCCCACGAGATCACGCACAGGAAGCCGAAGCACTGGGGCTGGATCTGGGTGGGGTGTGAGTTTGCTTCAATTGTGGGGAGCGAGTGGCGACGGGCAAGTGGAAATGGGGGAAGAGACGGCGGTACGGGCGATCAGACCTCTGTTCGGTCCAGCCGAAGCTGAGTGAAGGCCTGCTAATAGCGAGCCGCTCGTGCACGCCCGCGAGTCACCATGATCACCGCGCTGACGCGCGCTGACACGGCCCCACTCCACCTCGGGTTATCCGAAAAACTCTGCGCATCACACATGGCCGCGGTTCCCACTCGCTCGCCCCAGTCGCCTCGCTCGCTCGCTCGGCTGTCGCCTCCAACTCACCTGCAATGGAATCGACGACCGCTGCGAGACGAGGTACGACCCCTGGAAGATGGTCGCCATGCCCCAGACACTGCAGTGTGTGAGCAAGCATGCATCGTCGCCACTCGCGCGCGACTCACAACATGAGAATCGGACTCAACCCCTCGGTGCTCTTGTCCCGGTGGCTCTTCCAGATCTGAGGCGCGACCTGGATCGACCAGAGGATGGCGCCGATCGTGGCGAGCGTCTTGTCGGCGGCGGGGATCTCCTTCATTGTGTGTGGTGTGTGTGGTGTGTTGTGGGGGAGGCTTGCGGGGGGAGGATGGGTGGGCGGGTGGGGTGGGGTGATGTTACGGCGGCGACCTCCGCGTCGTCGTCGTCGTCGGCGTCGTTGTTGGCGCTTGTAGTGATAAAGTCGTTGGTGCGAGTGGTGGGTAGCCCCGAACAGCGTGCCCTCAGGCCCAACTTATAGCGCGTGAATGCGTTGCGCGCTTGCAAGCGACCGAGACGAAGAAATGCAACGCAACATTGTCGCGTGCCGTTGCTGTCCAATTCTTAATGGACTGCGGCACGAGGAGTCGGTTGTCGTTTCGTGGCCCCCTCCAGTCCTCGGAACGGGCGGCGCCGCGGCGCGGCAGCAGGCGGCGTATTCCCTTAGTCTCTACCCTATGTAGGGCACGATAACCACCACAGTAAGTACACTTACTCGGCCTGGCATTTCTTCCTGGCGGCACGCGTATTCTGCACACAAAGCAATCACTTGGCATGCATTAGTCGTCGTCACTGTAGCTATTAGTAGAACAAGACAAACACTTTACTCCTTGAAAACAAGGGAAAACTCGCATTTCTTCCAGACATTCTGGCAAAACTGTCGGCACATTCACCGATAAGGGCACAAGTGCGGCCACGTGGTGAATTAATGGCGTGGAATTTGTGTCAGAGCCTCTGACCACGTGTCTCGGAGCCAAATGTATCATAGATCTCGGATCAACGGCCTTCCTTCTCTCGTCATGACGGCAAAGACAAAGGAAAGGAGTTGGTCCAACCATTGTCCCTTCGCCCTTTCCAACCCCCGCCCCACCCGACAAAGTGGATGGATAACTGCTCACATCTCTACCACCCATCCACAGAGCACACCGCCCAACCTCTACTGCTGCATCCCCCACCCACGACGACAGAGCTTGCCCCGTCCCTTGCCTCCTTCTCGACGACCAATAATGGCAGAGCCTGCCGCCGTGCTGCACAATGAGGGGGAGGAGCTAGTTGATTCTTCTTCCGCCGCCGCGTCCGCTGGCGCTGCTGACGTTGCCGCTACTGCTGCTGCTGCTGCACCTGAGCATGTGGGAGAGAATGAGGAGCACGAGCAGCCAGTGTACGACCCGTCTGTGTCGCAGGACGCACCAGCCTATGACCCCTCGGTGCCCCAGACGGAGCAGACCCACTACGATCCTTCAGAGCCCCAGTCGCACTACGACCCATCACAGCCCCAAGAAGGCAGCTACGACCCATCAGAACCCCAGGACGCCGCTGTGCCCGAGGAGGAAGAACCGATGGGGTACGACCCGTCCATGCCGACTGACCCGACCGAGGCGGCGGCAGCTGCCAAAGCCGCGGCCGCTGCAAAGGCCGAGGCAGCTGCCAGGGCCGAGGCCGAGACTAGCGACCAGCCCGAGATCGGCGCGTACGACCCCTCAGTCCCACAAGGATACGACCCATCAGTCCCGCAAGGATACGACCCGTCCGTTCCGACTGATCCGGAGGAGGCGGCCGTGGTTGTCGCTGCGAGTGCGGCGGCCGCTGCTGAGGCGGCCGCACCAGACTCGGCATTAGAGGCCTCGGCCGATGCGGCAGAGGCAGTCGAGGAGGCCGTCGCGATCCCCGGTACCGACATTATCCTGCCCGCCGACGCTGTCCCGGATGGAATCGTCGTCGACCCCACGCCACCAGAGCACCACCACCTGCCCACTAATGGCCACGCCGAGATCCCAGACGCCGAGCTCAAGGCCGAGCTGCCCGAGCACCTGTCGTCGTCGTCGCCCAGTGTCGTGGCAAACCCAGGCCTTGTGCTCCACTACAGACAAGGTGGGTGGCTGATGTGACTAGCAGCAGCTGACCCCAGACCCTGACGACTCGTCGCTCGCCCTGGCGCTGTTCAACTGGGCAGTGCAGAACACTGAGATTGCCGATGCGCGCGCGTGGTACGAGGTGCTCGCTGTGGACAACCCGACTGCCGCGCAGCCGCTCCTTGCCCTCATCAACCTCGAGCTCGCGCTGTCCAACTTTACTCAGGTCGAGGAGCTCTTCGGTCGCGCGCTCCGCAGCTCGACAACTCTGATGGCCGCCGCCGATGTCAACATCTGGAGTGGGTGTCACCATGACGGCATCGCTGACCTATGCAGAGGCCTACCTGCACTACATCCGCCGCCAGAACCCCAGCGACGGCTCTGAAGGCGAGAAGGCCCGCGAGACGGTCGTCCAGGCTTACGAGTTTGCCCTCAAGGAGTGCGGCATTGACCGCGAGTCGGGCGAAATCTGGCAGGAGTACATCCAGTACCTTGGCGAATCAAAGACCAAGAACCCATGGGAGATCCAGCAGAACATTGACAACCTCCGCAAGGTGTACCACCGTGCGGTGGCCATCCCGCTCAACAATGTGGAGTCGTTGTGGAAGGCGTACGATGCGTTCGAGAGTGCGCAGAACAAGCAGACGGCAAAGACGTTCCTGGCCAACAGGTCTCCAGCGTACATGACAGCCCGTAAGGCGCTGCGCGAGCTCAGCCGGATTACCGACACCATCCCTCGACCCATCCTCCCGCCTCACCCCGACTTTTCACAAGACGACCGCCGCGTCGTCCAGGCATGGCGCGACTACCTCAAGTATGAGGAGGGCAACCCGCTCGCGAGCGATGACCCAAATCTCGTCGTCCTGCGCGTGAGCTACGCGCTCAAGAAGTGCATGGCTCAGATGCGCCACTTTGCCGACCTGTGGCACTACGCCGCAACGTACCACTTTGCTGCGGATCGCGATGACGAGGGACTCGCATTCCTCAAGGCCGGCGTTGCTGCCGTCCCCAAGAGCTTCCTGCTCACGTTTGCGCTCGCCGAGAGGGAGGAGGACAACAGGAATTACGCCGACTGCCACAAGATCTTTGACCAGCTGATTGGCCGCGTCAACGTCGAGATTGACGACTTGACAAAACAAGTCGAGCGCGAGGTCGAGATTGCGCGTGGCCCCGAGGTCCCTATTACGGCACAGCACGACCTCGAGATTGACGGCGAGGAGAGCGACGTGGCCCGCTTGGTGCGTGAGCGCGAAGAGCGCGGCAAGGCCGTCGCCCAGCGCCGGAAGCACGACGTCGACGCGGCCAAGACGGCCGCCGGCATCGCATGGGTCATGTACATGCGCTTTGCGCGCCGTGCCGAGGGCCTCAAGGCGGCCCGCGGCGTGTTTGGCAAGGCACGCAAGTCGCCCTATGTCACCTGGCACATCTTTGAGGCGTCGGCACTCATGGAGTACTACTCGAACAAGGACTCGGCCGCGCTCGCCGTCCGCATCTTGGAGCTTGGCCTCAAGAACTTTTCCGAGGACGTCGACTTTGTCATCAAGTACCTCCAGTTCCTGCTGTCCATCAATGACGACACGAACGCGCGGGCACTGTTTGAGCGCTCGGCACTCAAGATCCCTGCTGACAGCGCACGGCCGCTGTGGGACATGTGGTCCAAGTTTGAGTACATGTATGGCGACCTGACGGCTGTGCACAAGCTCGAGGCCCGCTGGGCCGAAACGTTCCCCAAGGACGTGCCGCTCAAGCGCTTCGCGCAGCGGTACACGTACGACGGGGTTGATGAGATTGCTCTGCGTGACCTCGGTGCCGGTCGCCGTGCGCCACCACAAGGGCCCAAGGCGGCTCCTGCTACTGCTCCTATCGCCGCGGCCCCTCCAACCGGACCTTCAGCCGCCATGCCACCTTTCCCTCCCAACCGGGGCCGCGTGGCGTCTCCACCTCCCAGGCAACCGCCACCCCACCTGCCAGTCACCAAGCGTGACAGGTCGCCACCCCGCTCCCCAGGCCGTCTGGACGGCTTCAAGCGTCAGCGTGGAGCGTCGCCACCACGAGTGGTGTCGGGTGGGCGCTTCTCCCCGGCGCCGCCGCGCGACAGGTCGCCTGTCCCGCCACCACGGTATGGTCCAGGCGCTGTCGCCGCCCGTGCGCCCGTGCCCCCTCCGGCGCCGGCGGCGACCGTGCCCGCCTATGCTCAGTTTGACCGCACTGGCCTGCCCAAGCCCGTGTCGTGGTTCATTGGCCAGCTGCCGCCTGCGTGCGTGTTCGACGGGCCGACCTTCCGCGCCGACGACATCATGGGTGTGTTTGAGAGCGTTTCGCCAAATCTTGCGGGGACCCACGCGCCGCCACCACCCCAGCCTGCGTATGGTCGCGGCCCACCTGCACGTGCCCCGCCACGGGCGTATGGGCCTGGACGCCGATACTAGGGGAGATGTGTAGAGTTTTAGTGTCGTGCCGCGACTGCAGACGTGTGTGTCTGCCTCATTATGCATTGTGTAGTGTGTGATGGATGGGTTTGTGGCGATCCCCACGCACTGATCGCTGATTTGTGGCGGTCACGCAGATGGCGGCGGAGGATGGGAGGGGGGGGGGTGGCCTGTGCCCCATGTCGTGCGTGTCGCGTTGTGCACCCTCCCATCCTTTGGATCCCTCGTCGTTGTGCATTGTTCGTCTCTCTGTCGACTCATCGTCGTCGTCGTCGTCTTCGTCGCCGTCGGCATTGTTCCGCCCCGCGCACGCCCTCAATCCTTCATGTCGCCAGCGCATCAGTGCTCATAAACCCCGTTGTGGTTTGGTCGAGATCACCCATCAATCACCACCTACCTACACGTCCTCTTGGATACCATACTTTTACCCATACTGCACAATGGAAACCCGCGACGACAACAACAAGCGGCCCACTCCAAAGATCGTCGCCAACAATGGCGGCGTAGAGTACGTGTGCTTCGCTCCCTTCCCACCACCCACAGCCGCCATCACGGTGGCTCGACACATAATCTCTGCAACGCACGAGCATTGTCCTCGCACCGATTGCCCTCGCACATTGCTCTCACATCATTCCCTCTGTCCCTCTCTTTCTTTCTGTCTCCCACTCACTCACACACACACCGCAGCGGAGACGACCTCCACGCGCGCCTCTTCGACCTCCTCACCGCCGCCGACGAGGAGAAGCGCTTTGCGTCGCAACCCCCCGTCCTCGGCTCGCCCTTCCGCACCCCCGTGCTAGCACTCCGCGGGCTTAGCCGCCCGCAATCAATCTACCCCTCCGACAGCATATCCATGATCCGATCCCGCTCGCGCACGGGTGGCACCGACGTCGACCCGGGCGAGGGCGAGGTCGGCGCCGCCGCCGCCGCGTACGCCGCCTACGAGGAGACGACGGCGCGCGACTCGGAGGGCGTGACTGTCGGCCCTGACATCGAGCTGGCCGCGACGTCGCAGCCCTCAGTGTCGGGCTGGGCGCCGGCCCGCGCCATTGTGTAGGTGGGGGATAGAAATCCTGCTGACACCCTAGCCCCCAAAACATGCAGCGCCACCGCGAGCGCCTGGACCGGCTCAACGACGAGACGGTGCACAACATCATCGGCGAGCTGCGGCGCGAGACAGAGAGCGCGGAGCTCGCCGACGCCGGGGCGCGGCTGGAGCGCAGCGAGAGCAAGCTGCGGGACGCAAAGTTGCGTCTTGTGCGCGAGCAGCTGCTGCGCACGACAGCAGAGCAGGCGACAGCGAGCCACGCGGACGAGGCGCGCAACGTCAAGGCCGAGCTGGCGACCGCCGTGCGCGCGCTGCGCAAGGCGCGGGACGAGGGCAAGCGGAACGACGACGAGCGCCGGCGCGCCACCCGCGCTTTTGAGGAGGCGCGCGACAGGCTGGTCAAGTACCATGAGGAGCTCAAGGTCCGCGACGCGCGCGCCGCCGGCAAGGAGGAGGGGCGGACAGAGGTGAGTGGCGGTCGGTCAAAGTGGCGGCGCTGACGACAGGCGTGGAAGGAGGCCGAGCGGTGGCTCGGGGGCAGTAGTAGTGCCCCGCCGGCGCCGCAGGCGCCACCTGCGCTCGTGTGGGCTGTTGAGCCGGGACAAAAGTCGGCGCCAGTGTACGGCCTGGTGCAGCAGGTTCCGATGGCCCCCGCGGGCTCGTTTCAGCAGGTGCCGCTGGCTCAGCCGGCGTTCCAACCAGTGCCACAGCAGCCAGCGTTCCAGGGGCCACAGCCAACCCAGCCATCCGTGGCACAAGAGTTCCAGGCCCAAATCCAGCACACACCCTCCGCCCAGCAGTGGCTGCCGAGCCAGATCAACCAGCAGTCGTTCCAGCCCAGCGTGCCCCTCACGTACGCCCAGCCGCAGCCTTACCCCGCGCCGAACCAGCAGTACATGCCCCCGACGGCAGCGTACACGCCCGTCCCTCGGCCCATCCAGACGGCCCGCAACACCCCGCTGCCACACTACCCGCCCACTCGGCCCAGCTCTGAGCGCTTCCCTCCCCCGCCCGGCCTCCCACCAGGCGTCTCACTGCCCCCCGACGTTCCTCCACCGGCCATACGTCTCTCCACACCACCCGACACGCTGCCTCCCATCATCGCGCCGATCCCCGAGCTGCCAGTCGGCGCGGCCCAGGCGTACCTCGACGATCTGGAGCACAACCGGCGCCGGAATGAACTCCTCGCCCCGCCGCGCACACGCACGCCGCACCGCCGCTCTGTGTCCGCCAGCGCAGCACAGTTTACCGAAACGTGGCCCACTGAGCCTCGCCCGCCGACTCATACCCGCAGCTCGAGTCAGCCGGAGAACAGCCGGCCCACGACGCGTCTCGCTGATCCCGACCTCCACCCTCATCTCCACCGCGAGACGTCATCCAACCTGGACTCGCGGTACCCGCTGTTCGTGCCCAGTGCCCCGGGGTCGACACACTCACGGACGCGGGGAAGCTCGGACCCTCCGCCGCAGCGGAACAGCCAGCTCAACCCCGCGTTCTACCCTCTCCCGCCGTCCAGCGTTGGAAGTGGCGTATCCCGGGCCAAGTCGGCGCGGTCCGCCACGAGGTCACGTATGGCCGGAGCGATTCGCGACAACACCGAGCTAGACCAGCTACACAAGATTGAAGAAACCGATGAGCCTGCGTTCGACCCTCGACAACCGCTTCCTGGAGCGTACCCCGCGTCATCGAGGCATGGTGGTGGACGGCCGAGGTCGCGGGTACGGCCTCACGTGCGTATACTCGACCAGCTGTAGCTGACGTTCCTTAGCCTAGCATGCCCTCGCCACTACGCTCCGAGGTCGGGGTCGGGTCTCGTCCCCGCCTCTCCACTGTCCATGAGGACGAGTATGTGCAGCGCCAGACGCAGCGGGCGCAGCAACAACAACAACACACCGACACCGAGTCGTCGCCCAGGCTAGCGAGCGAGGCCCCAACGGTGAGTGACTCACCTCGGTACGCAGGTTACTAACCCCCAGATTCTGGTGCAGCCACCGGTGGGTGATTCGAGAAAACCGTCCTTCTGGACGAGGCTCCTTGCTCTGTGAGGGGGGCACGGTCGCTCATGTGTTCGTAGTCCACTGCGACGAGGACGCCGGTCGGTACGCGGGCACCCCCGTCGGTGCAGTCTGCTTCCCGGGCAGGCTCTGTGAGGAGGGCATCGAGGACACCCACCTTGTTCCATCCTTCGCCGTCAAAGCCAGCACCGGCACAGCCGACCGCGGAGACCGCCGGACGATCGCAAACCTACCCCATTCATGACGCTTCGTCGCTCCCCCATCCACCGAAAATCGCCCATTCGACCCGCTCCGCATACTCGCCCCGCGGTCAGCCCCCACAAATCATCGACGTCGCCATATCCAAGCCTTTGCCTCCGAGCAGGGCAGGGAGCCGGGCGGCTAGTGTTGTGACGAGTGCGACTCGGGCCGTAACAATCGAAGTGGGTTGTCGGACGGTGCCACAAACGAACAAGGCTGAACTCTAAAGACTGTCCCAGATGACGACCAGCCGACATGGACGCCACCACCACCATTGGTTCCGATTCCGAGTCGCGTGGCTGGCGTGACGAGTGGTTCCAACGGCAACGGCGGCAGCGATGGCAGCCAACAGCAGCAGCAGCAGCAGCCAGTGCCGTATGCTGCATACCGTGCTGCATCGCAAGCGGCGCGTGCAGCCAAGGCACTCGCATCAGCTGCAAACGTGCCGCTGCCGCCATCGCGAGCACCGACCGATGTGGGAAGTGGGCAACGAGGCAGCGTCCCGTTGTCAACAGGGGTGCCGCGCGCTTCTCGGACCACTGTAGATGCGCGAACCGTGCCTTTGCCAGCGTCACGGTCACCGTCCCATGCCCCATCAGAATACGGCATGTAAATTGGACCCAGAGTCAATGTTGGTGTACGTGGGGAGAGATTAGTAGTGATATAGTTCAATGGGAGAGACGGTGGGTAGTGGCGGGTAAGGGCGGGAGTGTGGCGACACGTGGCAGTGGGAGTCACTTTTGGCTTGGATGGGTCTGTCTGGCGGGCTTTGTGTCCTGGTTCTGTCCTGGTCGCGGGGCTACCAGGGGGACGGTACCGCCGTGACAGCATGCATGGGTAGTGTTGCGGATGCACAAACATTGCCCAAGGCAGTGGATCCGGAGGCTCGGGCTGCTGGAGACTGCGCATACCAGCGGAGAGACAGGGCACGGATGACGGCAGGTGCTTGTATCGGTCTGGTTGGCAGCGACTGACCTGCTCGACTGGGAGATGGACCAGCACCAGGCTGGGTTAGTGGAATCCGGAGGTGGGCGAGTATGGGTGTTGGTTTGGCCGTGGCCGTGAGTTTGACGGGGGTGTAGAGGGCTGGCTGGAAGATGGGTCGAGTGTCGGCTGAGTGAAGGAGGTTGAGGAGCGGCGGCGGCGGCGGCGGCGGCGGCGGCGGAGTCGCAACTGGAAACAGCCAGTGCCAAGGCCGACCGACACGGGCGCAGCATCACCGCGAGCAGCCTCACCACCACCACCACCGACGCCGCCCCCGTCGCCAACCAGATCCCCACCATAAGCCCCGGCAACCAAAACACCGCACTTCTAACACGCTTAAGCTTGTCGCCTCGTCGCGCGCATCACACGCGGAAAACGAGGAACAAACCCGTGGCCGTGACTGACGACCAGCCACAGGCGCGCGCGCTTGAGGAGGTGCTCGACGACAACAGCTAGGTCCCGCCTTACGTTTGTGCCCGCCGCGGATGGATTCCGACAAGCCCGTTGCGTTGCGTTGCAAGGTCGTCGTTTGTCCAGCTGCTGCTGCGGCTGCGCGGGCTGCTGCGCGATCCGCGGCTTGTACTTCCTGGAGAAGGCGCGCTCTAGGTGGGCTCTGCGGCGGCATGATAAGCCACTGGGCTGCTGTGCATACATACGGCAAGTGGCTCGATAAGATACTTGTGCGGCGGCAGCATCCGCGGCGGCCCTCTCCCATGCCGAAACGCGGGAGGCTTGCTTGGTTGCTGGCGCGCGCTCGACCCTCGCCCACCCGCCCACTCGCCCACCAACTCGCTTCCCATTCCTGTTGCTGGATCTATCTGCCTCCCATCCCCCCCCCCCCCCTCCCCCCCCCACCCCCCCCCCCATGTATGTTACCGCCAAGCCCAACCCACCACCCCGTGCCCCGTGAGACAGCCGCACCAAGGAACACATGACGTCCCCGTATGAATGCCGGTATCGCTTTCGGCCGTTTCAACTACCGCTTGGGGCGTGTGGCTACGCTGGTTTCAGGCGTCCCGAATATTATTGCTTACGACATGGATGGTTGTGGTGGTGGTTGTGGTAGTTGTTCTGTTCTGCTCGCTTGGGCGCGAGTGTAGCAGTTGCGCGCTTGATCTTGCCTGCGTTTGTTCATGTTGGGCGGCTGGCTGGCGTCCTCACGGCGACGCATAAAAGGCGCTCTGTTGCAGCTCACTTGTCCCCTCATCCGACAACCCGCAACAGCATGCGCTTCACGTCTCTCATTGCGCTCATCGCCGTCCCGGCCGTGCTGGCCCAGGGCAGCCCGCCCGCGCTCCAGGGCTCGGTCACCACGCAGGGTGGCCTCGACAAGCTCGGCTCGGTCAACGTCGCCGGTGACGGCGCTGGCAACTGGTTCGCCGTCGACCCCAAGACGAACCACTACTGGACGCTCGACGGTGCCATCAAGGACACGCTCGCCAAGACTGCGCCCACCCCGGGCGTCGCCCCCGCCACCAAGCCCACGAGGGACCTCGAGTCGCTCCCCCAGCCCGTGGCCCGCCACCCCCGTGACTTTTCCCCCGGCACGGGCGTGAGCCCCAACACGGTCGGCCACCTCAACGCCCGCTGGTGGAAGTGCAAGTCGATCGGCCGCCCCTGCTCCAACTGCAAGGGCTGCAAGAAGGACTTCTGGGAGGGTCTCTGCTGCTGGAAGAAGTACTTCTGCTTCATCCCCTACGCGTGGTCCCCCACCGGCCCCGGATGGCACCCGCACCGTCGTGACGCCCTCCCCCAGGACCCCACCGACGGCGGACCCGGCAGCGGTCCCGGCGCCGGCGGCAGCACCGACGGCAGCACAACTCCTCCCCCTGCCGCCGGCGGTGGCGGCACCGACCCCGGAGCCGCTGCCGGTGGTGGTGGCGCCGCCCCCAGCCCCTCGCCCAGCCCCTCGCCCAGCCCCTCGCCCAGCCCCTCGCCCAGCCCCGCCCCTGCCCCCGCTGCTGGTGGCGGCCCCGGTGGTCCCGGCGGCGGATCGACCGCTCCCCCCGGCACCAACCCCGAGGGCGGACCCAACCCCGGCCCCGGCGGTGGTGGTAACCCCAACCCCGGTCCTGGCGGTGGTGGTGTTGGCGGCGGCGGTGTCGGCGGCGGTGGTGTCGGCCCCGGCCCCGGCCCCCAGCCCGGAGGTGGATGCTGGAAGGGTGTGTGCGACCCTTACGGCTGGTACTACCAGCAGGGCACTTGCCAGGTCTGGTAAACGGTGCGCCGAGGCAAGAATACGGCGTAGAAACAGACGACGGACGCTACCCAGTAGTATAGTGAACAAGGACAATATGCGACATTCATTAAATTGGGGCTGGTTTGCCTGGTTTTCTAGGCGGGGGGTGGACGTTTTGAGGGCTGTGAGGGGTCAGAGCTGGGCTGTAGAGGTCGTTGGGGAGGATATGGCCGTTGAAGAGGCGAGGAGGTAAGAGGACGTCAGTGACAACGAGCGCCACTTGGCAGTGCCACATTGTATTCAATCCCCCTTTTACCCGTGAGTCTGAGGCGGAGCCGCGCCCCTTCCTTCATGACGTGCAGAGACTGAATGGTGTCAGTGATGCATGGGGTGACTGTACAGGAGATGGTGTGAATGAAGTGAAGTCGACGAGTTGGGACGATGCCACCGCCCACGCGCCACATGGCAGTGCCACTTCCACCGGCCAGCGCCGAAACACCCACCGCCCAACCAGTCGTGCCGAACCACATGCATAGATAAGCTGCTGTGCATCTCCGAGGCGAGCAGCCTCGCGCAGCACATATCGGAGCACGGCTGGCCTGCAACCACGGCGAGCACACCCCGTCCTTCGCGACGGGGTTCGAGCCCGCCCCGCCCTAAACCGTTGGTCAGCGTCCCCACGCCGCTGGCCAGGAATAGCCCTCGGCATCGATAGCGAACACTGACGCGTCATCGTCGCCGACGGGCAGGCAGATGCCGATCCTGAGGGGACTGACTGATAATGTCCGACGCCGAGCCGGCGGCGCAGGGACCGGGGGGCTAAGCTACCCCCTCCCTCCCTCGGCTTCGGCGAGGTGAAACGACTCGATAGTGGGTACGCCCCACCTCCCAGGCCCCATTCTCACGCGCTCCCTTGCCCGCTCCAGTCTGCTTGTTGGCAGATCTATCACGCGTGGGTCGCGCTCCACAGTACATATCGACTCGGCGTCACTCTCTCTACCAAAAACATGCTGCATCGCCGAGGTCACGTGATATTTGCCACGCGATACCCTCGGTCACCGAGCTCAGCAACCCAGCGTAACGAGTCGTAGCGAGGTTGTAGTTTGATCCCGGTGGGGCACCCCAGGGTCTTTTGTACTCCGAGTGTCTATTCCCAGCGCGCGGCAGAGCACGAGGAAATGGTTGGCAAGAGCGCGGTGCGCAGCAAATCTGTACGCCGTCCATCGTCGTGCCGAGCCGAGCGTCGCGACGAGCAAACGCACCGCGCAAGGAGCCGCTGCCCGTGCCGTGCGTATGTGCGCGAGTGCGTACTGCTGACTGTGTCGCCCTGGCGAGCGCAGTCGCGCGCAACCGAGCTTGCACGCGGTAGTGAAAGCGGCGCGCTGGTACGCTGGTGAAAGCGGGCAAGGGGCACAAGGGACTCGATCGGGATCGGGCGACTATCGCCACCATATGTCCATATGTAAGTAGCACCGTACAGGTCGGCGGTCGGAGGCCGAGGGTCAGCCTTTATGCCGGTGGTGGTGGGGCGTGACGAGTCGTCTTGCCGACTCGATGCTGCGCTGCGCTGGTCTCGGGCGTGGAATATTTCTTTGCGTCCCCGAGGTTGACTGGAGCGAGCGAGCATGATGCAGAGGAATATAAAAGATGCAGAGATTGTGCACATGACACAGTTTACATTGGCTCATATCTATCGCGACCACAACACCCGCCACCCAAATCGAGTTCGGACAATCCGACCCACCACCGACCCACCCCTACCCCCCCACGCTCCCGAACAACAACACACACCCTCCTTCACCCTCTTCACTTCTCCACTCATGGCCGACGCGCACAGCGACAAAACGGCCGCCATGGACCCAGCAAGCAGCTCCAAGGTCGACCTCAAGGCAGGCAGCGGGCAGAGCAGCCCCGCCGCCTCGGTCCACTCGGCTTCCGCGCCGACGCCCAAGAGCCGCTCGTCGAAACGCGACGCCAGCGGCAGCAGCACGCCGCGCGAGAACAACCACCTCGTGGTCGACGAGATGCCCGCGTGGCGCTTCTGGGCCATCTTCGTCGGTATCCTCATGTCCATCTTTTTGTTCTCGCTCGACCAGCTCATCGTCGCGACTGCCATCCCGAAAATTACCGCCGAGTTCAACTCGCTCACCCAGCTCAGCTGGCTCGCGTCTGGTTTCTTGTAAGTGGAGCCCTGTTGTCATCGGGACGCTCGCTGACGCTCGCTCCCCCCAGCCTCCCCCTCCTCGGCCTCAACCTCATCTACTCGCAATGGCTTGAGATCTTCCCCTCGAAAGTAGTCATCATGTTCGCCGTCTTCATCTTCGAAGTCGGCTCGCTCGTCTGCGGCGTGGCCCCCAACATGGTCGTGCTCATCCTCGGGCGTGCGATTGCCGGCGCGGGCGCCGCAGGCATCTTCTCCGGCGGCATCATCATCATTGCGGAGATCAGCCCGCTCCACAAGCGCCCCCAGCACCTCGCCCTCATCGGCGTGTGCTTTGCCATCGCGTCGGTGCTTGGGCCGCTGGTGGGTGGCGCTTTCTCGGACCATGTGTCGTGGCGCTGGTGCTTCTACATTAACCGTGAGTGAGGCGTGGGGAAAGCTTGGGCAGCGTTCGTTTACTGACGCCACTGCAGTTCCCCTCGGCGGCGTCGCCCTCGCCCAGCTCCTCTTCTTCCTCCCCATGAAGCCGCCCCTTGGCCGCCGCGACTCATGGACGGGATGGAACAAGGGCATGATCCTCCAGGTGCTCAAGTGCGACTGGATGGGTGCGGCAATCTCCATGGCCTGGGCCGTGTGCCTCATCCTCGCCCTCCAGTGGGGCGGCGTGACCAAGAAGTGGAACGACGGGTCGGTCATCGCCTGCCTCGTCCTCACCGGCGTGCTCCCCTTCGTCTTCTTCCTCTGGGAGTGGTGGATCGGCCCCGAGCGCCAGATGTTCAAGATCCACCTCATCTTCCGCCGCACCGTGTTCGGTGCGAGCCTCACGCTCTTCATGATCTTTGCCGTCTTCATGATCGACGTCTACTACCTGTCCGTCAACCTGCAGGCAGTGTACCACTTCAGCGCGACCGCTGCCGGTGTGCGCCTGCTGCCCCTCATCATGGTGCAGATCTTCTTCCTCATCCTTTCGTCGCGCATCATCCCCAGGATCGGCTACTTCAAGCCGATCGTGGTCGCTGGCCCTGCGTTCCTGGCCATCGGCTCGGGCCTGCTGTATACGATCCGCTATGGCCACCCCATCGCGCGCCTGTACGGCTTCCAGGTGATCCTCGCGGTCGGTATCGGTCTGGCGCTCCAGAACTCGATGCTCGGCGTCCAGATCGAGCTCAAGGGCGAGCCCCAGTTCGTCTCGGCCGGCATGGGCATGTGTACGTTTGTCGGCTTTGCAGGCCGTATCATCGGCATCTCGCTCGGCGGCTCAGTGTTTGAGAACATGATCCAGCGCAACCTCCGCACCCACGTCCCCCAGCTCCCCGCGCAGCTCGTCCTCGCTGTCGTCAACGACGCTACGGCTGTCTGGAAGCTGCCCGAGGCGCTGCAGCAGCCCGTGCTTGTGCAGTACCAGGACACGCTCTCCGTCGTATACATCATTGGTGTCCCGTTCGCCATCCTCGGCTTCTTTGCTGCGCTTGTCATGAAGAATGACAAGCTGCCGAGCAAGGCCGAGACGCAGGCGCAGAACGCGGCCGCCAAGGAGCGCGCCGCTGCCAAGGCTGCCGAGGCCAAGGGCGACATTGAGGCTGCCGCTGGCGCAGAGAAGGAGTAGAGAGTGCTTTACAGTCGCCATTATAGATATCCCCCACTCGATTAGACCAAGTTAGATGTAATACTTTAGTGTTGACGAGGCGACAGTGCCACTCTCCAACTAGCTGCTGCGTTGCGCGCACACACACCAACTCACACCGGCGGACGACGCGCTCCCTCGGCGGGAATAGAGGCACGCCCTGAGCGAGGAGCCGGGGGCGACGCACGACGACACACCAGAGTCAGTTCCGTTCCGTGGCGCCAACTGGGCGCCCAAACTCAACCTAGCCCGTGTGCTTGACGGCCCTGCACATTTTCCCTGCCCTACAGTGTCTGCCGGGCCAGATCTCGCGCGCACACAGACGCAGATATTGCATGATCGACACTGGAGCGTCGATCACGCACCGGGCACCAACAAGCAAAGCTCACAGCAAGGACATGACACGGCGGTGATATCATCACGCAGGTCGGGACGGTGCAAAGCAAAGCAAGGCTTTATTTAATTGGTGGGCGTGTCGGGCGTGCCATGGTCAGTCACTGCCGCGGCGTCGCACAGCATCGGTGGGCTGGGTGCAGGCAGTGATGGGCGCCGTGCAACGCCGCGTCTCTTGCACTTTGCACATAAATCACCGCCCAGAAGAGGCTGCAGATCCCCCGCAGGCGGAGCTGCCGTTTCACTCGCGGCTGGCTGGCTGGCTGGCTGGGCTTGAGTCACGGGGCGTGTTCGGTTTCGAGAAGGTCTCGTGGAGCTGAGGAGGCGAGGCCTGTCGTGTCGGGCTTGTGCAGCGCTGTCGTTTTTCTCCTTTCTCAGGAGCCATGACCCTTTCCTTCATATTGCCTGCTGCCGTGGGTGGGAGAGGAGGTGCATTGCGGCCCTCTCTTGGCCCGACTCCCTTTGTCGCCCGTCAACATTGATCACGGCATGCCACCCGGCGTTAGGCATCAGCCGTCAGCAACAAGGATTCAGGGGCGTTCGTTTCACCCCTCTGGCCTGGTGAGCCTGGTGAGCCGCTGGGCGACAAAGCGCTGGCCGCCGCAACAACGTTAACGGGCCAAATGGGCCAAATGGGTGCAAGACTGGGCTACTAAGGCTACCCATTCACTCTGATGATGCATCTACGCCTCTCTGCCCGCAGCGCCTTCCCTTGGCCCCCTCTGGCCCGGCTCCAATTTCTCACCAGGCAGCGCCTTCCCGGAAGCGTGCAGTAGCGGGCGACATAGCGCACAGTTGATGGCGCTGGGCCTGGGCTCGACGTGGTCCGGCTGTTGCAGGCATACAGCCCCCCTCCCCCCCCTGGCCTTCAGGAGCGGAGGATCACCACGGCTGAGTGCTCCTTGGTGCTTATTTGCGGCAGGTTCAAAGTGCGCTATGCACGCTCATGATACTGATTTACCGCTTGTAGCAGCTATAGATTGGGGTGAGGGTGAAGGGCCAGGGGGGGAGAGAGCCAGGGGTTGCAAGTCTAAGGAGCAAACGACCAAGGCTAGCCTAGCCCGACACGACGATGCATGGTGTGACCTGCAGCAGTGCTTGAATACATAGGGTGACGTCCAAACCCAAACGGCGCACCAGGGTGTCGGGATTCCAGCCGGGCGAGCTGGCGTGCTGGATGGGCGACGTCTGACGTTGACGGGTTCGGCGAATGTCTCAGGCAAAGTGAACAGAGGCGAGGGCCGAGGCATACGACGGACAGACAGGCAGGCAGGCAGGCAGGCAGGCAGGCAGGCAGGCAGGCAGGCAGGCAGGCAGGCAGGCAGGCAGGCAGGCAGGCAGGCAGGCAGGCAGGCAGGCAGGCAGGCAGGCAGGCAGGCAGGCAGGCAGGCAGGCAGGCAGGCAGGCAGGCAGGCAGGCAGGCAGGCAGGCAGGCAGGCAGGCAGGCAGGCAGGCAGGCAGGCAGGCAGGCAGCAAGGCAAAGCAAAACTAAGGGCCCGATTAAAGTGACGAACCGAACCTTCGCGCTGCGGCAAGGAGCCCAGGAGCTCGAGACATTGAAGAGGCACGCCACCCAGCAGGCAAGCAACACCGCTGCCGCTGCCGCCGCCGCACTCTGCCACCGAGAGACACGGTTTGTTGCCCCTCGTCTCATGTCAAGCCAAACGGGCCAAGGAGGGGGCGCAAGCAAGACTGACTGCCCCTGGCTGCGGCCCGCCCGTTGTTGCTTACCCCTCTCTCTCCACCCTCCAACAGCCTGCACAACCAACTCACCACCACATATCATCTTGATACTTGCTTGTTGCTTTTCACCACTTTGCACTTTTGATTCTTCTTGCGTCGACCGACGGCACGCCAGACGGCTCGACTGCTCTCCACTCGGCAGCACCCGACTCTCTCACACTCTCACACAAACAAATAGCCCACGCGACCGACGGGCCCACCCACCCAGCATTCGCCGCCGCCAGCCGCCAGATCTCACCATCACACATCCATCTCCCCCCGTTCCCTCCCTCCTTCTCTCCTTCCCCCCCACCCCACCACCACACCACTTTGAAACGCGTGCATTTGACAATCTTTTGCGCCAATCATCCTCTTGTCTTGTCACGATCCCCCACTCTCGACGCGTAGACGCGACTAGGACTTGCCCTCTCTCACTGCCGACTTTTGCACAGACGCTAGTCGCGCCGCGCACATCCAGACAAAGCCGCCTGTCGTCGTACCCCTTGGTCGACCTGTCTTGTCCCCGCCCCCCCTTCCCTTTTCCCCGTACGTCTCATCGACAAAAGAAAGTCACCCTCTCCCCAATCGACGACGCATCAATCAATCGCATCGACGACCACAGCGACGACAACGACGCACACTTGCACACACATTGTCGACTCGCATTTTGTTTACTGCTCGACACTTTGGCACCCCCGCCTTTGCCTACAACGCACAGACAGTCGGTGCATCATCATTGTTTACGCCGCTTGTCACCCGCCCCACCAGCACCCACCTTGCCCCCCTCACCCATCACGCATCACGCTGGCAACATGACTGCCATTAGCCCCATGCGCAACCGCTTCGACTATGCGTCGGCCATGCACCCGTGAGTCTCTTGCTCCAACCACCATCCACACTCTGTCCCGCATCTCGATGTTGTTGCGTTCGCACACACATTGAGTCGATGTCGTCTTCCTCTTCACACTATCAATGTGTTTTGGAATGCATCGCCGGGTCGATCCTTCCCCCCCCTTCCCCCCCCCCCTTGCGTCTTGTTGTTGTTGTTGTTGCCGATGATGATGGTCGTGCTGACACCTGACGCCTCTACGCCATTGTTCCCCTCGCCTGTCCCCCATACACCGCCCCCCACCACGCCTTGCCCTCACCGCCGCCTCCGACGCCTCGTCGTTGACACGGACCCCACCACACACCACACCCACCTGGCCGAACACGAATGCCGTTTACCACCGGGCCCATCCATTCCTCACCTTCCCTGTTTGTCCCCTCTCGTCGCGACTTGCATCACTCGACATCACAACTCTTTATCCATCACTCCATCCACTCGCCGCCACCACTAAAAATGTCGTTGCACGCCGCAATGACCTCGGCCACGCACGGACCAAACGACTATGCACCGTCCTCCATCTCACCCAATGATCGGGTAACTCACCGCGTCTCGGCGCCGCCCACCACTTCCCACGCCCCGTTACGCATCTCGCCCCCGCCGCTGCACCACCGACGCCGCCCCTCGACGCCGCCCCCCTCGTCGCCCGACTCGCTTCATGTCGACGTCGGCCATGGCCTTGACAACGACCGCGCTCGCTTCAACAACGCGACCCACCCGCCGCCCGTCTACACGCCAACGACCCACGCCCATCACTGGCCACAAACCGAACAATCACCCACCTACAGGACCTCTTCGCTTCGCGACCCACCACCCAACGCCACGCCGCCCGTGGGAAGCAGGTCGCCGTCCGCTCGCGCCACAGACGACCGTGACGACCGCCGAAAGGGCAAGGCACGCGAGAGAGAAGACCTGTGAGTCTTGACATCCATTCCTGCAGCATAGGTGGAATGGCACGTGTAGTGGGGGGAGCGGGGCTAGGGGCGGCTGAGAGGCTGCAGCCAACAGTGGTGCCGGGTGGCTGCCAGCCAGTGAATGGGTCGCGACCGTGGTCTATGGCTGCCTTGGCCAGATCTGAGACACTCTGCGACCGTCCGCGCGCGTTGCGGCCGCCAGACATGAGTTGCAGCTATTTTCCGCCCATCCCAGCACCAAGCCCACCGGTTTGAACTAGTGTCATTCCGACCTAGTTCAAACCTTGGCAAGTCACCCTGCCCATGTGCTGGTGGTGCTGCGGCTGCTGCGACTGCATAGCTGCATCCCCTCCCCAGACCACTACCGCGACACCCACCATCCTTCCCATCCTTCCCGCGCTTGCCGCCATTTTGTCCAGTAACACGCACTGACACCTTTGCCTTCTTCGTTCACACACCTACCATCACCACCACCACCATCATACGCACCGACACGTCCCTTTTTCCCCTTTGCCATTTACTTCTCCTCTTTGCGTATCGGCCCCTGTTGCTCAATGCTCAATGTCTTCGTCGACGTCGTCCTACCATGACATTACCATTCTTGTCAACCGCGAACGATCATCCAGCCCCGACGACGACGACAAGCGCCCAGACAAGCGGAGCCGTACCCATGCTCGCGGCTCAGGCCGCCTCAGCGGCGACTCGCCCTCAAAGCTCGGCTCTGGACCATCCGCCCCGGGCGAGTCGCAGTCGACTGGCAAAAGCCGCCCGCCGGGGCTCGCACCCATCAAGCCCATTGGCTTTGCCGCATCTCGTGAGGCCCGCCGCGAGGACGGAACGGATCGTGCCATCCCTTCGCCCGTTGTCATGGGCTTTGACTTCAAGAGCATTGACGAGGAGCAGCTCAAGACTGTGGGTCACTTTTTGGCGCAGCAGCGGGCGCGTCGTGTCGCCTGGGAAACTGACACGTCGTTAGGTTCGCGACACCATCAGCATCAAGGAGCAGCAGCAGGCGCTGATTGCTCAACGGCGCAAGGAGATGGCTGCCAGCCAACCGACGACGCCCCGCGAGCTCACCTTCAAAGGGTGGACGCCCAAGGAGACTGAGAAGCGCAGCGTTGGTGTTCGTCGTGAGAAGACGCGCGACAAGGTCGAGCGCATGAGCATTGTCACTTCCAACAGCGACAAGGACGTTGTCCCGGGATCCAAGAGCGCGCCTCTGAACCAGGGCCTTGCGAGCCAGCAGCAGTCACCACGCGAGCCTCCTTCGGGCTCGCAGACTGCCATGCCGCAGCACATTCTCCCTCCCATGCACTCGCACTACCATCAGCAGCACCACCACCACCTGGCCGACCCACGGACGGCCCCAGTCAGCCACACGCGTTCTGGTCGTCCAGAGGAGAACAACTTTGCGCGTCAGCAGCAGCCCTACTACCAGGCAACAGTGCACCCCGGCCCTCCTGGCGGCCCGCCCTCTGCTACGGGATCCACGCACCGCACATCCCAGGACACGCGCTACCCTGAGATCAGCCTCGACATGGCTGGTCCCAGGTCGGCACGGCCGCAGCCGCAGCCTTCTACTGCGGACCGCCGCACGTTTTCGGTCACTGGCATCGCCGGACACCCGTCGGCGTACCCTCCATCGCCTCACGCTCGTGGCCCTCCTCCTGGCCCCAGCTCGGGTGTCCCCCCACCGCAGCGTGCGTCGAACGGCCACCACCGCGGCAACGGCGGCTACTCTGCATCTCCATCGCCCCCACACCAGACGACGCACACGCACCACCGCGAGCAGTTCCTGGCTCCTTTCAGCCAGCTCTACGACTTGCTGGGCAGTGTCGACAACCTGCGCTACTCGTTGCAGGACATGATCCACCGCGGCGAGTCTGCCTACGCTGCACAGATGGCGGCGACAGCCGACTTCAAGGCGACGGCGGCCCAGGCCGGCAACCTCTTGGCCACGCTTCAGCAGTCGGCCGAAAGTCTCAAGGAGATGGTGCGCTACGAGGTGGACCGGGCCGGCAGTGCCGAGCGTCGCGAGGTGGACGATCTTCGCGACCGCATCCGGCTGCTCGAGGAGCGTCTCGACCGCCGCTAAGCCGCCGCCGCCGCCTCTGTTCACGCCTGCCCCATGTGTATAACGGACAATCTCGGTCATCTCTTGTGTCTCCTCCTTGTTTTGGTCATCGCCTGTCGCCCTCTCTGTTCGGCATCTACAGTTTCAACTGCTCCACTCGTGCGATACAACATACATACACGGTCGCGGGTCTCAAAAGTCTGCGCGTTGGTCCCGGAAGCATGGCTCGATGTACAATAGCGCAATAGCTGGACATGTTATTGATGGTTAGACGGACGGGGAGCGAGCTCGCTTCGCTCGCTCGAGAGGGTTCTGTGTGGTATTGTGCGGCGCAGTATTGTGCGCGACGGGCGGCCATCAATAGATACAACGAGGTGGACGCTGCTGTCGGTGGACAATGGTTGAAGGGGTGATTGTTGATCGGCCCGCGGTCCGCGGTCCGTGACGGTGACTGACGGGCACGGCGGTTGTGGCCCGAGATCTGCTCATTCAACGTGCGGCGGCAGTGCGGCATGGGCGACGAGTGCAGCTTTTGCACTGCGGATGGATGGCCACAACCATGTGCAGCATGCAGCAGTCCGGGTGCGAAGACTGCAGCGTACCGTCGACAGCGCGCGGTTCCTCACCGTACCGTCCTCACCCAGGCCTTAATATAGCAACAGCGAGGGTGTGCTGCACGCACGATGCATTGTCGCGAGCAACGTGAACAAGGCAGCGAGTGATGCAAGTGATGCCCACGGGTCGTGCTGATTGGCTCGGAAGGGGCTGTGGGAGTGTGGCACCCATGTTACCCACCATCATGACCGGTCGGGTCCCCGTTTTGAAAGTGACGACCTTGTCGGTCTCTTTTGAGGTCGCGGCGGTCACCACTCTGCGCGGCAGGCGAGTGATACGGCGCTGTTGCGACGACTCTTCTGTTCGTGTTCTTGTTGCTCTCGGCATCCTCGAGCAGAGTACATAACGACGCGCCAAGAACGTATTTCGAGCCCGCCAAGACAAACGACGCCGACGACCTCGACGACAACAGCGAAACCAAAAGTTTGAGGCAGCGGACAATACTACTGCTCCACTCGATTATCAACCCCAACCCCCACCCACACCACAATGTCCGCCCCCGCCATCGCTGCTGCGTTCCACGCGGCCGTCACGCAGCTCGACGACGCCGCGCCCGCCGACCCGTGCGCTGCGTCCTTTAGCGAGAGCCACTGGGGGCTGCGTATCGCGTCCGTGTTCATCATTCTTGTGAGTTGCGCAAGCAGAGCGAGCAGCGGAGCTGCGAGCGGTGTGGGTGGGTGGGGGATGGCGGGCAAGGCCTTCGGCGTTTGAACTGCTGGCTGCTGGCGACCGTACCGGTCACCGCCGCAACGGTCACTGCCTCTGACCGCTCGCTGGCGTCATCCGCCCCCCCCCCCCCCCCGCCCCCGCAAGGCCCAAGCCCCAAGCCCAAGCACGACACTAACCACCCCTCTTCTCCCCAGGTCACATCGCTCTTCGGCACGCTCCTCCCGATCTTCCTGCGCAACTCGTCGTTCGTCCCGCGCTGGGCGTTCGAGTTTGCCAAGTTCTTCGGCTCGGGCGTGATCATCGCGACGGCGTTCATCCACCTGCTCGCGCCCGCATTCCAGGAGCTCGGCTCGCCATGCCTCACGGGCGCATGGCAGGAGTACACGTTCGCGCCGGCGATCGCCATGATCTCGGTGCTGTTCATGTTCTTCGCCGAGGTCGCGGCCTACCGGCTGGGCACAAAGCGCCTGCTGCGCCTCGGCGTCGCGTACTCGACCCACGCGGAGGACGCGACCGACGCGCACGCCCACTCGCACCGCCACGACCCGCCGCTTGACGTCGACACGTCGGGTCCCGAGTCGCAGGCGCACGTCCACCCCTCCATCTCGCACACGCACGCCGACGAGCACGGCGAGAGCGCACACTCGCACGCTGTTGCGCTCGCCGAGAAGGGCCGCAAGGACACGGAGAGCGCGTCGTCGCATTCTGATCTCGAGCACGCGCCGTCGAGCGCCGAGGCCACCGCGCAGCTCATCGCCGTCGCGGTGCTCGAGTTTGGCGTCATGCTGCACTCGATCATCATCGGCCTGACGCTTGCCGTGTCGGACGAGTTTGTCGTCCTCTTCATCGTCATCATCTTCCACCAGATGTTCGAGGGTCTCGGTCTCGGCTCGCGTCTCTCGGCGCTTAGCCTGCCCAAGAAGTTCAACTCGTCGCGCTACGTCGCGGCCATCATCTACGCCATCTGCACCCCCGTCGGTATTGCCGTCGGCCTCGGTATCCGCCAGACGTACAACGGCAACGGCGTCGCCGCCAACATTGTTTCCGGCATCCTCGACGCCATTTCCGCCGGCATCCTGCTCTACACCGGCCTCGTCGAGCTCCTCGCCCACGAGATCCTCCTCAACCCCAGAATGATGAAGAGCTCGGACGGCAAGCTCACCTACGTCTTCCTGTGTATCTGCGCCGGTGCCGGCCTCATGGCCCTCCTCGGCCGCTGGGCATAGATAGACAACAGAGAAAGAGCATGTGGCGGCGAGTGGAGTAGAGCGAGTGGCGGCGCAGCAGTCAGCAGCTTATAGAGTTCATTCAGGTCATAATGTATCATTGGTCACTTTTCCGTTGCGAGACCGCCTCTAACCCACCCCGAGCCCAAACTCTTCCGTCTCCCCCGCCTACTCAACCGTGTTCCACCGCTCGACGTTCTGTCGGATCTGGAGAGCACGCCGAGCGTTCTTCAGCGGCAGTTGTCGGAGCGCTGCCTGCGCGGCGTGGTACTGTCGGTCGTCCTCGATGCCGATGGGGCTGCCGTGCGTGCCAAAGACGCCAGGGGCGCTCCACCTCTCGTTGCTCACACCCAAGGATATGTTGCTCATGGCAATCTTGTTGAGCCCGAACTGCGCCTGCGTCTTGGCCATCCGCCGCTCCTTCTCGGCCTCCTGCACGATCTGGCCGTTGACGAGTATCGTCTCGGCGTACACCTGGGTGCGCTCGCGCGCGATGCCAAGCAGCACGGGCAGCGGGAGGCCGCCAGCACACGCACGGAGCCAGAGCGCGCGCATGCGCGGGCTCCACAGCGAGCAGATCCCCGTGGCCTGCGCGTTGCGCAGCGGTGCACGGCCTGCCAGGCTCGTGTGCGACCCGAAGGTCACCCAGCATGCGGGGCAGATCCTCAGCTCGGAGAAGCCGAACCACTGCCCGGTTGCCTGTTCGTGGTGCGGACAGCGCGGCATCCCCTCTACGGCGCGGGCGAGCGTGTCGATCCGCCACCTGCCGAGGCTGACGCTCTCGGCGAGCGCGGTGCGCATGGTCTGGCCCATCGGGGTGGAGGGGCACAGATCGCAGCTCCACTCGACTCCGGGCGGCGGCGACGCGCGCTGGAAGAAGGGATGCAGGCCGAGCGGCTCGACGTAGCTCGCCGCGCAGGCGGGGCACACTGCAAAGTCGAGCCCGGGCAGCTGAACCCACGAGTTGTCGGGCTTCGCGCCCGCGGGACTGCATTCTGGCGCCGCGAGCGCAGCGCGCGCAAAGTGGATGAAGCGGGGCACGTTGCCGTCCACCAGCGTCCACGACCACAGGTCGGCCAGCTTGTGCATGTCGCACGAGGCCTGCTCCCAGTCGTGCGGGCCGAGCGGCACAAACTCGGCGTCGTAGGGCGAGAAGGCGACCAGGTCGAGGTAGCACGCGTCGCAGGCGACGAAGCCGTCCACGTGCTGGCGCGTAGTGTACCAGCTGTACGTGGACCCGGGGACCTGCTCGCCCAAGCAGCGCGGCATCTGCGCGCGGTCGCGCATGAGCGCGACGACGCCAGCGGGCGGGATCTGGCTCCACGCGGCGCGGACGGCGCGCGGGGCAAGGTCACACGTCCACTCCGTCATGGCTGCCGTCTGTTCCCAGTTGGAAGAGGGGAGAGCGAGCACAAAGTCCTCGTAGCACGCCGCGCAGGCCATCACGTCGTCCGCGCCAGGAGGGTGGAAGTATCGCGTGCCCGGGGCGCTCCCCTCGCTGCCGGGGCAGGACATGCGCGCGCGCTTGCCGAGGAAGGCCTCGAGCGCGCCGCGGTCCCCGGCGCGGAGGAGGGCCTTGGCGCGCGGCGTGTCGAAGATACAGCTCGCGCCAGGGGCCGCGTCGTAGCTCTCGAATGCGGAGCGCAGACTCCCAGCAGCAGCATGGCACGCGGTACACATCGCCAGCTGGGGGTAGCTCGGGTGCCGGTAGAACGTCATCGGGAGCACGGACGGCCACGGGAGGTGTCATGCGAGGGCTGTTGGCCCCGGGGTGTCGCGCGCCATAGGAGGGATGGTGGCGGGCGTCGGTGGGGCAGGGGCGGGGGCGGGCGGCGATGTCGTCGGCCCCGGGGCAGGGGCGGCAAGCGACAGCACGCCTAGCCGGGCCGAGAGGTCATCGTTGGGCGAGGGGAGCGGCCGGCCGGTCGGCAGCGCGGGCGGCGACGAAGCTGGGTTGGACGGCGGTGGGGAGATGGGCAGCTGGGCCCCTACCGGCGGCTGGGGCGGCAGCTGGGGGAGGGCGCGCGCCGTTGGCGGGGGGAGGGGCGGCGCTGCTGGCGGAGAGAGCGGCGGGGAGAGGGGCGCGCCTGCGCCGCCGCCGCCGGTGTATGTGTCGGGCTGGGCGTGCGTGCTCGCCGACGGCGGCGCGGGGTAGGGGTAGCTCGCTGGTGGTGCCGGGGCACTGGAGGCCGCTTGCGGCGCGGGGTAGGCTGGATAGCCCGGGGCAGGGGCGCTGGGGGGAGCTGCTTGGGCGGCGGGGTGCGCTGGATAGCCTGCGCCATAGCTCGGCGCCGGTGGAGGGGGCGGCTGCGGATAAGGATAAGCTGCGTAGCCTGCCTGCTGGGGCGGGGGCGGCGGGGGTGGGAGGTGGCCATACGGTCCAGGCGGGGGAGGCGGGAGGTGCGCGTACTGTCCCCCTCCTCCTGGCGGCAGCGGTGGCGGTGGAGCGTAGTACCCTCCCCCTCCTGGCGGTGGGGGAGCGTATGGATAGTATGACATTGAGCGACGGTGGGTGCTGGTCGTGCTCGGCGATGCGGGGTGTCGTCTATTTAAAGCGGTGGTCGTCGAGGTCTGGGCCAGGTGACTTGCAACCACCACATTGATAGCCGCGGCTCATGACGTCTTGTTTCAGATGGCGGCGATCGACCCCCGCAGTGCAATGTTGACACTTGGCGAGTGCATGCAAAAGAGTGGTTTGTACTCACTGGCTCTAGTCGCATTCGAACACCCTTGCAATAATCCATGATGCCTCTTGTCTCGATGGCTCAGAACCAAGGTTATGTTCTAACTGCGCTGTATACCAGTGGGGTGCCCCTCGTCAGGCTGGCAGCTAGACATGCCCGCGGGTCCAACTCGGGTGCAGCACGCAGCAAACGGACAAAGTCGAGGCACTAATCGGTGCAGCTGAGCCACATGCCATTGCGCGGGTTAGTACGCATACTCGCGCTACTCCCATGCCACCATTATGCATCATCTCCAGCACTCGAGCCGGCGTCTCAGCACGGCCTGCAGCTCGTCCTCTGACAGCTCGTGCACGCCCGTGCGCTCACGCAGGCTGTCGAGCGCTGCGCCTCCGCTCCAAGCCGCCGCCATGGCCTGCGCGAACGTCGGCGTGTCGGCCTCCGCCTCTGACTCGGAGGGCAGGGCGAGCAAGGTCGCCATCTCGTACAGCCTGTTCCACGGCACATCAGTCGGAATGGGCGGGGTGATGCGCGCGACGCCTGCCGCCGCCGCGTGCCGCCAGTCGTCGACTTCCGACAGTAGCGCGCGCCCGCCCGCAGCGGTGAACTTGGACCAGCCGGCGTAGACTGCGCGCTGGGCGATATGGTTGACCAGGTGGGCCGACACGCGGCGGTACACGCGTGCGGCTGGCGTGCGGGGGAGCACGCGCAGCGCCGACAGCAGCGACGTGTAGCCTGCCAGCGCTGCGACGAGGGACGAGTCTGGCCCCGAGTCCTCTAGCGCGCCGTCCGCGCCGACGTCCCACCGCCGCGTGAGGTGCTGCTTGAGGTCTGACTCGACTTCCGAGGTGATGAGGCGCACCATCATATCCTCGGCGCGTGCGCGGAGGTCAGAGTATCGCTGTGCCGTAGGGTCCCATACTGACGGTGCGGCAGCGTCGCCGGCAAGGTCGGCCGACATTTCCGCGAACAGCACGTCGTTGGACCACGAGCGAAGCGCTGCGACGAGGTACTCTGCGCTCACGTGCGCCTTGATCAGGCGCTCCAGCCCAGCCGTGCCGACCGTGACCCGCGAGTCGGGGGTGGGCCTTGCGCCGCCCAGCGCGCCGGGGACGGCGCGCACGAACGCCGAGCTGAGCGTCTCGAAGGCGTTGAGAGAGCCGTCCAGGCGCGAGTGGTACGCTGCGAGGGTGGGCAGCTGGATCGTGCGGAGGAAGGCGACGCGGTATTCCTGTGCTGGGAGAGGCGCGTAGCGGTCCGTAATCCCCTCGATGAGCGCCTTGACCTTGCGCGCCGACTCGGTAGACGGCAGCGCGGCCTCGCCGTCGTCCTCGTCCTCGTCCTCGTCGACCGCAATAGCCCACGCGTTCGGCGCCGAAATAATGTCGTTGAGCGACGTCTCGGCAAACTTTCTCTCGCCCTCAAGCCACTGCTCGAACCAGTCGTGCTCGCGCAGAATGACCCCCGCGAGGCCCTCCCACTCGGCCTCAGCGCCGGCGTACACGCTCGTGCGGGCGAGCTCGAAGCCGTTCTCGCGCACGGCGTCGTCGAACATGACTGTCTGGTAGACTGTGTGCGCGAGCAGCGCGGGGTGGGACAGCAGGTGGGGAATGCGGGTGCGGAGGAACGCAAGCAGCGTCGGAAAGAGGAGCATCGTGAGCTCGCACGTCACGTCGACCTTGGGGTACTCGCGAGCCGTCAGCGGCTGGAGGTAGTCTGCGATGAAGCCCGCGTGCTCGTACACCGCGTCTTGGATGTTGGCGAACGCCCACTCGGGCTTGTCGACGCGGTTGGTCGAGCGCGACCCCTGGAAGTGGTACTTGAACCGCAGGGTGATGGGCTCTGTGAGCGCCTGGATCGGGTACAGGCCGTCGCCCGACGTCCACGACGGCGAGCGCTCCAGCGTGGCATGCAGGCTCTCGCCCTCGGCCTGGAGGTGGAGCAGCTCGCTATACGCGCGCTCAAACGCGCGCCGCTTGTCGGCGGGTACGGACGCGTAGTCCACCCTCCTGGGCCAGCCGAGCGGCTCCGCGGCGGCGAGCAGCGTGTCGGAGAGCACGCGCTTGAGCTGCGCCCACGCGTCGGCGCGCACGTCGGCCAGCGTGCCCAGCAGCGCCATCCCGGGCGGGAGGACCTTCTCGACCGCGACGATCGCGTCGCTCAGCGCGCGGTAGTGCGGCAGCGCAGCGAGCGCCGACGGGGTGTGGTGCGCGGGGTCGAGCACGGCGTCGCTGCGGCGTCAGCGGGGTCACAGCTCGCCACGTACCGTAGTCGGAGGATACGCTCCAGCACGCGGCTCCATGCGAGCGCGGCACGCGTGCGCCCAAGACCAGCCTCCATGCCCTCCACCTGCTCAAGCAGCGTCGGCGCACGCTCGCCGCCTTCCTCGTCGTCGTCAAGCGGCGCCGAGGAGCTAAGCTGAGCGAGCAGCGCCGCGCTCTCGTCACTCTGGCGATATCGCTCCAATGCGAGGTCCTGCGCTGCGGTCTGCAAGCTTTCCAGAGCGGCGCGCGCCTGGCCAATAGCGCCAGGCAACGCAGCCTCCGCGTCCGCGAGGCGCTGGCCCGCGCTCGCGGCCGCAGACGTCCAGTGCGCAATGTCCTCGTCTAGCGTGCGTTTCTTAGCTGCCTGTACGGGAGTGGAAGGGCGCGAAGACGACGCAGAGTACGACCCGCCGCCGCCGCGCCGGTGCTTCTTCTCCACCTGGGCTGGCGCAGCGCCAGTCAGGCTCGCGAGGTCCGGGTACGCCGCGTCGAGATACGCCTTGACCTCTGCTTCTACGCGGCTTGTGTAGACCGGCGCCGCGAGCGAGCGGATGCGCGCGGAAAGCGCGGCGGGCGTCGTCGCGTGCGCGCTCGACGGGGTCGAGGGGCCCGCTATTGTCGTCATTGTAGGGGGGTGTGCGATGGAGACAGCGCTGCGCTGTGCTCAAGCAGAAACCCAGTCGTTGACGTTGTGACGAGTTGGCTGGCGTGCCACGTGGACCACGTGGCGTGACGTCTGGCCGAAGTCGCATCGCACATCGCTTGTTCGTCGATCGGCTACGCGACAACGACATGCCACCACGACAGACTCAACTTCCCAACATCATCCATTCCACGTCCACCACACTCCTTACACCACCGAAAACACCATGGGCAAGCCAGAACCCATCGAGCTGCGTCCTCTCGGCGGCAACGCGCACGCCGGCGCCTCGACCACCTCCCTCCCGCCCCCCTATCGCGAGCCGGCGCCTGGGTCCCTCGGGTCGGGGTACCGCGCCGCCGAGGACCGGGCCAAGGCTGCCGTCCGGCCGGGCGAGGGGGCGATGGACTCTGCGAGCGTGTATGGGCTGTTTGCGGCCGGGTGGTGAGTGGGCCGTTGAGGGGACTGAGCAGGCTGACCACCGGCGCCAGGTTCGCAACGTGCGCCCTCCCCCTCCTCACGATGCCCCGCCTCGTCCTCTTCCTCGCCGGCCCGTCGTCGGCCCCGACCCCGCTCAACCCCTCCTCGCTTCAGGCTCCCTTGGCCAACAACCCAGTCAGCTCGGGCCCCATCCCGTCCTACGACCGCGGGCACTACGACAGCCTGACGCACCTCGAGAACTTTGCGCTGCGCCTCCTCGGCCTCGGGCTTGTCGCGCTCGCGCTCGTGAGCCTCTTCGTCGTCGTGCCCGCGTATGCGCCTGGCGTGGCGCCCGGAAGGCAGAGCACCATCGTCGTCTGGGCCATCCTCGGCAGCGTCGCGTCCGTCGTGGCGTGGAACGCGCCCCTCGGCGCCCTGGCCACCCTCACGGCCTTTGGCAACGCCGTCCTCTCGGGCTGGGGATGGTGGGCCGTCTTTTTTGGAAACGACGACCGCAAGTTTAAAAAGTACCTCAAACCAAACTCGCGCCTCAAGCGTCTGTAGCGGTGCAAATGCGCACAGTCCCATCCTACATCCTACACACTGTATCCACCTGTCCGTCCGGTCCTCGTCGCTTCCCCCAGGCTGCTCTGTTTATTCACGATGATGATGTCTAGTGTGCATGAAAATACAAGTGTAACTATAGTGGCAATGAAGTGGTAGTACTGATGCGCGTGCAATGCTATCGCCAATGGATAGCACAGCGACATGTTGCACCATCGGGCTCGAGCCCCCAAGTGGCGTCGTACAGCGCGCGCCCTTATCGCTGGGCGTCTTGAGATCGAGACCTCCCTCGTCTCTTCTATCTCTCTCTCCTACACGCACTCCTCACCCCCGCTTCCCCTCAATCTTCCCTACGACATGATGGCCGTGTTGGCGTGATGCGCCGCCTGGTCTTCGGCAAGCATCCGGTCTCGCTCGCGGTCGCGGCGTTCGGCTGCTGCCACAAGGGCGGCGTTGCCTTCCGGCGTGTCGGGCTCCGGGACAGAACCGCCGTTGGCGGCAGTCGCAGCTGCAGCAGCGGCAGTCGTCGCGGCGTTCCTGCGACGGCGGCGACGAGGCAGCGTCTGCTGGATCGGCATCGGCCGCACGTCAAGGTCCATTGCCACGTTGGTCGCCGCCTGGAAAGCCTCGATCCACTGCACACACTGCCGAGCCGACTCGGTCTGCAGCATAAACTGCTGGCCCTCGGAACGAACACGGACGCAGTGCAAGCGCTTCTTGTAGTCGGCAGCAAGACCACTCTCGGCATTGTGAAGTGAGTACACGTGCACGAGCTGGTTGTGCGCAAATGGCAGGTGCGCGGCGATCGGCGCAGACGCGGTCGACGACGCCACAGACTCGGCTCCAGACGACTGGCGGCGATTCTTGTGCGTGAAGAGGTGAATGTCCTTGGCGTCGGGGCCGTCAGACTCGGTGCTGGGTCGAGTCTGGGAACCGTTGGTGAGGCGGCGAGCCTGAAGCGCAACACCACGCGCCAGCGTCGAGTCGATGCTGGTGCTGGTGCCGCGGCGACCACCGGGGCTGGCAGTACGTCCGGGCGACGTTGCCGTCGTCGGCGAAGTCGTGCTCATGGACGCCCGGCGCTCCTGGAGTACGCGGTCAGGCGGGAGGTGCACGTGGAGGTTCGACTCCACCTCGTCGGTCGAAGCCGTCAAGTAGACCTCGCCCGCGCGCAGAGGCACCTTTGTCGGATCAAATTTGTACACGTAAAGCGCCGTACCGTGGAGCACAAAGTAGTGCTTCTTCCACGAGCGGTCCTTGGCCTGGACACCAGGGGCGTTGAACTCCATCTTGCGTGCCAGAGTGCCCTCGATGTGCACGCCGCACCAGTACGGAGGCAGGCGCTCGCGGCCCTCTTCTTCACGGGGCTTGGGAACCGGTCCGTCGTAAAAGGCCAAGGGCTGGTACTTTGGTGGAGGCACATCCTCGAGCGACGATCTGCGCTTGAGAGGAGGGGGCGCAGACTGGCCGCGGAGGGGAGCGTTCGGCGTAGGAGGTGTGTAGATCACCGACTCGGGTGGGGACGACGTCACCGAGATGCCCGAAGCCTCCTCGTCATGGCTGACCGTCGATTCCGGCCGCTCACTGGCCGGCTGCCGGTGAGACAGGTTGACCATGGACTGCGACGGGCGCGTGTAGAACGAGGGCCGGGCCGCAGCAGTGGTGGTTTCGGGGGTGGTCGGGGTCGCAGAAGGCGAGTGAGCAGCAGTGGATGAGCCAGAGGCAGAGCCCGAAGCCTCGTCGTCAGAGGTCACATCCGAGGAGGCTTCGCTGTCCTCCTCCTCCTCGACGGGGCTCGAGCGAAGCGCTGGGTCTGAGCGAGCGGGTCGGACCTGGCCGCCTCCGCTTCGCTTGCGAGGAGTGGCCACGGGCCGCTGAAGGTCCGAAGCACGAGGGGTCGCTTCGACCGCAGACTCGGTCGGGGTCCGGCTGCTTGACGCAACAAACGAGTCAAAGTAGCCCGGAATGCGAGCATTGGCCGCGCCAACGGCCTCGGACGACGAGATGGTGGCCGTCTTCAATGGCGACTCGGCAAACGTGGCCCACTCGCCGGCCGAGGCCGAGTAGTCTGGACGTGGCGTTGCGAGGTTCCACACCGACTTTGCAGAGGTCGATCCGAGGACAAGGTTGCTCGAGGCAGCTGCGGCCCGAATCTCGTCCACGGTCATGGGCTGCGTATGCCGGCGATCGGCAATGCTCGACGGTGTCGAGGATCCAGGTGTCTCTGATATCGTGTTAGCATCAAGCAGATGGTCTAGACGTACCTTCGGCAACTGGTGTCATGGTCCCGGCTGCTGGTGCCTTGCCCTTGGCTGTGAAGGAGATGTGGTCGTCTTCCTGGGCTGGAAGGGGGGGACTGTCCTGTGACGAGGTGTCCGCGTCGTCCTCGTCATCCTCCTCTGCATCGCCGCCATCGTCTTCGTCGTCGTCATCGCCACGCGACGTGGGCATGCGCATCATGACAGGCTAAGAGGGGGCGTCAGCTATTTGCATGCATAGGACGCGACTGTCGTTGCGTCTCCACGCGTCCCGACTCTCTCTCGGGACCCTGGCTCGCTCCGTCGGGACCGAACTACTCACCATTGCGCGGGTTGCTTTTCGGATCTCCTTGTCGGTCAGCTCGCGACTCGGGGTCGGGCGACTCGTGGCAGTGGTCGGGCTCGAAGTCATGGGAGTGAAGAAGGGGAAGACGCCGTGGAGCGAAGAGCGAGAGTTTGCGCGGGACAGGGCAGGCGACTTGGGGCCACCTTCGCGAGCAAGAGTACCCCATTCTGGCGGTTGTGTAGAGATTGGCGTGAGCATCGGAAGGTTGGCGATCGGAAGAGGCATAGGCGGTGACTGGAGCACGAGCGACGCCTTGGAAGGGTGACGCGGGAGTCCTTCAGACGTGGACACGAACGAGGCCGTGGTGGCCGTGGATGGCCGCCGTCCATCCTGAGAGATGATGGATGCTGCGTACGCGGGGCGCACTGCGGGAGCCGGCTCTTCTGTCTTCTCCTTGGCCGTCTCGTCAGTCGATGCCCGTGCTGGGGCTTCGGTTTCCAAGAACGGTGCAAGCGAGGCGGGGCCCATCACGAATGCTGCAGCCATGGCCTCCTCTGGGTCCTGCGACAGGGGGATCTTGATGCGCGTCGTTGTTGTCGGTCCCGCTCCTGGCGAGGTCGCCACCGCCTCGTCCGTCTCTGCGTCAGAAGCCTCCATGTCGGTTTCTGAGAAGACGGCTGTGCGGGTGCTACCGCGCGACATTGAACGCATGCTGTTGGCTGATGGAGAAGACGCGCGCAGCAGGTCGCTCGAGCGCTTGCGGAAGAGGTTCTTGCTGCCTCCTTCGCCGATGAGGTTGCGGAGTCTGCTCTGAAAGTCGACCGTGTCGACGCTGGTGGACGATTCACGTCTTGAAGCGCGTCTTTCACGAGTGATGCGTGATCCTGGTGCCGGCGACTCGGAGCGGCGCGTCGAAAAGAGCGAGGGCATGGTGGGAAAAGGGGAAGGAAGGGGCGAGGGGGGAAGGTGATTGATGTAGTAGTCTTGTTTGAAGCCCACCCAGCGCACCGAGATGAGGTCGTGTACGCGTAGTTCGGTCCGTAGATTGGATCACGAGGGCTCGGCCAGGAAGCAGGGGGGAGGTGTACCCGTGATCAAAGGCCGCCGAGCTTATGAAGGGAGCTGTTACGACCCAGAGCCGCGAGCTAGCTACCTAGGGGAGGAGGGTCGGCGTCGGTCGTTGGCGAGCGACGAGGCACGATCGCGCGAGATCGAGGTCGTTGTGCGGGGCTGGACGGAAAAAGAGATGGGCCTCGGCCGTGCAGTCTGCGCGGTGAGAGCTTGCGGCGGCGGCTTGGTTGGCGGGCGGACGGACTGGGACTGGACCTCGGGATGCGATGCAGTAGGTCCTAGTGACGGTGGTAGGTTTCAGAGGGCCTTCGTATGTCGTGTGGGCTGTCGCTGCTTTGGCTTTTGGTGGGCCGGCGGGCGGGCGGGCGGGGGAGGCGTGGTCGTCGGTGGGTGATGCTGGCTGGCGTGGTTCGTTGATTGCGCGCCAGGGAGAGTGAGTCAATGTGGGGGGCAGTGATGAAGATTGCCGAGAGAGACCCAAAATACTATGCCAGGGAGAGAGTCCAAGTAATAAAAGAGACAGTTGTTGTTGTTGTCGTCGTCGATGTCGTTGCTGCTGCTGTCGCTGCTGCAGTCGTCGTTGTGAGATGAGAACAATGTCAAAGTCGGCACCGAGTGGGTCGAGTAGAGATGCGAGTGGGGCAGGCTGCTGGCAACAGTCGGGTCGCTTTTGTCGTTCGGTTCGGCCGGCCAAAAGAGAGCGAGCAGCCAGGCAGCAGCTCTGTAATCACACTGAACTACTCCGTCTTTTGATTCCAATGTGGCTTCAGGGGCTTCTCTTTGCAACTCTCCGTGAGTTGGGTGGCGGCGGCACGGCGCAGAGACGCAGGGGGGGGGGGGGCTACTCCGAGTCGGCGGGGCAGGGGGACAGCGGCGGCGACGATTTGGAGTAGAGGCGAGCAGCATTCGTAGTAACAAGTGACGTAGTCGGGTCTGGCCGACACTCCAAAAAATGGGAGTGACCCTGAGGCGCAGGCTGCATGCTGGCCCCTTCCCTCTCTTGCATGGGTGACTGCATGCAGCAGCTCGAGGCTGGAACACTGGGAGCTGACAGCATGCACAAGTGTGCCAAGAACATGCACATCCACCGGTAACGACAGTCACTGTCACGCTGTACACACAAACGGTCAGCTGAGTGAGTGGGTCGAGAGCGGCGGCGGTTGACAAGGCAACCAACGCGAACGCGAGGCAGAGCCGGCTCGGCACACCCAAGCGATATAGACGACACACCACGCAGGCCACTCCGACGCCGCCACCACCGCGCAACGCTTGGCTCCGGCCATCCGGTGCCGGACGGACAAGGACGGCTCTGTCCGTACGCGGCCGCGGCATGCTCTGTCAGCACAGTGCATCATGATACGTGTCTAATCGCATGAATAAGAGGGAGGGTGGGCAGCGGGCAGTGAGCGAATCAACGACTGGGTGAGACATGCCTCGTCGGGATGTCTCTGGCTGATGGACCACTATTAGCCTCGTCTCGCATCAATATCACGCGCGCGACGCCCAGCTGATGATGCACGCACTGCCGCGGTAGTAACGGTTTCGCCACCCGCGTCGTGTCAAGGCTCGGGGCCCAGCCTTTGCCTCGTGGGGGTATGTGCCTGCCTAGCCTGCCTGCCCCTCGTCTCGTCCATGCTTGGCACGTTCGTTGCACGCGCGTGTTGTTGCTTTATGCATTCCCATTGCAAGCTACAGCTTGTTGGAATAAGTGAATCGGCAGGGGGGTGGCAAGGCAGCCAAGGACGGTCGGCTCGGTTGGATCCGTCAGAGTGCCGTCGAGGCACCGACGAATTTGCGGGGAGGAAATCGGATTACAGTTTGGAATAATCCACAAGCGCGCGGAGACATTCCACTCCGCACTACATACCATTCATCCAAGCAAGCCTCCCGGCAAGTGCTAACAAAGGTCACGCAGCAGCATCAAGAAGAGCATGAACGTGCGATCTGCGGCGCAGTGTGGCGCGGGGCTGAGAGAGGGAGAGGGAGAGAGCTGTGCGCCTTCCTCTGGGGCCCATTGTCCACACCCTACCTATGGCCCACGCCACCAAGCCCACGGAGGCCAGAGGCCAGACGCGTCGCGCCAACAAAGAGGCACTATCAACCGACGTGTCCTTCTCACGCTCTGCAGTGTGGTGCACCAACGTCTGACGTTATCACGCACCTTGTTCCGAGCCAATAGCTGCAGAAGGGACGACGCGGCGCGGCGCGACACACCACACGCCGTGATACCATGATATCATCATCAGCATGCGCTGTGCCGCGGCTTTCCGGCGGTAAGACGACGCGATGGTCGCTCGCTTGAGGAACGCGTTCATGGCGGTGTTGTTGCGTTCGTTCTGGGCTGTCGTCGGGATCAGCGATCGTGACGTATAGATGCGTGGGCGTTGACAACAGCACGACAGCCGGCCAGCACATCATGATGGCTCATGCTTGGATCGTCGACTGTGTGCAACACGCTGCAAGCTGTGCGATCGATACACATACTGACGACTTGGACGACCGCGCAGTCACAACCCCTCCACCTTCATCCCTCCACCAGCACCACCATGAGGCCACAACACCGCCAAGGCACAGTGCCACCGGCACCGGCACCGGCAGGCATTATCCGACCGAAGAAGATAGCAGCGAGGAGATAGCCCGCGGGGGCGTGTACATGTGATGCTGATGGGCGTGCATGGCTGGCACAAGGCGCATCGAGTCGGGCCGACGACGAACGGTGGAGCACAACTGGGGGAGTCATGCCCGCTGACTGATCTGATGCCAGGTGCCTCGCTTCCCCTGGCACACTCGAAACCTCGATAACAGCGCCGCACCGTCGTTATGGCCTTGTTACTACCGTCGCTCAGCAACATGACGGGGTGTTCGCTTGATACAAGCCCACCTGACGACCGACCGTCCATCACCGCGCGGATAGGTGGTGGCAGCAGCTGGTACTCGCTTCATCGGCTGATCGACTGCGAACATCTGAGAACGATCTCGCGCTTCCAACCCACCTACCTACCTACCTATCAACATTGTAGACAGAGCAAGAACAAGAGCATCGCTGGGCTTGCAACTGCCCTCCTCTTGGACCCACGAAGCTGGTAACGACATCAGATCAGGCCGCTGGGTCGAACCTGCGTGGCGGTTTCTCGAGCCCACGCCCGACGACAAACGAGGCGCCAAACCGCCAGCCCGTCGGCCAGCTCTTGAACGATGTTGGGAACTTTGGTCCCCCCTGCGCCATCAGCCCGACGTGGCAGCGGCGACTGATCCACTTCGGAGCAATAACCCTTGGCGCGCCATCGCCGAACCGGACATCCATGCGATCGATCCAGCGATATCGGCGTTCGGGAACACGGACAGATGTACCCAACGCCGAGACTGGTCTTCGAACGTCGTGAACTGCTCTTCGGGGCGATGTTGCGCGTCGGCGTATGCTGGTGACGAGAAGCCAACCTCGAGATCGCCGGCCGGCCACTGCGAAGCCCAGGGACGGGCGTAAGAGGCGGCTACACCGAGAAGGCGACACTCGAGGCCGATGGTGGCGCTCAAGTCGGTGGCCATGAGAAGGGACATTGAGACGTTGTGCGCGACGGACTGAACGATGGGATAAGTGAGGCGAAGGGCAAGATCATGAGCCAACATCGACGGGGCACGAACATCGATTAACACGGCATCCGATAGACCTTGCCTTCCAACTCCATCGGAGAGCATCGCAAAGGCAACAACAAATTTGTCGACGTCGGATCTGATTTCCGCGCCTCTCCACTCGATGCGATGAAGCGAGATGCGCCGGAGGACGGTCCGGCGTCTGCAGCGCTGGAATCTGGCCAGGAGCACACAGGTCCGCCAGGCGGAACACCTTGCGCGCCGAGCACTGGTGGCGCTGGCATACCCCGGCAGGTGGCCCGAAGTTCTCGGCAGCGCGGACATGTGGCCTGGCACCTGGGTCGCCGCAATATTGCCTCGAACCCCCGGTGGGCGGTCCGGATGCTCTCGGCAGAGGGGCATGTGGTCTCGGCGTACCGCATGACTGGCTCGGGTCAGCGCCTCGATCGCCCAGCCGGTACACGGTCCGGAGCACATGTCGGACTCGCTCATTGTGCCTTGATCAGATGCACCATCTCCTCAGCATCGGTGAGCGGACCGGCGCTGACACGTGTCCAACTTGGCAGCTGTCTCGGCGCTTCGCCCGAGCCATCAGCTGCGGATGACCCGTGCCTCGGTGACGGTGCTGTCGCCAGCCAGCCGGGGCGCGGACCGGAGGGAGCATGTTCATACAGCTGAGGGCACATAGGGAGGGGGACACCTCGCTTGCCCTGCCATTCGGGTGTGCTACCGACTGCGGATCGCGGCGCCAAGGCATGTCCGGTGATTGCGGAGTGTGTGGGTTGTTGGGCGAGATCGTCGGCAGAGACGACCGACGGCCGACGGTCGACAGTGGTGCCACTCCATGTCGCCTCGCTTGACGTCCGCGCGTGCGCGGACTGCCCTCGCCGCCGGCAGACACACCCTGAACCCGCCGCTGATAATATTGTCCGGCGGCATTAGTCGCATTGGGTGGTGACACGTTGACACCTGCCTCCTGCGTTGCTCGGGGCTGCCGCCGGGCCCGGTCCGAGTGCAAGCGAGCGAGCAAACGAGCATTGACTGGTCGCATATGCATTTGGTTTGTGGAGCGAAGCCTGGCTGCCCGCCTTTTTTTCGTTGCATTGTCGAGTGGCTCTGCCTCGTTTGACCCGAATCGACGCCGAGCCCGCCACATCTCCTTTTCTTCCTGGGGATATCCTTTCCGGACCGGTCCCGACGAGCTGCAAAACTGCCTTGTTGCACACCTTGCAGCGCCTATGCAGACTCGTAATCAGCCTTATACATCCTGGATATCTTGGCCACACGGGTATCGTAGCACAGCCGCCACGCTCCCAGTGGCCGCGATCATGTCATGGCCCTGACGTTTTCTGTTGACCGCGGGATCCCGGTCCGGGTTGGAGATAGTCGGGCTTCCGGGAAAACCCTCTCCCTCCCCCTCCCTGATGTTCACCTGATCATCCACATCACCATCACCGCGTCCACTTTGCGTGAATGCGTGCAGCAGCAGCAGCAGAAGCAAGCGGCTGGGCTCGATCCGCACCCTGGAACGCCAAGTCAGATGACCGCCAAGGACGGTAAAGGGCGGCCAAGGGTGGGGACCCACAAGCACCGAGGGGGACATAGCCAGACCGAGCTCCCGAGTCGCTCGCCCATCCGTTTGCCTCTACACGGGCCTTACGGATCTCACGCGGACCTTGGGCCTGCTGCCGAGCCGCTCTCTACACAAACCAAACCCAACCACCGGCATGTGAGCCGCTCGCCCAGGCGCTTGCGCTTGCGGTCAGAGGCCGACCCCATCACCAATCGCGCGTACCTTGCCAAGAAGTACCGGCCCGACCGCTCACCAGCCGACTGTGGCGCGCTGCACCCCACTGCTCCCCCTAGGCCATTGAACACATCGGTCCGGATGTGGTGGCTCCACACATTCACTCGACGTGCGCGTCGGTGCGGCCGCGTTCCTTGATGTGGGGCGAACAGGGGTACTCCGAGCTTGCTTTGGCGCAAGTATAAAGACCGATGCGGAGCGGGTTCCCACCCTCCACGCCCTCTCCATACCCCGCACCCGCCAAACATCAGCAACAATGGGCGCGAACCACCTTCTCGAAGTACCAAGTGGGTAGAGGGAGCCCAGAGGGCCGGCTAGCTACACCCCGCTGACGCTCCCAGACAACACCAACCCGTTATGGTGGAAGGACCCGGGCATGCGCCAGAACGTGCTCCACTGCATCGGCTGCTGCCTGTGCGTCTTCTATATCGGCTACGACCAGTCGCTGCTCTCGGCGCTCCAGGGCGTGCCCCAGTGGAAGGAGTACTTCAACAACCCCAAGGGCCCGTGGCTGGGCCTCATCGCCGCGTCGCTCTTCTTCCCCGCCCTCGTGACGGTGTTTGTCTCGTCGTGGATCTCGCAGCGCTTCGGCCGCCGCCCCGCCATCTGGGTCGGCGCGACGCTCATCGTCGCCGGTGCCCTGCTCAACGGCCTCGCGAAGAACACGGGCCAGTTCATCGGCGGCCGTGCCATGCTCGGAGCCGGCGGTGCCATGACCAAGGTCTGTGCCGCGCCGCTGCTTAACGAGATCGTCCACCCCCGCCTCCGTGAGCGCATGGCCGCGAGCTACTACGGCTGGTACTTTATCGGCTCGACCATCTCGTCCCTCCTCTGCCTGGGCGGTCTCTACATCAAGGGCGAGTGGGGATGGCGCATGCCATGCATGTGAGTGGGGTCGGGGTGTTGGTGCCATGCATAGTGCTGACGGCCACACAGTTTCCAGGCCTTTGTCCCGTTCCTTGTCATCCTCATTTCGTGGCTCGCCCCCGAGTCGCCCCGTTACCTCATCGGCATCGGCAAGCATGAGCTCGCGCTCGCCACGCTGGCAAAGTACCACGCCAACGGCGACAAGCAGGACCCGATGGTGCAGCTGGAGTTTAACGAAATTGTCGTGGCGATCGAATCGGAGGGCGACGAAAAACAGACCTCGTACATGGACCTCATCAAGACACCTGCCGGCCGCCGTCGCACCCTCATGGTCGTGCTTATCGCCTTCGGTACCAACTGGATGGGTAATGCGCTCATTGCGTACTACCTCACGCCCGTGCTTGTGTCGGTTGGCATCGACAAGCCCGTCCAGACCTGCGCCCTCAACGCCGGCCTCGCCATGTGGAACTTTGTCGTCTGCCAGGCCGCTGCCACCCAGATGGGCAAGATCAACCGCCGCGTCGCCTTCTTTACGTCCCACGCCGGCATGATCGCGTGTCTCGCCATTGTGGCGGGCTTTTCCGCCACTTTCCAGAAGGACAGGGTCAAGAACAAGAACTGGGGTCTCGCCTCCGTCCCCTTCCTCTTCATCTTCTACGGCTTCTACGACATTGCATGGCAGATCCTCCAATTCGCCTATCCTACAGAGATTCTCCCGTGCGTTTAGTTTCTTGAGCAAAGAACGTTGCTGACGACCCAGATTCCGCGTGAGGACGAAGGGCCTTGCCCTTTTCACCTTCTGCCAGGTTTTGGCCAACTCCTTCAATCAATTCGTCAACCCTATCGCCCTGGACGCGATCAAATGGAAGTACTACATCGTCTACATCGGTATCAACATCCTCTACGTGATCTACTTCTACTTCAACATGATTGACAGCCACGGTCTGCCCCTCGAGGAGGTGACCCTCCTTTACGAGTACCCCCGCAAGGACGCCCGTACCATGGCCCGTGCGGAGATGGACAAGCGCATCCGCGCCGAGGAGCTTCGCCAGCGTGGTGGCAAGGGTTCTATCAACGATGAGAAGAACGACGAGGACGTTCGTGTGGAGCGTGTTTAGTGTTGTAGAGATGGGGATGAAGCCGGTAAGCAGTTCATTTGCCGGCGATAGCCGCTACCTTGGCCTCCCTTGGCGTGCGGTGTTGCTCTCAATGTCTCCCTTGGCACAGACCGTCTTCACAGGCTACGGGTGATAACCGGTGCGCAGCTCGGTGACATAAGCATGGGAGGTGAAGGTTTGAGAAGAAGAGGTACGCGCTGGCTGGGGTAGTGGCGACGCCACATTCGCTCTGGCGACTTATCAATTCCCCAAGCCATGAACCGCTGCGATATCCCGGAGATTCGCAGGTACATATCTGGACACGTGAACGCCGCACGCTGTACAGTGTGCCATCACAAGAATGGAAAGGCTATCCACACCCATGGAGCGGCTTCTGGGTATCTGCCGCACCTTATACCAAACCGGCCATCACCGAAGTCACGTGGCCTCGGCATCACTCGCACACCAACTTCAATGACGTCGGACCACTCGCCTCTCACTTCCGCTCACCACCCATCGCCATGAGCATCCGGTACATTGGCCAAAAGCTAGCCCAGCACATCGACGACGAGCTCATGTCGGCGTCGGGCGCCTTCAGCCTGGACCAGGTACGTGCGCCAGCCGATGTGAGCTGCTAACCCGCAGCTGATGGAGCTCGCAGGCCTGTCGTGCGCGCAGGCGCTGGCCTGCGCGTACCCTCCCACCTCACACCGCCGCGTGCTGGTCTGCTGCGGGCCAGGTAACCAGGGCGGGGACGGGCTGGTCGCCGCGCGCCACCTGCACCACTTTGCATACACGCCGACGATCTACTACCCCAAGCCGGGCGCCAAGGAGATCTACCAGCGCCTGGTGAAGCAGGCGCGCAACCTGGACATTGCCGTGCTTGGGCCCGACGCCGACTTTGGCCAGGCGCTCGCCGGCGCAGACGTAGTGCTGGACGCGATCTTCGGTGCGTTGGTCCGCGGAGAGGAGGAGAGGGGAAGGGCTAACGGTCGCAGGATTCAGCTTCCAGCCGCCGGTGCGGGCGCCGTTCGACAAGGTACTGGACCTGCTGGCTGCTGCGCCGACGCCGATCGTCAGCGTCGACATCCCATCCGGATGGGGCGTCGAGGCCGGCCGCCAGCCGCTGTATGCGTCTGACCCCTCGGCACCGGACGGAAAGGGCCGCGCGGTCGCGACGCTTGATCCCGAGGTACTCGTCAGCCTCACGGCGCCAAAGGAGGGCGTCAGGGAGTTCAAGGGCCGGCACTACCTGGGTGGCCGCTTCGTCCCAGAGTGAGTTGCCGTGTGATGCCAAGTGCTGACGCCCCCCAGCGCGCTTGCAGCAAAGTACGAGCTCAACCTCCCGACATACCCCGGCACGGACCAGGTCGTCGAGCTCGACCCCGGCCAAGGCCCCAAGCTCTAAAGCGTATTAACATTAACCCTGCATGTAATCTAATGTATAGAGCTACTAGTTGCCCTTCTCGATCTGGTGCTCGATCTTGGCCTCGACCTGGGCCACACGGGCAGCGATGGCCTCGTCGCTCGTCTCGTCCTTGGAGCGCATCTTGATCTCCTTGTTGGTCTCGACAATGTTGTGCGCGTCGCCGAGGTAGAACTCCTTGGTCATGAAGCCGGCCACGAGGGCGAGGAAGCAGGTGGCAAGGGCAGCAATGTACAGCGGACGGATGGCCTCGGTGTACGCGCGGTTAACGAGGTCGTGGGGCTCGGTCGCGCGGGCGACGAGGATCGAGCCAAAGATCTCGGCGCGCTGCGTCGCGTTGTACTGGTCGCCGAGGTACTTCTCGAGGTTGCGCGGCACGTTGCGGTCCCACACGGCGGCCGAGATGGCGGACGCGACGGAACCGCCGAGCTGCGTCCAGAGCGAGAGGATGGCCATGGCGAGCGCCATGTCGGCGTGCGGGACGGAACCGGCCGAGGCGACGCCAGTCGAGGTGACGGTGATGCCGCCGCCCATGGAGATGAGGACACGGCCCATAACGAGGGTCACGTCCTTCTGGTTACCGTTGACGGCCATGAAGGTGATGCCCTCACCGAGGACACGGAGGACGAGTCCGGTGATCTGGAGCGCCTTGTAGCGCTTGGTGTAGCGCTGGATCGCGCCGCCGACGACCGCAAAAAGACACAGGCCGACAGTGAGCGTGTTGCCAAAGTACGTGTAGTTCTTGGCCGACCACTCGGGCTTGATGATGTACACGAACGACATGTAGTATGCGTCCGTGAGGTAGCCCGTGAAGAAGTAGAGGAAGTCGATGGCGATGCAGCAGAGCTGGGGAGGTGTTAGAGAGTGTGTGGCGGCGGCAGGCGATGGCACTTACGAAGGTGCGGTTCATGACACGGCGCGGCATGATGGGGTGCGCGGCATACTTGAACTCCCAGACCATGAAAGCGACGAAGAGGACAGCGCCGACACAGTACATGGCGATGAGCGAAGCTGAGGGCGTGAGTGGGGGTAGTGGGGTGGAATCGCCAAGCGGACTTACGGTTCGCGTAGCCGCCCTTGGCCGAGGTAGACAGAGTCGCAGGGGCAAGGAGACAGGCAAAGGCAAAGCCGAGAACGAGGAGACCAATAGCATCGATAAGGTTGAGGTGGTGGATGATGTTCTGGACAATGGTGCGGCGGGTGGGCTCGCGGCGCTCCATGATCATCTGGCGGGCGTGGGTCGAGGACGCGAGGGAGAGGGCTGGGGGGTGAGTTGCTTCCTCATGGAGCGCCTTCCAACTCACCTCCGAGCTTCTTTGCGCGGCGGTCACCCCAGAAGAGGACGATGAGAGAGGGGACCAGGCACACGGGGATGAGGATACAGAACATGCCGTAGCCCCATCGCCAGCCGGTCTGCGAGAGGCCGTTGATGCCCGAGGTGATGTAGCCGGCGATGAAGGCGTTGAGGATGAAGGGGAGCGAGTAGAGACCGCTGACAAAGCCACGCCACTTGAGGTTTGTAATGTCGGCGATGAGGATACCCTGGATCTGGTAGATGCCCGTCTGGCCCAGCTGCGCAATGACCTGACCAGCAACAACGCTCTTGATGTTGCCCGCGCTAGCGATGATGATGTACCCGAGCGTGTAGCAGAACACGCTGATGCTCAGCGCGACGGGGCGCGAGAACAGGTCGGCCATCTTGGCGATGAACGGCTGGCACACGCCCGCCATGATGCCCGTCACGACGGCGATCGTGCCGACGAGCGTGTGCTCGCCGAAGGACGACGTGGCGAACTGGGCGTCTGGGGGCGTGAGCTGCGGGACAGGCTTATCAAGCTTGCAACTCACAGACATAGGTAGTCGACTGGGAGAGCGAGTAGGCGAACGCGATCAGACCGACCGAGAACCAAAGGAGGAACAGCTTCCATCCCCTGCCGAACACGAGGTCTGGGGTCAGCGCGGTCCTCGGTAATGGGACGTACACAGCGCCTCGATCTTGGTCACGCCGAGACCCTGCTCGATCTCGGCGGACGCGAGCGACGCGGCGTCGTCGGCATCGCGCTTGGTCTTCTCGTCCCCAGCGCCGGCCTCGACGTCGGTCGGCGTTGGCGAGCCGTGGGCGGGGGACGGCGCTGGGGCGGCGGTCAAGTCGCCGGCGGTGTGGAGGGCCTGGATCGGCACGACGCGGGACATGGCGGTGCAGTGGTGTCTTGGTGATCTTCTCTTCGCCAAGAGCCGCCCAGGCGCTCTTTATACACCCACGCAAGGCTGGCAAACTTTTCCGGCCTTGGCGCAGTCGAGACAGTTGCCCGGAATGCATCGGTCGCGGCGGTCGGCGAGCCAGCGTCGGACGACGAGGCAGGCTGGCAGGCGGTGTAATCCCCCCAGCGCGGTTTGGCGGCCCATGTGCCAAAATTATCAGATAAAACCCCTCGACAAACCAGGCGCGCGCATTCGTCGGCCGATACTCGCATGGGCCGCCCTAGTCGCCCACAGCCCTCGCGGGCCAAGCTCCCCACCTCGGTAACCTCGTTATCTTTAGCAGCCTCGCTCAGATCCCCGGGGTATGCATGCCTCGCGCTCGCTAGTAGCTCGTCGCTCGAACCACTCCCTCCCGGGTGACGACGGCACAGACCACATGCCTCAATTCCCACCGCCATCTCGGTAACCCCGCTATCTGTCGGCCGTGCGCTATGACCACGCCCAAGCGGCGTGCGCACCGAAGTTGGCGAGCAGGCCAAGAAGACACCTAGTGGCCGAATGCGCGCGACGGCGAATGAGAGGCACTCGTCGGCCCCGAGTGTGGACGGGGCATTGGGAGATATAGTTGGCACCGAGGTGCGGTATTTAGACACCCGCCGCTGCTGCTGCGTTATCTGATATTACGCGACGGCGCCGCCGTCCACAGGCGAAATTAAAAGTGGTGCATGTAGTCTAAGCTCTAGGCAATGTCCGTCGGTCGCATCCCGTCACCCGTCATCTCTCTCACGCGCGGTCCCTCACGCGCCCGCGCTCCCGCTCAGCCTTGTCGTCCGCGGCAGCCGCAGCTGCGAGCCCCGCCAAACTTGGGCTCTGCTCGTCACGCGCCGCCTCGCGCATACGCGACTCGAGCTCCTCAAGCTTGAGACCGCACGCGCAGATGCGCCATTCTGGCCCACCCGAGGGCAGCGCCGCGTCGCGCGACGGCGCGAGGTACGATTTGTCGCTTGCGATCGACTCGTACGTTGGCAGCGAGGTGACCTCTGGGATGAGGGCGCACTGGAACGGAAGTCAGCATGGGCTATGGTGGCGAGGTCTCCACGCGACTCACACTTGGGAGCACGACGGGACGCGAGACACGCAGCATACGGAGTCCACCGGGCCCGGGCACCTTCATCGGCTGCCCCTTGTCGTCCTCGCCGAACACGGAGAAGAAGACCTCGAGCACGAGCGCGTGGCTGACGTTGATAGGCGTCACTACGCCGGGCAGCGTCGACGGACGCGAGACGTTGTCGTTTGGCAGGCGCGCCTTGGTGTCGATCGTGACACTGCCACCGCTCTCGCCGTCCACCTTGTCCTTGCCGCCTGCGCCTGGCCCGCGCCACAGCGCAATGTAGTGCTTGTCCGGGTGGAGGTGGCCCGCAGGCGGGCGCTTTCCTTGCTCAAGGATGACAAAGTGCTTTGTGCCCGTCAGCTTCTGGCTGTCTGGGTCGCGCGGTGATGTGATCGAGTGCGTTTGTGCGAGGAGAACGCGGACCGCGAACACTGTCGTCGACGGCATCAAGGATGCGAGGTTGACCTTGATCTGTAGCAACGCGCAGATTGTCCACTGGGAGTGTCAGGAAAGAAGCCCGTCAACGGCGAATTCCACGTACCACGTCAGACACAAGCACCAGCTCCCAGACGCCGAGACCCGGCACGTAGCCGCTCGCGCGGTCATGGAGCTCGTTGGCCCCGTCTCCAGGGTTGGGGTTGTAGATGAGCATGACACTGCGCTTGGTCTTGAACGAGCCCTGGAGCCACTCGCCGTTCGCGGCCTCCTTGGGACGCTGGCTGTCGTCGTAGCTCGGGGCGCGGTCGAGACGCGGGGGCGGGGTGGGCGCGAGGAGTGCCGCAGCGGCAGACTGCGTCGGCTCAGTCGGGCTACCCAGCCGCGACGGGGTACGGCTCAGATGAGGTGGACTGGGCCTCGAACGTGTCGTCACGCCGGTGCCCGTGCCCCCGCTGCCGCTGCCACCCGTGGCTCCTGTGCTTGATGGTGCGCTGTTTACTCCGCCGCTGACGGCAAGGTTGGACAGCGCGGCGGACAGAGCCGCCGGGTGCGCCGGCGCGCCAGGTGTCAACGGTGTCGATGCTCCGGACGCCGGACGCGACGCGTTCCTCCCTCCCTTCCTGTTCGGCGAGACGGCACGCGACACCGACTTGGAGTTGGCTGCGCTCGGCGAGCGCTTGCCTCGCAGGCCGAACAGCGAGCTCGACGACCCCTGCGAGCGGGGGGGCTTCCACTCCTCGGGGCTGGGGAGACCCTCCACCTCGGCATACAGGTCGTGGTAGACGATGCCGTTCGAGTGCTGGTCGTGCGGCGCGAGGTTGGACGGGAGGATGATAGTAAAGTCGAATCTAACGAGTCAGCACCGGTGCCATCGCTTCACTTTGCCTACCGTTGTGTCCCGGCTGCGAGCCACACACCGTCGGCGGTGGACGAGACGATCTCGACGCTGCGTTCGAAGAGCACCGTCTCTTCGGCGCGACGGCCGGGCCCGAGGTCGAGCTTGATTTTCGTGCGCAGCCCGACGCGGATCGACTTGGCGCGCTTCGGCGCGTTGAGCGTCACCTCGAGCTCGCCGTGGAGCATGTGGTCATGGCGGGGCTTGTTGTCGCCGACTTCTTCGGACGTCGGGTCGTCATCCTCTGGCCGCTCGGGCTGGGGGAGGAAGACAACACCATAGTTTGGAACGTCGAGCCTCAGCTGGGGGTCGTCGCTCCGAGGCCTGGATGACGGCCCCGCACGCGATGGCGACAGGTAGCGGAGCATGGCGGTGGATGCGGAGGTGGAAGGATTGACGGTGATGTGATGCCCTGTTTGGATCCACTAAGCGCTGGCTCGCTCGATCGATTGCTGCCTTGGTTGCTTGCCGATGAGCCGCGATGCCGCAGTCAATTGATGGGACCCGCGTGGTGCGCGTGTGGCTGACGTGAGGAGTGTGGCTCTGAACAGATGGACAATGCGCACAACAAGAATGGCACGCAACTCGGCTCGTCGCTCGACGCACACTGCCTCCCGCAACGCGAGCACGACTTGATCACAACAATTCTCACTGCCAGCACATGTCTCTGGCCGGGAGAGATCCGGCGGCAGGTGGCGACCAGCGAGGCGGACTATTGGGCGAAGCGGTTGCGCCGAGTGATGATCCGGGCGCGTGCTCTGCCTTAGTCCTGAATATAATCGGCGGCCTGGATACGCGCTGCTCGCTGCTCCTGACTGCTCCTGCTGCTGCTGCAGCATCCAACCTGAACGCCTAAGAGGGCCAAGAGCAACCTGCCCACGCCAAGCGGCAGTGGAAGGGGTGGCCGGCCACGCGTGCTAACACGTGCTCGGCTCCCATTCCTAATGAACTCAAAAATTTATTAACCCACCGACGGACTCGCAGCGAGATTCCGTTCTCCGGCCGGCTTGTCGCCTCTCCGTCGGTGTCTGCTGCATTCCAAAAACAACAACAATACATGTGATGCACTCGAGCGCAGTACAGGGAGGCGCAGGTTGCAGTGCACGCGCGCGCAGATCTGTGTGCGCTTCCCGAGCTCCAATGCACGAGCCACTCACAGTCGCCCGCGACACATCTCGGCCGTCAACCCCGGCACCCAGCCGAGATACATTGCAAGCGGCGAGCCTGGCCCGCCGCCCAGCTGGCCAGCTGCTCGACGCCACCACCAGCTTCGCCCTCTGCAAGCTCCGGCCAGCCTATCAAGTGCGCGTCGCCGCATGGCCTGTCGATCAGTCGGGTTCGGCCACCCTGCCGAGCTAGGATGCCGATAAACCCGTGCGCTCACAACCCGGCGGCAAGGGCACATCGAGTGCGAGACGCATGCATGGTCCGAGGACAGCCGAATCAGCGCCACGGCCTTGTCCGACGTCGCGGGTTGCGGCAATGTCACCAGGCAGTCCGCGGTCCTCACACCATTGCGTACTCGGCGGCCACCGGCGTTGCCGGTGCTTCACAACCACAACAACAACAACAACAACCACTGCAATAGCATCGGCCTCATGCCACCCGCTCATAGTACCCAACGTGTTTCACCTCCCCACCCTTGTGCTCAGGCCACTTTTCTTCAAACTCCCTGACCTTTGTCAGGCCGTTCTTGAGGAGAACGCGCCCGCTGCCAACATTGTTCGTCTCGGCGTACGCGGCGACCTTCCCAGGCCGCACCCACACCTCGCCCCAGCCGTACACGATCGCGCCGACAATCTCTGACGCGAGGCCCTTGCCCCACGCGGCCGGCTCGAGCACGTAGCCGAGCTCGTACTTGTGCTGGTCGCGCGGAGCGGCGTACGCGTCCTCCTCGGTCTTCTTGCTTCCATCCTCGTTCTCCGTGTCGATCGCGTACTTGATATCGGCAATGATACGCCCCTGTTCCGTGTCCCATACCGTCTTGAACGGCGAGCCGTTGAGCAGCGGAGCCCCGGGGCGTGGGATAATGGGCTTGTCGGCGTCCAGCGACGCGGCGTGCTCGGTGATTGCTGAGATGATAGCCCGGTGCTCTGGCAAGTCCTTCTCGACCCACGCCTCGGCGAATGACTTGGGCATGCTGGCGGCATGTCAGTGGCGTGGTGGGACTTGGGCGGGACACTCACGGGTACGGCAACGAGTACAGCCGCTTCCCGACCTCGGGGTGGTTGAACAGCGTTACCTGGGTGGTGTCAGGCGTGTCTGACTTTTGCGGCTTACAAGCTCATCCTCGATCCCCTCGCGGAAGGGTGTGATGCGGATATGTGGGAAGTTGGGCAGCTGGAGGTACGGCTCCTGCCTGTCTGCGTCCCAGCGCATGGAGCTGGCCAATGCGGCCTTGTACTCGTCCGAGTCGTGTGCCAGTCGGTGGTGGGCAGGCGTCGTTTGTGTCATTGGGTCGTCGTGTCTAGGCTGATCTATGAGCCTCTAGTCTCCTTTTATCGCCTTGTGCTTGCGAGTTTTCCTGCGAGGCTGTGCGGGTTGTTCGCGATTGATCTTGTTATCGACTCGAGAACTGCACTTTACTTACTCGGTTGCACGCATGCACGTCACTTGGCACCACATGGTGGAATGTGCGTTATGGAGCCCCACAAGCATGTCTCAAGTGTTGCCTCGGCTCCGCGGAGGTTTCGAGGTTGGCAGTCACCTCCTTGCTAGTGCCATACCAAGCTATGCATAGCTGGTTAGCACGTCCAACCCAGCACTCACAGAGCCGTAGTACGAGGATGATAAGCCGTAGTACGAAGCGAGAGTGGCTTATGAAAGCCCAAACTGTCAAGTGTAGGAAAGAGGAGGTGTGCTGAGCAGAGCGTTGCTCCTCCCATATCCATCGCCCCACCTTGCCGGCGCCGCGGGCCCACACTTCGAAGGGGGTGGGGTGGCGTTCTCTGCCACGAGCTACTATTGACGGGAGTACCGTTGTAGGCAGGCAGTAGTATACACCGACAGACGTCGGCTTTCGATGACTAATACTCCGTTCCGGCCGTGTCGCTCAACACCGCGGAGGAAGTCAGTCGTACGGATGGGCCAGAGGACTTGACCGCGCGTGCGGTCTTGAAACACAAGACTGGATAATCTTTACGCCATAGACTTGAACGTGTACTGACCCAGCTGTCCCATCCGCAGGTTCGTACGAGGCAGTGCAGCGGGTACTTCGCCGAAGCAGGCTATGGACGGGAAGTCGAGGTGGCTGAAGGCGCTACCGCGTCGGCGACCTCGCCAAATGGTCACGTTCGTCAACGAATACAGTTACGGGGTGCACACATGTAACTACGTCTCCTCTTTACCGGAAGCGCGTCTTGCGACTCAGAGACGGAGGCGGCGCTGGCCGGCACCTCCGACGGCGTTGGAAGGCTTGACAAGACGTTCTCAACACGCATGTCGCACTGCCCAGATCCGCAGGCACATCGCAACACTGATAAACATAGGCACCTCCCACCGATGAGGTACCCACAAACAAGCGCCCATCCGCGAGACACGGCCAACCTTGTTACAATGGGGTCCTACTGAAACGGACAGGAGTGACGCGTGTCTCGTGTCCTCCGAGACGCAACCCACTCTCTCCTCCCGCAGATTAAACGCCGCTGCTAGCCCTATTGCCCCACAAAAGTGGGCTATCTGGCACCCAGACCAAACAGCGGGGATGAGGGTGCCGGGAAGTTCCTGACAGAACATCTGTTGTGACCCCAAACGAGGTCGACAAACGCGAAACGGCACGCCGAGACGCGTCGGGGGCAACACGTTCGCGTCGCTGGGCCTGTCAGACGCGTTGCATGCATCCTACTCCGCTCAAGGCACCATCAGCGGAGTGGCTTTGCACTCGTGTTTGTGTTGTCTAAGGTGGACCACATGTGCCGACCACATCCCACAGCTTGGCGGGTGACTGTCCGCCGACAAAAGTGTCCGGCACGCACCCGTGAGTAGGGCCGGGTCACTACTCAATGCCTGAAACAGACGTCCAACTGGCCTGTAAATGACAAACCTGAACGAGCCATGTATCCCGGCGGGTTCTGGGTCAAGACTGCACCAGATAGGTTTCATAGACATAATAGCCGGAAGCGTCACTTGAGACGAGTAGCGGTTTGGGCGCCAGTGTTCCATTGGACGCGCCATACGTGATCCCGCTTCCGCCCACCACTGTATCCTCCGAAGGGCAAGGTTTTCGGACTGGAGGCCACATCCGCCGTCTGCGTGTTGAACGCCATGCTGTAACCGTGACACGGTACGCGTCCGCTGGCGCCGATTCCATCCCATCCAGCATGCGCCAGCTTCGGGACCTCGACGCGCTACTGGTTCCAGGGTGGTATGGGTTCTGTGGGCCGGTGGTTCTTACAACGGGCTCCGGGCGGTGTTCGTTCCCTGTTTGCATGCATCCTTCCGCTGTTGCATCTGTCCACTCACTCGCCCATGGATCGGGACTCGAGACAACGGGAGAGACGCGTTGGGCGTGCTGCCGTGAGGGACAACGCGCGCCGCCCCCACACGAACCGGCGGAAGTGGCACCTAAACAACCCCAGCTCGAGGTGGCTTCTGTCGTCTATAAAGACTGGGACAGACGCTGCAAACTTGTGTCTCCTCGTCCGTCTCTTCTCTCTGGTCTCTCTGTAACGACTACGACTACGACCCCTCACACTCATTTACACACACCCACACTCGTTTTAAACATGCTCCTCAGACTCGTTGTCGCCCTCGGCGTCGCGGCTGCTGGCGTCAGCGCCGTTCCCAAGGCAAACCCCCTCGAGCCGTTCGTGGATGAGGCTTTGCACATGCGCAGCCTCAGCAAGCGCGAGCCCATCAGGGCCAACGGCTGCCCCGTGCGCATGCAGTTGTGCCCAGACGGCGTCACCTGCATGTGGGAGGGCGGCTCTTGTTGCTCGGTCACCCCTGAAGAGTACATCAACACTCCCTGGGGTACCAAGAAGTTCGGCACTTGCAAGCCTGGCCAGAAGTGCCAGATGGGAGACAACGGCAGAATGGGATGCTGTGGTGGAAGCAGCAGCTGCAGTAAGTGGTCGGCGTGAGATGCCTGCTCACACATCAGTCGGTGGCGGTTACTGGGGTCCTCCCATCTACTACCCCGGAGAGACTCTCCCGGCTCCTGCTCCGACGGCGACGTGCAAGCCCAAGCGTGACTTCCCCGAGTCTACCGGAGTGCTCGGCAACCGCAACCTGGCCTCGCACGGCCGCGCCGAACGCGCTGGTGAGAAGCGGGCCGCCAACGGATGTCTGTCTGGCCAGACGCTTTGCCCCGACCAGAAGACCTGCGTCGGCCTGGGCGAGAAGTGTTGCGAAGTCAAGGACGGAACTGTCTCTGACAGCCGCACCTACGTTACCTGCCCTTGGACCTTGAGCTGCTCGGATACCTACTTCTGCTGCGACTGGTTCACCGTTTGCAGTGAGTTGCCTCCGCAGATAGATGACACCCTGCAAGGCTGACACTTGTGACAGAGAGCCCCTGGACCGGCAAGGTCATCTCCACCCCCGACACCTCGAACCTGCCTACCTGCGAGGACCCCAAGCCTTCTCCTGCTCCTGCATCCCCCACACCGGCTCCTCCCCCTCCCTCGTCGGCCGCTCCTCCTCCTCCTTCGTCGGCCGCTCCTCCCCCTCCCCCTTCGTCCTCGGCTGCTCCTCCCCCTCCTCCTCCTTCCTCCTCGGCCGCTCCTCCCCCTCCTCCTCCTTCCTCCTCGGCCGCTCCTTCGCCTGCCGCTCCCTCCCCCTCGGCTCCCGCTGGTGGCTCGGGTGGCAAGGGCGGCGACGGTGGCAAGGGCGGTGACGGCGGCTCGGGTGGCAACGGCGGTGCTGGCGGCAACGGCGGCGCTGGCGGCTCGGGTGGCAACGGTGGAGCTGGCGGCAACGGTGGCGCTGGTGGTAACGGCGGTGCTGGCGGTAACGGTGGAGCCGGCGACAACGCAACTGGCGGCGGCAACGCCGGCAACGGTGGCAACGGCGGCGCTGGCGGCAACGCTGCTGGCAACGGCAACGGTGGCGACGGCGGCAACGGCGGTGCTGGCGGCAATGCCACTGCTCCTGGCACCGCTGGCACTGGCGGCAACGGCGGCGCTGGCGGCAACGGTGCCGGCTCTGGCAACGGTGGTAACGGCGGCGCCGGCGGACCCGGTGGCAGCCAGCTGTCCGCCACGCCTCCCAAGAAGTGCTCCGGCAAGAACAAGCGCAACAAGGTGGCCCGCGGTGACGAGGAGCCCCAGCGTCTCGGTGCCATGGGCTTCAAGCGTGACGAGGAGCCTCAGCGCCTCGGTGCCATGGGCTTCAAGCGCGACGAGGAGCCTCAGCGCCTCGGTGCCATGGGCTTCTAGAGTGATGACGCCTCGGCTTGATCACTTGTACTCTCATCACCAAAGACTTCTCACACGCGCGACTACCTTCCTTCTAGACCTCTAGGTACAGCGCCCATTTTCGCCCAGAACAATGAATTTCGTGTTTACTTGCAGTTGACGTCGAGCTGTGTCGAGTTTCTGGGTCAGACAGGTGCCTCGGCCGCTCCCGAATGTTTGTTTGAGAATGTTGCGGGGTCCCGGAGACTAGTCCATTGGACGGGACTTGCCCTCTCTCTACCCGTACCGGATGGCTGTCGGGACCGCTACGCGTGTAAGACGCGGTATCGGCATCCTCAGGGCCACGCGTCGCGGGGAACGCGTTGGTCGAGCGGGCGACGACGCGAAGGTTGGTTGTGGTTGCAGCGCAGCAGCCGGCGTTACATGGCCGCAAAGCCGCGGGCCGCATCGGTGTCTTGGACCCGCGTCAGCATCAGTAGGTTGGGTGAGCTCGCAGAAGGGGTAGGGAGTGCGGCGAACACGTTGATCACGAGAGATGCCGAAGGTGCGAGCCGCGGATGGCTGGAGAGAGGATTGAAGGAGGTGGTGTGTTGTTGTCGTTGGATAGGATGAGAAAGAGCAAGGAGCGGAGGGCGGCTTGAGGGGGGACGAAACAACCAACAATCGGGTTATGCTGAAGCGCTGAAAGCTCAGTAGCAGAGGTACTGAGGCCATACGATTCGAACAACATTGACGCTCAGACGTAGGAGAAGTGCTGCTCCACGCCCCCTTTGCATAACACCCATTTGGGCACGTGCATGCTGCTTACAAAATGGATGACCCCGTGTGCAGTGTTCGCTACCGCCGCCGGCTCCCCCAGGCCACTAGCAAACGACTAAATGCGACGAGGGATCTCACACAGACGCCGACACATTCCTCGGCGACATCGGCGGCACACTGGCACCACGCTCAGAGCCTCGGTGACGCCCACCGGGGGCTCGGGGCCGACGACCCACCACGACAGCTTAGGCAATCATGCTTGCTTGCGGGCAACGAACGCGACGGCGAGGCAGTGCAAAGGATGTCGTCGTCGGCGCGGTCACAAGGATGCCCCCAGCGCGATCAGTGCGTGGTGGCTGGGTATGCGGGAGCCCACTGCGGATCCGACTCACCTCCTCTGACGGGGATGCTACACCCCCCGCTGACACGACGACGACGACGACGACGGATCACCGCCGAGCAGAGGTTGGTGCTTCTTGGCTTGGCTGCTTCGACCGACGACAGAATTAGAACACGCTCATGCACGCCGAGGGGGCGACTGACCACGCTGACTACCTGCTGGGGAGGCTAAAAGACAGCTCACCGCGCCCGGCTGCGGTCGCAGCAACCACCCCGCCCCCTCACTCACAATGCGCGTCGCCTACCTCCTCACCGCCGCTACCCTCGCCGCCGCGCAGAGCATCGCGCCGCTCTCCATCCCGCCCTTCACCGGCGGCCTACAGCCCGCGCCGACCATCTCGCCGTTCACCCCCTCCGGCTCGGCCACAACCGTCTCGGTCGACGGTGGCAGCAAGACCGCCACGGTCGACCTCACGAACCAGGTCGCGTACAGCGGCCACTGGTACTCTGAGCAGGGGTGCGACGCCTCGCAGGTCGCCCACTCGACCAACGACTCGACGGCGACCGCCGTCATCCACTTTGACTGTGAGTATGCTGTCATCACGCAACGCTCACGCCAGCCTCGGTCGCGGGGTACACGCTCTCGGCGTCGATGGGCGACGCGATCATGCTCGTCACCTCTGGCAATGTCCAGCAGTCGCTCTTCGCCATCACGGTCGGGACGACCGACATCCAGGGCCTTGGCAGCCAGTGCACCACGTCGTACAAGTACACTTTCGGCGGCTCGGGCGGCGGCACAGTCACGATCGCGTACAAGGTCGCTGCGCACTCTGGGCGCCGCCAGTTCAGCGGCATGACCAACCTCGTGCAGATCAACGAGATTGTGTAAGTCGCCGGCAGGCAGGCAACGGGGCAGGTCAGCTGACTGAGTGCAGGGCGTACGCCAACGCCGCTGATCTGCAGAGCATCACGCTCCCGCCCAACGTTCACACGGACGGCGTGGACGCGACCACTCTGCCCGGTGGTGCTGCCGGCGGCGGCGCTACGGGTGGCGCTGCTGGCGACGGTGCGAAGTCGACGGCCACCACTGGCAAGTCGACCGACGCCGCCGCAGCGTCGTCCCCTGCTGCCGGTGGAGGCAAGGCCCCCGGCGGTGCTGCGGCGCTCGGAGCCCCCGCTGCGCTCGCTTTGGGCATCGCGACGGTCGCTTTCCTCTGGATGTGTTAGTGGGAGCCGTGTTGAGTGTGCCTTGATCAGGTGACGTGTTGCCAAGTGCAGCGAATAAGCTCTGTTTTGCGATGGATGAACTGTGGATGAACAATGCACGTCTTGATGATCACCGCTCGCTTTGGAATGTCGGGCGGGTGTTGCTCTGCCCGACGAACGATGGTGGGGGCAGCTTGCACCTTGGAGGATTGCGGAGGTCGTCGCCACAGTCGATCGACACGGGGCAAATTGGGAAGGAGCGATGAGGCAGAGCCCTCGCCAAGCACCGGTCGGCGTGGTGCATACAACCTGGCAGGAATCCCCTATACTCGGCGAGTCCGAGTGTTCTGGACCCAGCTAGCCAGCCAACACCGATTCTGACGGAGGCGCCAATGCTGCTGCTGTCGTCATGAGGCATTGATCTACAACAGGCACTCGGCACGTGTGCTCGAAAATAGAAGAGCAATGGAGCGTATGCATTGGTATCGCGATGTTAGTTGCCTGCTCGAGGTGGTAGTAGTGGAGCGGTGGTGGGCATTGGAAGAAACAGTGGAGCGTTTTGGTGGAGGGAGGTAACAGCGCGCTCCACAGTGACGTTTCTACCCGCAATCTGGTATCAACTCCATGGACCCCGCCGCTATGTACGCGATTTAGCACCCGACCCGAGGTCGCGGACAGAGCGGAGAGGGGCTCGCTGCAGGCAGGCGCAGGGATCTTCCGCGCGGCGACTGCCGGCGCCGGTGTAGATAGAGTGCTGTTTAAGCTTTGGTGCAGAGCGCACCCGAGCAGAAGGCCCCAAGTGGCACCCCCGGCGTACCCCACGCTCCCCCTGCCAAGACTCGAACCAACAAACAGCAGCTTGGCGACGATTGTGGTTTGTTCATCACACACACGTTCAAGAACGTGCGCTCGTCTGTCGTCAATGGTCCGTCTGGAGCTGGGTAAACTGTTGTGCATGACGGGTGGACAGTTTTTCTTCCAAACCGGTCGTGTGACCAGTGACGATGGGTTGTGCGAGCACCACCGCCCTCCCAGCTCCAACTACTTAACGTGCTGAAGACGCTCCCATTTACTCCACTAAAAGAAAACGAGTGTGCACCCACAATGGCCAAGCTCCACCAGTACGACTACATCTTCGCCATCGGCCTGCTGTTCGCAGCGCTCGACGCGTACAACATCGGTGCCAACGATGTGGCAAAGTGAGTAGTACCCATGACGTGTGGCGTCACGATCGGCGGCGGGGAGTGTCACACGACCACCGGCGGTGACACTGCTCACACGACCACCACGAACGTGTGTGAGATAAGGACTGATACTGACGCGCCCGCGCAGCTCGTTCGCGACCTCGGTCGCCGCGCGCTCGCTTACCATGCGCCAGGCATGCATGCTTGCCGCGGTATGCGAGTTCCTGGGTGCCGTGCTCGTCGGCGCAAAGGTGACGGGGACGATCAAGAACGGCATCATCCAGCTGGCCATGTTCCGCGAGAACGCCGGCATCGAGATGCTTGCCTTCACGTGTGCGCTCGCCGCGTCGGCCACCTGGCTCATGATCGCCACCAAGAACTCGTGGCCCGTGTCGACGACCTACTCGATCGTGTCGGCCCTCGCCGGTGTCGGTGTTGCCGTCTCGGGCCCGTCCGGTGTCCAGTGGGGCTGGAACGGCGGAAAGGGTCTCGCGACCATCTTTGCCGGCATGGGTATCGCCCCGGCCATCTCGGCCGGCTTCGGCGCCGTCGTCTACCTCATCACCAAGTACGCCGTGCTGGTGCGCAAGGACTCGGTCAAGAAGGCCATGCTGCTCTCGCCCATCTACTTCTTCACCGTCTTCGCCGTCCTCACCATGTCGATCGTGTACAAGGGCTCGCCGTCGCTCAAGCTCGACAAGCTCTCCAAGACGACCATTGCGCTCGCCATTGTCCTCACTGCCCTCGTCGGCGCCATCATCTCGATCGTCTTCTGGCTCCCCTACGTGTACGCCAAGGTCGTCCGCCAGGACTACACCCTCCGCCCTTACCACATCTTCCTGGGCCCCCTCCTCTGGAAGCGCCCCGCCCCTGAGCCGATGGAGGGTGTTTCGGCTGTCGCCGACTACCGTGTCCACGGCCGTGCCGAGGAGGAGACCCCCGCCGCCGCCCACGCCGACCACGTCCACCACCCCATGGCCGTCGCCGAGATCGCCGCCAACACCGTGACCGACGACTGCGCCGACGAGAACAAGACCCTCAAGAAGGAGACGTCGGCCGACGGCTCGACCAACAAGGAGAAGGACCTCGAGGCCGGCCCCTCGGCTCCTGCTGCCGCTGCCGCCCCCGCCGCCAACAAGGAGGTTCCCCTCGCCGAGGTCGACAAGAGCGACGAGATTGTCGGCCCCTGGATCATGCCCCGCAACCTCCTCATCATCGCCAAGCGTATCCCCAAGCGCCTCGCCGCCGGCTCCAACTACGACGTCCACGGCGCCCAGATGAAGGATGCCGACACGGCCGCCCGCCTCAAGGAGATGCACGAGATCGCCGACCAGTACGACAACGACACTGAGCACCTCTACACCTACCTCCAGGTCCTTACTGCTTGCGTCAACTCGTTTGCCCACGGTGCCAACGACGTCTCGAACGCCGTCGGCCCCTTCTCGGCCATCTACTACATCTGGTCCGAGGGCACCCACCTCGGCAAGGACACGCCCACGCCTACCTGGATTCTCGCGTTCGGTGCTATCTTCATTGTCATTGGTCTGGCCACGTACGGCTACAACATCATGGCTGCGCTCGGCAACCGCCTCACCCTCCACTCGCCTTCGCGTGGTTTCTCGATGCAGTTCGGCGCCTCGCTCACCGTCCTCCTCGCTTCCCAGTACGCCATCCCCGTCTCGTCGACCATGTGCCTTGCTGGCGCCACGGCCGGTGTTGGTCTCATGTCGGGCGGCCCCAAGGCCGTCAACTGGCGCGCCTTCGGCTGGATCGTGCTCGGCTGGGTCCTCACCGTCCCGATTGCCGGTACGGCTGCTGGTTGTCTCATGGGTCTGTTCATTAACGCCCCCCACTGGTGATGTGCTTTATTTAGGGACTTTGTGTTTAATCAGCTGGTTAGAAGCATCTTTAGACTGTAACATGCATACGCGCGGATTGACAAGCTGTGTGCAGTGCATGCGGGGCTGGTTATCACCCCGGCGATCTACTGATTATGCCACATTCACACCGCCTCTGTGTTTTGGATTAGCCCAAGGCGGGGCAATCAGCAGCGTGTGTTTTGCACAGCAACACTGCAAATCTGCCCACCAACTCCGTCTAATCAACCTTGTTGGCATCACGTGCCGGACCAGAATGCCCGCCCCGAATGAGTGTGGCAGCATCTCAACACGGACACGGCCTGTCGGCGACCCCTGGCCGCAACTAGCCGTGTCTCATCCCGATCCGCAATCGATCCAGTGCAGCTCTGCACCGGTGTACCTGCACCACCTCCCCTCACGACCCCCGGGTCGCGTTCCGGTTCCGGGTCGCAAGCACCCAAACCAAATACCGCACTAGGGATTGGAGGCCCAGCTCCCGCGGTTTTGGCTCGTGGCGGCGTGGCGGAACGGCCAGGGCGCGGGGGTGCACGTTTGAGTTGGCCGGCTTGCCTGCTCTTGTCGTAACTTGTCCGCTCCGTCTGGGCAGAGGTATTCGGGGCATAGCCAAGCAGCTGTGCTGACGCTGTGCGTGGGCATGGGCATTGCCAGATAGCCGCGGTGTGTTTGAGCCAGTGAGGAACGCGACACGGAGCCGGGGCGCGGATGTGACAGGAGAAGAGGGGTCTCGACTCGCTCGCTCGCTCTCGACGCGTCCTGCGCACTGCGCGCGGCGCAGCATATAAGCTGGCTCGCGAGGCCCCTCTGTAGCCCCCCAACAACCAACACCCACAAACCAACATGCTCTTCAAGTCGCTCCTCGCCGCTGCCCTCCTCTCGACCTCGGCGCTGGCCCTCGCCGCGCCCGACGCCCCGGCCGAGCGCCTCGTCGCCGCGCACGCGCTTGAGGCGCGCGACGCCGCCCCCGCCCCCGAGGCCGATGTCGCTGCCGAGGCGCTCGCCGACGCGCACGTCCTCGAGCGCGACAACGCGCCCGACGTCATCAAGCGCCAGTCGAGCTCGTACGGCTGCGACCCCGGATACGTCCAGTGCCCCAACGACTCGATCCACTGCGCCAAGATCGGCTACATCTGCTGCCCTGGTGAGTAGTGGTGCCACTGTGGCGGAAATGGAGCTCGGACACCACTGACACAACCGCAGGCACCATCTACTCGTGCCCCGCTGGCACTACCTGCACTGGCGGCCTCACCTGCAAGCGCGGCGGCGGCTCCAACGCCGACATCATGGGCATCCCCGCCGCCATGGCCTTCGCTGCCGGCGCCGCCGCGTACCTCCTGTAGACAACTACACCGTCACAGTCTGGCTTCGGTATACGCGGGGGGACATTTGGTCATGTATCTGTTATGCTTGGATGTTGGGCCAGGCGCGGGACCGAGCGCTCTGGAGTAGCACGTTGCGTCGTCAGTCGCGTTCGAGGACGGTGTCGCGGGGATCAGTCGTGAGAACCAGGCTACTTGCTTGCCTTACAGCACTCTCGTCAGGAGGAAGCAAATTGGTGCGGGCTTGTTCGACCTTGCCCGTCTGTTAGACTCCTCCAGGCTGCCCACCAACTCGCCTGGTCACCAGCGTTGGAGACGAGGCCATCGAGCTTGGCGGAGCCGGCGGCCGTCGCGTCGGTCACCTTGGCGCCGATGCCGCCGGGCAGCTTGCCAGCGAGCGAGTCGACCTGGGCCTTGCCCTTCTCGTGGAGTTCGGCGACCTTGGCCTGGGCGGTGCCAAGGAAGCCACCAGACGACGAAGCGGCCTCGGGGGCGGCGCCAGCCTCAGCGATGGCAGTGGCGCTCGAGGGCAGCGCGTGGGGGTGGCTAGCGAGCGCCTCCTCGGCCGACTTGGGCAGGGCGCCGACGGTGGTAGTGGGCAGAATCTGGATGTCGTCCGGGATCTCGACCCCAGGAGGAAGCTTGCCGGCCAGGGCGGCGCGGAGCTCCTCGGCGTTTTCAGGCACCTTGGTGAGCACGGTGGTGGGGAGGACAGTCACGTTCTCGTCGGCGTCGGACACGGTGGTGGCAACGGCGGCAGGGATGGACTTGACAGACACAGGCGAGGAGGGGAGCTGGACGTCCTTGGCGTGGACCGGCGCGTTGGCGGCAGCGACGTCGACAGCGGCGGCGGGGGCAGCGGGGGCAGCAGAGCGTGCCTCAGCAACACGAGCAGCACCGACACCGGCGAGGCCGGCGGCGGCGCCAGCACCAGCAGCGGGGAGAGCAGAGCCGATGTTCGAGCTAGTGGGAATGTCCTTGGGCGCCTCGGGGAACGAGCTGACGAACTGGGCCGACGGAGGGGGCGAGGCCTGGGTAGCGGCAGTCGAGGGAGCCTCAGCGACGGGGGCAGCGGGGACGGCGGCGGGGGCAGTAGCGGGGGCAGTGACGGGGGCGGTGGCGGGAGCCTCAACAGGAGCAGCGACAGGGGCGGCGGCAGGAGCAGGAGCCTCAACAGCAGGGGCAGCGGCCGGAGCGGCAGCGGCCTCGACAGGAGCAGCGACAGGAGCCTCAGCACCGGCGGCAGGGGCCTTGTCACCGGCAGCGATCTTGGAGCCTGCAAATCCAGCGAGACCGGCAACGCCAGCAGCACCAGCAGCGAGGGCGGCCTTGGGGATGCCGCCAGCCTGGGCGGGCGCGGCGGGGACACCAGCGGCAATCTTCTCGTTGGCGGCCGCGCCAAAGGCGCCGACACTGTCCGTAGCCGTGGTGGTTGCGGCGCCGATCTGGCCACCGGCAACACCGGCCTTGTCCGAAGCAAAGGCGCCCGCGGCGCCGACCTTGTCTTGAGCGAAAGCAGTACCTTCCGCGACCTTGTCACTGACACCGGGGACGGCGGGGATGGCACCGGGGAGAGCACCAGCCTTGTCCGAAGCCAGCGTGCCGACGGCACCGACCTTGTCCTGTGCGAAAGCGGTTCCCTCGGCGACCTTGTCACCGACGCCGGGGATAGCGCCGGTCTTGTCCGTAGCGAAGGCACCAGCGGCGCCAACCTTGTCCGAGGCGAGAGACGAAGCGTTACCGACCTGGCCCTGGGCGAGCGAGCCGACAGCGCCGACCTTCTCCTGAGCGAAAGCAGTACCAGCAGCAATCTTGTCACCAGCGCCGGGGATGGCGCCAGCCTTGTCCGAAGCGAAAGCGCCCGCAGCGCCAATCTTCTCCTGGGCGACGTTTCCGAACGAGCCGACCTGTCCGGTGGCGGCGGCGGCGTTGGGCTGGATGAACTGGTCCGAAGGAGCCTGGGTCTTGGCCTTGGCGAGCGCGGCTGCACCGAGACCGGCAGCAGCGGCACCGCCGGCGGCGAGGAGGCCGCCGGTGGGAAGGCCGGACGAAGCAGGAGCGGGGGCAGCGGGGGCAGAGGTAGCGGGGGCGGCAGCCGCAGCGTCAGGAGCGGCGAAGGACGAGCCAGAGAGGACGTTGGCGGGGGTCGAGTCGGCGGCGGTGGGGGCAGCAGGAGGAACGGTAGCGGCAGGAGCAGAAGCAGCACCGGCGGCACCAGCGGCACCGGCACCGGCAACGCCAGCAACAGCGGGGTCAACAGCCGAAGGAGCAGCGGCAGCGTTGGGGTCCACGGCACGGTTGGCACCGGCACCAAGCGACATGAGAGGCTCAGACTCGGTAGGGCTGGTAGGCGCGCTGTCGTCGTATGCGTAGTTCCAGACACCCTGGGGGCCAGAGTAGCGCTGAGCGGCGGCAGAACCGGGGGCGAGAGTGTCGGGGGCAGGAGCGGAACCGGGGGCAAGAGGAGCAGAGCCGGGAGCAGGAGCAGGAGCAGAGCCAGCGACGGCGCCAGCGACGGGAGCAGCGCCAGGAGCGGCGCCAGGAGCACCGGCACCAATGTCGGCGGGCTCGGCGACCTTCTCACCGCCGGCCCAGAGCTGGTCGGGACCACCGACGACACCAGAAACGGGAGCAGCGTTGGCAGCGGGGTCGGCGTCGTGCGAGGAGGCGCTGACGCGCTTGGCGGCACCGGAAGCGAGGAGACCAGCACCGGCGGCAATGCCCGCGGCACCAGCACCGGCGATCACCCCGGCGTGCTGCTGCAGGCCGGCGGGGAGGTGGGACGCGAGGCCCTGCTGGGCGTAGCCCTGCGCCTGGCCAGCGAAGCCCTGCGCCTGGCCTGGGAGGTTGGACGCGAAGCCCTGCGCCTGACCGGGGATGCCGGCGAGGTTGCCGCCGCCAGGAATGTTGATGTTGGGGAGACCAGCTGCCTTGTTGCTGACGACCTCGACGGCATCGGGAGGGAAAGGACCAGAGGGGACACGCGAAGGAGGGCCCGAGACGCCGCCGGCACCTGAGGGGATGGTGGGGATGCCGCCGATTCCAGAGTTGCCGCGGACGGGGGTGACGGAGCGGAGAGGCGTGCCGGCACCGCTGGCGGCGAGGCGCTCAGAGACGTTGGTGAAGGAGCTCTTGAGGTCGTTGACGTTGGAGGGGAGCTTGTCGCCGAGAGCAGCACCACCGGCGGCACCGAGGCCGGCGCCGAGCGCGCCAGCCACGAGACCCGAGGGGAGCTTGTCGGTGAACTTGGAGAGGGAGCCGAAGGACGAGAGGCGCGACTTGAGGCCGCCAGGCGTGGGGGTGCTGAGGCCCGAGGCGGGGCCACCGGCAGCGTCCGAGCCCGAGCGGTCGTGAAGGGGCGCGTAGCGCGGCTCGGAGCCGTTGCCGTTGCCAATGTATGCGGGGGCGGGGGTCGTGCTGCGCGGGTCGGTGGGCGAGCGGCCCTTGTAGTCGTCCGAGCTCTGCGCCGAGTGGAGCTTCTGGTGCGTCGGGTCCGTCGGCGAGTCGAGGTTGATCTTCTCGTTGTCCATGTGGCCACCTTCGCCGCCGTCTGCGCCGACCGGCGCGATGGCAATGGGGGCGACAACAGTCGTGGGCTTGCCGCCAATGTGCCAGCCGAAGAGGTGCTTGGCGAGGAAGGCAGCGGCCGCAAAGACGACGCCGAACAGGGCAAACGTGAGACCGAGGACGGACACGACAAAGTTTGCTGGCGCCTTCATCTGGCGCACGAGACACATGTAGCTTGCGCGGACCTTGCCGACCGCTGGAGGCATGAAGACGCCCGAGCTGAGGAACGACTGGGCGCCCGACAGCTCGTTGACGAGCGTCGACGAGTTGTCAGTCGACGCGGGGTCGATGGGCGCGATGAGTGCCTGTCGCGCCGTGGCGTTGACAAACAGGTTGCTCGTCATGTTTGAGCCAAAGTCGTAGCGCGCGGCCGCGAAGACGGACTGGACAAAGTTGTTGATCGGGACGTCCCACCAGCTCTGGTTGTCGTACGAGTAGTTTTCGACGGTGAGGTTGGGGTAGAGGAAGAAGCCCTGCGAGCGGTTCTGCCACGTCACGGGCGAGTCGAAGCATCCGCGCCTGTCCTGCGGCTGGAGGGCGCAGTTGTTGTCGCTGACGATGCGCATGCCGCGGACGCGCGGCGCGACCTGGCTCGAGATGAGGTAGATTGCGCGCTGGCGGTGCCACAGGTCGGCTGCGAGGTCGTTGATCGGCACGTAGAGGTTCGTGCTATCGTTGCGCTCGGGCACGATAATCTGGCCCGAGAACCAGTACGACGGGTCGACCGTGCGGCCGTCGTCGATCGAGTACACGTTCTTGGAGCGCAGGAGCGCGGGCCACTTGGGGTCAATGCAGGTTGCGTAGATCTGGACCGTGATCGAGGCCTCGAACAGGTCCATGTCGATGGAAACTGTGGGGTGTGTGCGTCAGGACTGATGTGCCACTTTGGCACGCGTGGTGACGCAAGTACCACCAGCAACAAAACTCACGTCCGGAAACATCGCAGTTGTCGAGCTTGTTGTCGGCGTACTGCTCGGCAGTGCCGTTGAAGTTGACCTGCGTGTTGTTGTTGCCAATGAGGTTGCCCGAGACGTTGAAGCCCTGGCCCATCTCCCACAGGAAGATGCCATTGTTGGTGTAGAACGAGTCTCCGGGGTTGATACTGTGGGGTGGTGTGTGAGCCGCTGGATCTGGTGACACACTGGTGAGACAATATGAAGCCGCGAGTGACGGCCGATGGAAGACTCTGGGTCCCAAAGCGTGCACATGCCAGCCAAATTCGCGGATAATAGAAATCGCCCAGAGGAGGTTTCACGGGGACTAGAGGAGAGGTGCTGTGCAGCGACCCACCGACCTCGTCGAGCTCGACACCTCGGACACTCTCTGCTCGCTTCTACTCACAAGGCAGGCTCGCACAGTCCCTTTGTGCGTCCAGGAATGAACTTGGAGAACCAGTGGTCATTGTCGGTCATGTTATAGTTTGGCGAGAAGCGCGACACGGTCTCATAGCCCTCAGTCGCGGCTTTTGGTCAGCGGTCGTCCTGAGAAAGCAGGTCACTCACCGGCCCATACGCCGACGATGGCGAGGACGAAGAGCGAGAAGATGACAGAGGCGATGATGGCGCCCCACTTTCGCCCGCGAAGCTGCGATGGGTTAACGGTGTTTGATGAGCGGGGCGGCGTGTACGCGTGCGCGCGCGTGCACACAGCCCAGCAAGATACGACACGTACGTGAGCACCGGCCGGGTGTTCGCCCAGCTTGTCTGCCAGCCTGTCTTGCAGCTTTGGCATGTTGTCGACGGCCTCGTGGAGGTGGAGTGAATGAACAAGAGCAAAGCAACAAAGTAGATCCACGATCCGTTGGCTCGCTTCCTTGCTCCTGCTGCTACTGCTGGTGAAAGACTGACGAACGAGCCGAGGAGCAACCCACCCCTCAGTGTTTGGGTTAGGTGACTACAGCCGCTAACTGCCCCGCGCTACGAGTCACTCGAGCCGGTTGTTGTTGGGAGCCAGCCAGGCTGCTCGACCTGTCCTGATGACCCGTTGGTTCCCTGACGAGCATGAGTCTTTCCTGACGCAAGATTTTCAGATTGCGGCAGGGGGGGTAGCCCGCTGGGCGTATGTACTTGCTTGCGGAGCTTGCTCGTCTACCTCTTCTTCTTCCGCATACGGGGGTGAGAGAGGGGGGTGCAGCTTGGCGAGGAGCTTGGCCAGAAACTAGGGTCTCGCCGCACGGAGAAAAGGGTTAGTGTCGCACCCCGCCTGAGCACCCAGGCCGCAAAATTCCAACCTCGCAGGAGGAGGCACAGGGCCTTGTCCCTTTGGTGCTCATTGTTTCCTTGTCAGCTGCGCTGCAGATCGTCTACTCGATTGTTTACATCATGCTAGTGGCAGGGAGGAGGCGTCGAGGGAAGGTGTGCGAATGCATTCATCAAGAGTGCGTGGAGCTCGCCATGTAGTCACCGCAGCACATACATGTATATTCCAGAATACCTCTTGGGCGCTGTCGACGCGTTTTAGCTCCACTCCCGTCGACAAGCAGGACGCGTTAGAGCCGTTCCAAGCTGCCCGTCCATAGCGCCATGAAAATTTAGCAATTCACAGTCGTGCCCGAGAATTGGGTCAATCGCTCTATTGAGGTACAGGCGGCAGCTCCCACCCGGCAGGCATGCAACGAGGCAACGACGAGAGCGGCGGTAGCAGACGGTGCGGGTGCGGCAAACACGCTAGCATGCCGGCATCGTGCGGCCCCGGCCCTTGTCGGAGGCAGAAGCTGGCACTGCGGCATTGGCTGGCACTCATGCTCTTTAAAGTGTGCACGCAACTGCGGAGAGCGAGCAGCAAGGCGAATGCACACCACAGTTTCATCGCGTAAGGGGATGGAGAGCGGGCTTAGATGTGGGCAGCCTGCGGCGTGCAGCCACCAACCACCTGCTGACTGCAAAAAAGGCCAGGTGAGGAGCAGCTGCTCACACGACCAGCGAGTGAGCCGCCGTGTCGGAATCAAGCACCATCGCACGCCTCGCCAAGCACGGCTCGCGCGGCTAACACTCCGCCGCGCCCTTCCTTCTGCAGTCGGTCGGGCGGTCGGCGACCCCCGCCGAGCTGCACACCCGCGTACGTGAGCTCTCGTAGCCGGGACGCAGATTTGTTCCGGCCTGGGTGTGCTTGCCTGCCAGTTGGCAGTGTGCGTGGCACGAGCATCAGCAACTGGATCCTTACACACCGCACGGGCGGTGTTCTTTTATTCTTGCTCGGTTCCTCGTGACAGTCCCAAGGTGTACATTTTAAGCTTTGGGTGGCTCATGTTGCGCGACGAAGGGGGGGGGGCCATGGATCTCTCACAGAAGGCGAGGAAGGTGGAATGTGTGATGTGGCAGTCGCGTGCCACTCGCGTGGTCGTGCCCTGAATGCACGTGATTCGTCCCGCAATGACCTCATGGCTCATGGCAACCTCGACGACGCCCGCAACAACAATCATCAGTCCACAGCGACGACATTGACGCCCGACAACCTCGCTCATGCTCCTCACAAGAGCCTTAAGAGCCTCCTCTAGACCGCTACTCGCCCCACCCCCAACTCTCAACCTCACCGTAACCCTCGCGCGCGCCATGACCTCCTCGTCGTCCGCCCCAACCACCACCGAGTTCATCACGGTGCTCATCGCGACGCCGCCCGAGGCGTCGGACGCGCTCGCGCGCTCGCTCGTGGCCTCGCGCACGGCCGCGTGCGTGAACCGCGTGCCGGGGGTCAAGTCGACGTACCGCTGGAAGGGCGAGGTGATTGTCGACGACGAAGAGGTGCTCGTGGTCAAGACTACGCGCGCGGCGTTTGGCGAGCTTAAGACGCTCGTCGAGAAGGAGCACCCGTACGACGTGCCCGAGATCATTGCACTGCCGATTGTCGACGGGAACAAGGCGTACCTCGACTGGCTGCGCGACAATGTCGGGGGCGCGGGCGCCTGAGGTGGGCTGTGGGGAGGGGACACGTGCTGACCGCAGCCAGGCGCAGAGAAGGAAGGAAGGTGGACGTCCGCATGGACGGGTGGGATGAGATGATACCATGACGTGGGGGTGGGACTTGGCACTTCCCACCGCGTTACACGGAGCACGCCAACACAGCGCATACGATGGATGGAATGTACATGCCAGTGGCGTGGCCAGTGGCGTGCATGGGTGCATGTGCATGGGGATCTCCCAGTCCCACCCCCAAGTCGCCGAGGATCGGAGCGGCCGAAAGCATTCCGAGCGGCGTCAGGCATTGGGGAACACGTCGTCGACGACGGCTAGGAGATTAGATTGGCAGGGAGGCGGAGGTGCGAGGACACGTATGCTGCTTGCTGCTCGCATCTCCGTCGGGCAGCATGACAAATTTATGCCTAACGACGACGGGAGCGCGCCGTTGTCATCATCTCGCCCACCGCTACCATACACGACATGCGCGACGTCGAAGGCGAGGTTGTTCCAACACGCGAAGCCGCAACGCGCTTTGCGATCTTCCTCCTCGTTGTGGCCGCAGCGCTGTGCCCCATCCACCTGTGCTCGAGCGCAGCGCGCACCGCGGCAGGCGTGACGCGGCTCGGGTTCCCAGACAAACGGACGTACGCTGCGTCCGTCGGCGCGGGCACGGCGCACACCTTTGCGCGCACACCGGACGGCGTGCTCGTCAGCTTCTTGCCGACGTGGTGCATGGTCGAGGCGTGTGCTTGGGTCGTTGCGGGCCTCGCTGTGGGCGGGGCGCTCGGAGGTGGGTGCGCCACTGGGGTGGGGCTGACGGTAGCGCATGCGCAGAGGAGGGCGCTGATTAAGAGCTTGGCGGGGTAGCGGGGTGGCGAAGAGATGAGGAATGGCAGCGGCCAAGAACCAAACAACGGATGACGTCGTCTGCGTGCTCGTTTCAAAATGAATGTTGAATGCACCGTTTCGTTGATGCATATGAAACGGCGTCGAGCGTGCACTCGCTGCGTGTCGCGCACACTGCATGCTGCGCGCGGCCGGTAAGCGGTGTGCGGTGCGCGCGCGGGCCGAACGCCGCGCAGGTGGCAGTGGCAACAAGGCCGCGACTCCCCCCGCCACGCCCAGGCCAGAGCGACCACGTCCGCGTCTCCACCGCCAAGCGGCAGCGTATGACTCCTGGCGATGGCTTCGCTCACAGTGTCGGTTGATGCAAGCAGCATGCAAGCGGTGCTCTCCTGCCAGTATATACTCGTACCCAGGCGGCTCTGCCCTCCGCCCCCCAACCCACCCCCCTCCGACCACTCTCCCCCCCTCTACCCCCCCACCGTCTCCGAGCTGGCCTCGTACCATGTATTCCTCCGTCACGACCTACCCGGGCCCCGTGCGCGCCCCGGCGTCCCCGGGGCGCAGGGTGCTCCTGTGCGCCGTGTTCGCGTCGCTCGCGTACGCGCTGAGCATTTTGCTCGACACGGGTGCGGTGGAGCGCGCGCCGCTCCCAGCTCTCTGCCTCGACTCGGCCCCGCTGCCCCTCTACAACACCTCCTCGCTCGCCTCATTCTCAGACACCTTCCACACCCCCGCCCCCCGCCTACCCCCCCGCGTCGTGCTCGAGGCCCTCGGGTGGCTCGTCACCATCACTGCTATCTGCGCGCGCGTGTCCCGTGAGCCGCTTGCCCGCGGAGCCGGAGCTGACCCCAGTATCCCTCGAGGACAAGGACGCCGACGCCAAGCCCTCCCCCCGCCGCACCCGCGTGCGCTTTGCTACTCCTGCAGCTTGATTGATTGATTAGCGTCGCTGGCCGATGCATGATGCGTATCCTTGACGAACGTCGGCCGAGTTGCCCGCCGCGCGCAAGGAAGAGGAAGCAAGGTGGCGGCGAGGCGGCGCCACAGGGTGAGGAAGGGGACGGGGTTCGGCGAGCGGGGGACGTGCTGCGCGCGCGCGGCAGGTGCGAGATGAGAAAGATGAGGGCGGCGAGGGAGCAGGGGGTAGGTAGATGAGGGCGTCAGTCAGCGTCGACGAGATGACCGAGACGCCGTCGGCGAGTGGGGCGACGGCGCGACGAGGCGCGAGGGTAGGATGGCAGGGAGGGTGCCTCGTCGCGTCGCACTGGAATGGAACCGGCACGTCGCCGGCATCCGTCGTCGGCGCAGCGCCCCCTCCCTCCCTCCCTCGAGAACGGCGCGAGCCTAGACCCAGCCAGACCCGTCGCAGACGTCGAGCGCAGCGCAGCGCGCAGCAGACCCACCTCGCCGCTGCCGCTGCGGCGCGTTTGCCCGCACTGGTGGGCGACTGGCTGCCCGAAATCTTGATAAGGCGGTGCTCTGTCACAGGCACAAAAACAAGTCGTCGTGCAATCAGTCGAAACCAGCAGCCAGCAGCCCACGCCAGCGATGTGGTTACGACGACTGCTCGACCCGCGACTGCTGCTCTACTCGTCCAGCCTCGCCCCGGGCTTCACCACGGCGACGGGCACCGACGCGCTAGCAGCAGCCGCGACGGACGGGTCGCCTTCCCTTTCGCTCTCGGTGGTCGACGGCACCGTGTCCATCCTCCCCGTTGGCCCGCTGCCGAGCTCTGGCAACACCAACAGCGCGCCCGATCCCCTCCCGCAGCCGACCGACTCGAGCGCCGTGACCCTCACTACTGTGCCCGGCGAGGTACCCACCGGCGGCGCCGGCGCAACGACTCCCCTCTCGACCGTCACGAAGAGCCTGCCCCCCGCGCCCGAGACGACAGTGGCTTCAAGCTCCAGCACCGCGTCGCTCTCGACCTCGACCTCGCGCTCCGGTGCGGCGTCCGCTTCTGGCTCCAGCTCCGGCTCCGCGGCCCCCTCGCCTTCAGCATCACCCTCCCGCGGGTCAAGCGCGAGCCGTACCCTCCCCCCCGCGGCCGCTGTCGCCGCCGCCATCTTCGCCGCCGCCGTGTGTGCGCTCTAGACAATGTAGATTATGAATGATCCTGGGCGCCGTGTGGGTACACTCGCCTCTACGCACACTGTGGGCTGTACACGCGCGGGGGTACGCGCCATCAGTGCTTTGCACACTCGCGGCCTCGACGCCCGCAGGCCACGACTTGGTGGTGAGCGCGGCGCCTTGAGTAATGCTCGCCCCAGGTTGGCCAGCAAGCAGTTGGCTCACCCGAACCCACTGGCGAGAAGCACCCCCGACGTACGATGCAGCTGCGGCGCCGCCGCTTGGCAGACTGCGCCGGGCAAGTCGGAAGTCGGCGCGGCGCCGGGGCGAGCCGAGCAGCAGCGCCGCCGCGCCGCGCTGTTCGCTTCGCCAGAGCCACCACCGTGCGTGAGCCCCAGCTCGCACCCGCGCCCGTGCACACCAGCGTCACGTCACCGGTTAGTCGCCATCACAAGTAAATGCATGTACAAACCGCTCTCTACCGGCGCCTCCGCGCCCGCTCGCTCGTGAAGTGTCCGTTGTGTCGTGTGTGTTGCTCGCTGCCTACAGCGCCGCGGCGACAGCGGCAACGATAGCCGCGGCCAGCGCCGGCGCGCCCAGCGCGCGTGCTGCGTCCGTCGCGTGCGGGATGCCCGACGGCGCGGGCGTGTACTGCGTGTTCGTGAACGTGATGGGGTAGGTGTACGGCTGGGTCTCGCTGATGGTCGACTGGGGCCCGTCCGTGTGGTTGCCGTTGTTGCCGTTGGCCGGGGTCGAGTTGTTGCCCGAGGCCTGGGGCGCGTTGCTCCCTGTTGCTGACGCGCTCTGCGAGTTGGAGTTGGAGTTGCCGCCAGCAGAGCTCTGCTGGTTGTTGTTATTGTTGTTGTTGTTGGTCGGCGTCGGCGATGGCTGGTTGTTATTGTTGTTGTTGTTGCCGCCGGCAGACGAGCTCGGCTGGTTGTTGTTGTTGCCCTGCGCGAGGACAGACACGGCGCCGAGGGCGAGCGCGAGGGTGACGAAGGAGGTACGCATGGCGAGGGGATGGGGGGGGGGGGGGGGAGGGGGGGGCGTTGGAGGACGGAGGAGAGGGCCGAGGCCGAGGACGCCCGGTGGGTGAAGGAGCGGGGCTCGGCTTGAGGATCTAGATGCACGCCAGCGGCAGGAGAGGGAACCGAACAGCAGCGGCAGCGAGCTGTCGAACGAGTGTGTCGTCGAGTTGTCGTGGAAGAGAGCGATTGAGTGATGTGAGAATTGCACCAGGCCAGGGCGAGCCAGAAAAAGGTGACGACGGCGAAGGCGGAGGCGGCGGGCGACAAACATTCCATTCCACCCAGACGGCGACGGCGACGGCGCAACGAGACCGCAGCGGCGGCGTGCCATCGCTCTACACTGCTGCTGCTGGCAATGCCGCCCGTCACTCTGCATGCTCTGCACGTCGACGCGCTGCACACCGTGCCAGATCCCCGCCCGTCGTCGTCGTCGTCGTCACCAGAGTAGCATCAGGGTACGCAGCCAAACGCAGGCTACCAGCGATCCAGGGCGCGGCCCTGGCAGCTGGCTGCCATGTTGGGCCGTAGCCAGTGCTCAGCTCAACGCCGACAGTCACTCGTGCTCGCTCTCAGCCCAGCCGTGCTCCGAGCTGCGCCGTGCCCCGCACAGCGCTTGTCCGATAGATGCACGGCGACGACTTGGATGCAGGCCGAGGCCGAGGGCCGAAGACCTGAGACGCCTCCCATCACGCGCGCGATCGGCGTGCGCAGCGCTGCCTGCCCCCTTGGCCGCACCCCCGCCCCCGCCCCCACCCGCGAGAATCAACAACGCTGCATCGCTGCAGCACTAAGCTAGCATGTATAGAAACCTGGTCCTCTGTCCTCCGTCGCGCCCGCCTGCGCCGGGCAAATCGAATCGTGCCGCGCTGCGCCGCGCTCACCTCGCCCCGTGCCCCGCTTAGAACGTCACGCCGGCAAGGATGGCCGCGACGACGACCGCGCCGGGGACGACGATGCGCTCCCCGCCGCTCGGCTTGGTGCCGCTGCTCGGCGCCGGCGCGCTGGCGGTCGGGCCGCCCGTGTTGGTGTCGTGGCCGATGGCGGACGCGTTCACGGAGGCCGTGACGGCCGTCGCCGTGTCGGTGCCGTTGATCACGCCGGTGAAGCTCGCCGCGGAGGGCAGCGGCGCGGCAGTGACGTTGCCGCCGCCGCCGCCGCCGCCTGCGACGCCCGTCTCCTCGGGCGCGAGGGTGATGTTGCCCGCTGCGGCGGTGGCGTTGGCGACGGCCGCGTCGGTCGAGGGCGCGACGCTCGCGCTGCCCTCGTCAAAGCCGCCGTCGGACGGCGCGGCGGACGCGTCGGCGCCTTCGGGCGTAGCGGAGGACGCGTCCTGTGCCCACGCTGCCGAGGTGGCGAGGAGTAGCGTGGCGGCGGTGTAGAGTGTTGTGCGCATGATGTTTGTGTGGATGGTGAGTGAGGGTGGTGAGTGTGATCTGCTGTTTGTGTGAGCAGTAGCGGGTGGTTGTGCGTGTTGGTCGCGGCGGGAGTGTCGCTTGGCTGGACTGGTGTGACGCCAGGAGCGGGGTAGGCGATCGCTGGCTGGCGGCGGCTCGCAGCACCCGCGCTGCCAAGCACTCGTCGACCTTGTTTGGGAAAGTAATTGGCACTATAACGTCATGCGCTCAAAGTAACGCGGCGCACTACGCATGGACAAAGACATGCATGGTGGAGACAGAAGATATAGCTGATGGCAAGAGCATGCATGTCGTCTCCGATGCACACCCCTAGCGGCTCTACGGCACGAGATCAGTCTGCACCCACCCCTCGCTCCCCAGCACCCACTCGCGCCGACGATGCGGCGAGGTGCGGAGCTCGAGGATCTCGACGCGGCGCGGCACGATGGCGAGGACGGCAAAGTGGGCGCGCGCGAGCTCGAGCGCGGCGTGCTGTTCTGGCGTGGTCTGGAGCGAGGGAGCGTCAGCGACCGAGCGGCGAGCCCCGTGTCAAGTCTTCTCCACCGCAGCGCGACTCACAGCCTCCGGGGGCACTGCCGCAGGCCAGGTATCCGGCGGCGGCGCGTCCGCGAGCAGGCTGCCGGGCGGGGCGGGCCGGGCAAACGTTGCGCGGAGGTAGTCGCCTATGCCGGACTGGAACAAGCGCGCGCGCTCGTCGGCCCACCACGCCGCTGCTGCCTCCGGGCTGTCGGCGTCGACGGGCGCGCCGGTGCTCGGCATGCCGTCCGGCCCGACGGCGAACGCGTCCCCGCGGATACGGAACTGCACCAGGCTAGTCTGGAAGAGCCACGCGGCTTCCACGGCGGGCTGCTGCGCGATCTGCGCGAGCTTGGGCATGCGCGTGTCTGTCGTGCTGAGGAGGAGGCCCGAGGGAGAGACTGGTGTGAGCTGGGCTCGACGGGGGGCGCTTACCTCCGCGATGGACGACATGGCGGACTCTTGGCTGGCCGTGCTCTGTCGTCGCGAGCGTGTAGACTGCTGTTAGTGGCGGTTCGGAGCGGGGCGTACTGTTCTGCCGCGGGAACTCTTTCAGCTGGGCCTCGAGGAGGGCGAGCCATTCGGGCTTGGGCTTGGGCATGGTGGGTGTGGGGGGGAGGGGGGAGGTTAGGGGGTGAGGTCGAGTATGCAGTAGGGGTGACGGGTGTTCAGTGGCGATGCTGTTTCTCTTGCTGTTGCTGTCGTCGTCGTTGTCGGCTTGGTTGTTTATGTAGACGGTGGAGAGTGCAGAAGGCAGATGAGACGCCGGCGCAGGCTGGACATGGCGACATTGACCCACCTCCACCAGCGGCTCTCCCTCCACCAGGCGACCGACGAAGCAAGCGCCCACCACACCACACCGTGGCACCGGACTCGGCGTCGCCGCACTGCTGAATCATACATGCCCGTTGTCGGCTACTTATTGGTGGGGTATCGCGGGCCCCGTGCGGGGCGGGTGTGCTTGCGTTCATGTGCAGAGACGGGGCAAGCGACATGTCCTGCGCGAGTCTTGTAGGTCGGCTGCCTGCCCTCCCTAGGATGTCTCCGGCCTCCTCTCGAGATACGGCAGTGTCGTGTCCTGGCTTGGTCTCGAGTATGTTGTTGCCTCTTACTGTCGCGATCAACCTTGCTGCCGTGGGCGTCACGGGTGAGCGTAGACCCCCGTGCGTGGCTTAAGATGCCAATGCCTAGTCAGCCGGTGATGGTGCAGCCCCGCAGCGCGCTCGTCGAGGCCACCCCCGGGGCGTCTCCCTGCCGTCCTGCTCTCTTCTCTGTGAATGCTCGAGGGGTCTCAATAAAACCACAATGAGAGGTATGACATGTAACCCTGGGTCCAGTAAGACGATGATACATGTCCCGGATATGGCCTTGGTCCCCACAGCTTACACAACCTTCCCCCTCAAACAACCACGCAAGGTATGCATCCCAAAGCTCAGAATTCGGCGTACTGGGCACGTATTCACCCACAGATAGTGTACCAAGCACCACAGAGCAACGAGTCGCAAGCAACAGCCCCCCCCAACCACGACCCAGCGCCACCCCCCTCCCCCTCCCCGCCGGCACCATTCTTACCCGACCGAAAAATCCCGAAAACATCACCAGAAGTGGCTTTAGCACAGTGGTAGATTGCGGCGGATTGCAACTTTAACGAGTCCAAACATCCGTAGGTCCCCGGTTCGATCCCGGGAAGTCACTGTTACTTCTTCGCTCGTATAGTGTAGGTGGTTATCACTGGTCGTTGTGGCGCAAGCTGGAACATCCGACCCGACCGCTGTTCGACTCAGCGTGCGAGCACGTAACGTTTTTGCATGTGCACACGAGCGCGAAGCGCGAGTGTGCGGGCGCAGGCCGCAGCGGGCGCTGTGTGGAATGCATGCATTGATCGGCGGATCGTCGCGGCCGTTGGGTCGCAAGGGGTGTTCGCGCGGGCCTGCATCACCCCGTAGTGCCAACACCCCATGGACGTCCATGCATGGACTCAACACCCCATGGCCTCAATCTCCCCCCAGCTCCAGCTATGCACCGTGCTATCAAGGCCTCAGTCCAACCCAACACCCACACACCCGCAGCCATCGCATATGCTACAAGTCTATCTACTTCCTACGCCCCGACATTCCCCATGGCCTTTTTCAGGCGCTGCCTGAGCGCGTCGTCGCGGCTGAGCGCCGACGACGCGCCCGACGAAGCGCCGTCGGCAAGCTCGGCACTAGCGTCGGCAGTCACGGGCGCGACGGGCGCAGGCGCAGGCGCAGACTTGAGGCTCGGCCCCCGGCCGACGGGGGTAGCCGCGCCGCTGCCGGGCGGGGAGATGTTCGTGTCTGGCGCCGGCAGCGGGTCCGTGTGCCGCCGTGCCGGGGCGAGCTCGGGTATCCGCGTGACTGTCTCGGTGCAGACTGCGCGGCGCTGCCAGCGGCGGCGGCGGGTGAACTGGGGCTGGTTAGCGATGTACGAAGGGGGGGGAGGTTGCCACTTACCTTGCCCAAGCCACCCCGTGGCCCCATGTTCTCCCACTTGTTGTCGCCGTACACCCACCCGTCGGCGTCAGTCACCTCGTTCGTCTCGGGGATCGCGCCGGCGCCGGTGCCGTCGGCCGTGTCGGCGACGCTGGCCTCGGAGGCTGCTTCTGAACCGGCGCGCAGGCGGCGGATGTCGGTCGTCTTTGTCGGCGAGGCGGATGGCGAACCGGGAGGAAGGCCCGACACGCTCTTGAGTCTGCCGAGGCCCTTGGCGAAGGCCGATTCCGCCGCGGACGGGGTACGGCTATCGTCTGGGGACGTGGAGAAGAGCCCCGACGACGGGCGCGAGGACGTCGTCGGCGACTTGGCCTCGTCCTCGGGGATCGCGGGGACGACTGGTGCAGGCGCGGCAGGCGCAGCGGCCGCATCGCCGCCCTTGCGGACGACGGCCCAGTCGTCGTCGATCCAGCGCCACGTCGCCGTGCGGCGCACCTGTGCGCGGGGCTCGGACTTTGTCGGCGCCGGGAGGTCGATCGAGCTCGGTGGCGGGAGGGCGAACGAGCCAGGAGGGGAGACGGGCAGGAGATGCGAGTCGCACCAGCTTGGCCGCTCCTGCGGGAGTAGCGCCGACGTCCAGTCGAGCCCCATCCACCAGCGCTGGTTCTCGAACACTTCAAACTTGAAGTAGATCGGGCTGCCGTCTGCGACAAAGTCGTCGTCGTCGTCATCGTTGCCGTTGGCGTCGGTCTCTGTAGTGAACGCGAGGGTGAGGCTTGGTGTGCGGCTTGCGGCCCACTTGGCGCGCAGCCAGCCGAGTGGCGAAGACGCCTTGTAGTCTGCGCCGGGTGGCGATCCAAAAATGAACAAAAAGGTGAGCGCGACGGCGCGGCGCACTGCCAGGCTCTTGGCGAGCAGGTGGACCGTGTGTGAGAGCAGCGGGCTCGGCGCGAGGATGAGCACTGAGCCGACTAGGCCGAGAAGCACGCGGGTGCCGAGGGCATGGCCTAGCGCGACCCACACGCCCCAGAGGACCAGCAGGCCGCGGATGAGGCGGCGCGCGCCGAGCTGCCGGAAGCGCGCATACACTGCCGACAGCGGCGGGATGGGGTTGGGCGGGAGGAGCGCGTGGATGCGGTACATGTCCGACACGGACAGCAGCAGCGTCTCGCTCGTCGCCGGCGAGTTGGGCGACGGATGCAGCGGCGGGGTCGTGCTCTTGCCCAGCCGCAGCCGGCCGAGGGGGATGAGCGGCGCGAACACGAGCGGCGGGAGGAGGAGCGCAAACGCATAGCTGAAGCCGAGGCACGTCGCCCACCATCCCAGGAGGACGAGGTACGATTCGAGCCTCCGCTCGGGCTTCCACGCGAGGATCTCGAGCGCGGCGCGCAGGGCCGACGTCGGGCCTGCGAACAGGATCAGCAGGCGCAGAAGCGGGGCGGGCAGCGCAGCGACCAGGTCGGCGGGCTGCACGACCACGCCGCCGGGCTGCGTTGCTGGCGGCGGCGAGGTCGAGGGGCCTGCTGCCGAGCTCATGTGGGTCGTGGCGTGGCGTGGGTGGATGGGTTGATGCAACAGAGTTGTTGTTCGGGTAGTGAAGCGAGGGTAGTGATGGTTGCGTCGTCGTCGCTGGCAAAGTCATGGTGTCGTCGGTCGACGCGGCGGCGTCCGGTTGACTTTTGGTCAGCTTGCCGGACACGTGAGGGGGCTAGCTAGCTAGTGGCGCGTGGCCGAGCACCGGTCGCCGGTGGGCTGGTGCTACATGCAACTGAAATGCGCGGGCATGCATGCATGCAGGCTGAGCGGGGCCAGCAGTCGTGTGAGCTGGCGCTACAACCATGCATAGAGCCCCGTCGTCGCGTCGTCACCTGTGCAGTGTGATGGCGTGAGGCTGAGAATTCGCACCTCCGCCAGCAGTCTGTGCACGTCACCACCACCCGGGCCGACAAACAGGCAGTGGAACGACCAGGCAGGCAGTTTAATACGGCGCAAGGAGATCCACGCTCCTCTCCGCGCACTCACTCATAGCGAGGCCGAGACATGAATGGCACACATGGCCGCCGATGTGGTGCCCGCGAGCCCGTACGCAGCCCGCAGTGACGGCCCGCCCTACCCCCGACCGACCAAGCCAGAAAGCCGGACTTGGCAACCCTTGGCCGCCGCTGCTACCATGGCTGTGGTGCATTGTGCAGACGCGCTCCCCTCTCCCCGTCAGGCACTCAGATTTTTGGTGGTACGTGGTGCTTGCTTCCTTTGCTGCACAATGCGATCGTGGCAGCGGCGTGCTCTCTTCGTTGTGTTCAGACTCCCCGTCACCGACGTATGCGGGCTTTACTGCTCGCTTTGCTCTGCTCGCCGCACGCTGCGCACCACCACCTCATGCAAACGTGCTCACTCGCTCTCTCTCCCCGTGTTGCTTTGCTGTTTGAAGCACTTCCCGTTGTGCCATCATCTCGTCGGTTGGGCCCACCCGCCGCGCTTCCACCCCATTTTAAACCCCCCAATTTGCTTCCGTCCCATACAAAGCACCCATCTACCGTAGTACGACCACGACGCGCGCACCGCCCACACACCGTGCCCGCTCCTGCTGCATTGTTGTCGCCCATCTTGGACCCAGTCTTCAGTAACATTGCTCCTCCTGTTCCTCTACCTCACACTCTGCTCAAATGGTGCAGGACAAGTACATCGGCCTCGCGCTGGCCTTCTCGAGCTCAGGCTTGATCGGGTACGTAGTAGGCCCTTGCGCCTCTTACGCCAGCGTTCTGACACTCCACCAGCACATCGTTCATCATCACCAAGAAGGTGGGTTTCTGCTGGCCCCAGCGCTGCCTCGACCCCGGGCAACGCTCTTGCTCCCCCGCACCCCGCTGACGATGCAGGGCCTTAACGATGCCGCGAACCGGCCCCCGGTCGACTACCCCCACTCGCACCAGCGGCAAACGGGTCCTCGGAATGCGTGTATGTCGGCGGCGGCGGCGCGCGGCGCGGACTGAGCGATGGAGCTGACCCCCTAAGCCGAGGACTTTGCCTACCTCCGTAACCCGATCTGGTGGGCCGGCATGATTACCAGTGAGTGGAGCTATGTTTATGAGGAACACGAGCTGACACTTCCCAGTGGTTATTGGCGAGGGTGGGTACCGGAACCGCCCACGATGGAGCTGACCCGCCAGTCGCCAACTTCGCCGCATACACGTTCGCCCCTGCCATCCTCGTGACCCCTCTTGGTGCCATGAGTGTCATTATCGGGTATGTTGGCGGAGAGATGTGCAGCACCTGCTCGTGGCGGCTGGCTAACCCTCGCCCCCAGTGCCATCCTCGCGTCGTTCCTCCTCGATGAGAAGCTCGGCCGGCTCGGTGTCCTCGGCTGCGCGAGCTGCATTATCGGTTCCGTTATCATTGTTCTGCACGCGCCGTCCGACCCCGAGGTCGAGACGGTCGACAAGATCCTCGAGTATGCGGCCAAGGCTCGTGAGTTGTTCGTGTGGTGTTTGCTGGTGACGTCGGCGTTGTCCATTTCGCTTGGCACGCGCGCCGCCGACGACGACGCACCATCTGCTATGCCCTGCGGCCCCGCTCACCCCCGCAGCCTTCCTCGCATACATCACTTTCGTAGGCATCTTCTCGACGTACATGATCTTCCGCGTCGCGCCAGTGCACGGCACCAAGAACCCCATGGTGTATCTGTCCATCTGCTCGCTCGTCGGCTCGGTGTCCGTCATGGCCATCAAGGCGTTTGGCATCGCGCTCAAGCTCACGTTTGCCGGCAAGAACCAGCTCACCCATGTCAGCACGTACCTGTTCGGCATCACGGTCGTCGGGTGCATTCTCGTCCAGATGAACTACTTTAACAAGGCGCTCGACACGTTCAGCACCAACGTCGTCAACCCCATCTACTACGTCTTCTTCACGACCGCGACCATCACCGCGTCGGCCATCCTCTTCCAGGGCTTCAACACGACCGACGGCGTCAACACCATCTCGCTTCTCTGCGGCTTCCTCGTCATCTTCATGGGCGTGTATCTCCTCAACATCTCGCGCCAGCCTGAGAAGCCGACGCACCACCACACTACGAGCTTAGAGACGGGCTTCATGAGTGAGTCGGCGTGCAGCTGACATCGTCGAACGGTAGCCGACGCTGACTCTCCAGACCCCCGCATGTCCATGTCGGGCCGCGTGTCGATGGAGTCGCAGGGCCTCCCGATCTGGAACTACGGCTCGAACGGCACCGCGCCCGCGTCGTACGCGCCCGACGGCGCGCAGAACACGGCGTCGCACGGCCGCCGCTCCAGACTGTTCCAGCAGCAAAACTCGACGCTATTCAACGCGTTCGAGGAGGAGGGCATGGCGCTCACCCAGCTCGACGAAGAAGAAGAGTCTGGCGACGAGCGCGACGAGCGCAACGACGCGCGCCGGGACCAGCCGACGCGCACGCTCGTCGGAGCACGACGGGAGCGCGGCTCGCGCTCGCAGGAGCGCGCCCGCTCGACCGACGGCGGCAGGCATCCTGCCTACCAGGACGCTTAGATGTAGATGCAGATGATGCCAATGGCACCTCTTGTAGTTGGTGCGGGTGCATGCCGCGCCACGCCTCCGCATGTATCTCGTGTACTACTACTATTCATCGTGAGTGTAGGTGCGTAAGATACAAATAGGGTGTGTGTATACAGGCTGCGGCTTTCGCTCGTGTGTGCCGCGCCATTCTTGAAGATATAAGTCTAGGCTTTTTATCCAGCCTCGGTCGCGACGGTGGCTGCGGGCGAGTTAGCAACGAGTCCAAGCCACACGCACTCACGCTCGCGAATCTTCTTCTTGCCCGGGAGGCGGTCCTTGATGCCGTTGGTCATCCACTTGGCGGTGCGGTACGCGCGGATCTGGGCGAGGCCGCGGCCGCGCGACTCGAGCTGGCGGCGGTGGGCGGCCTTCATCTCCTTCTTCTCCTTGCGGTCGATGACGCCGTCGTCCATGAACGTGAGCTGGCGCTGGGCCTGGATCTCCTGCCCCTCGATGAGGTCCCACGCCTCGAGGGCGTGCCGGCGCGACTGGCCGAGACGGAGCTTCTCGTGGCTGTTGTCCAGGCCAGAAGTGTACTCCATGCGTACTTTGAGCGTGCCGATCACCTCGTACTCGTGGTGCTTGGCCGTCTCGTCGTTGATGTAGTTCCACTTGAGACACTTGGTGTGGTTGGACACGATGACGGGCAGCTCAATGTCGGTCGGCGTGTCGTCGACAATGTCCTGGATCCAGAAGACGCTGAACGCGCCCGGCTGCCGCAGGCCAAAGAGCGAGCGCAGGCCAGTGTTGCCAAACTCGAACAGAATGCTCGACTGGTACCGGTGATAGATGGGCAGATGGACCTGCTCGAGGTCCCACACGACCGTGTCGCCGCCCTCGACCGCGCTCTGGCGCTTGGACATTGTCTCTGTCACTTCGGCAGTGATAAGCTTGAGACTAGTCTCGCGCACGTCGAGCTTTTCAAACTTCTTCGTGTCGATCTTGAGGCGCGCGTTGGACACTACGAGCGTACCCGTGTCCCACCCGCGTAGCTCTGGCGCGATGCTCATCTGCATGCCGCGGAACGCAAAGCTGATGTTGGCCTTGCCAAAGCCCACGCCGTCCGTGATGGAGAACATGCGCGTGACGCTCGAGCAGTCGGCAAAGATGTCGGAGAGGAAGACGTTGACGACGCCGAGGATCGGGTCGTGCTCGCGCAGACGCGAGTCGCGGATAACCACACGGACCTCTGTGGTCGTGAAATCGCGGATAAATACCTCGGTACCGGCCTCAAAGTACGGGTTGATGGCGTACTGCTTGACACGCGTCTTGTAGATCAACTCGTCGTTGACAATAAACTCGCCGTAGCCCGAGGGCAGGTTCTCCGTCTGCTCCGAGGGATCGTCCGTGTCCTGGCCCGCCTCGCCTTCGCGCTCCTTGCCGCTCTTGCCCTCGAGGTGCTGGCGCTCGAGGTTGTTGACCTGGTGGAGGACGATAGACAGCACGCCCGAGGGCCACTTGGGGTCGGGGCGCGTCTTGGTGAGGTCTGGCGCGGGCGGCGGCAGGTCTTCCTTGGCGGGGTTGGGGGCGGCGTCGTACGGGTGCATCTCCTTTGACGTCGGCGTGCGCTCGACTACCTGCGCCTTGGCCTCCTCGGGCGTCGGCGCACGCTGGAGCGACGGGTCAAGCGGCGCTTTTTCAAAATACCCGATCGACCACATGAGCTTGCCGGGCATCTCGTTCGAGTCCTCGAAGCCCTTGAGCCCGTCGGTGCGGTCAAACATCTGGTTCGGGTGCTTCATGAGCTCCTCGACCTCGACCTGCACTCGGCCGACGAGGTCGTCGGCGCTCAGCTTGTCGCTGTCCCAGAGCATGAGACAAACCGACTCCTTGCCCCGCACCTCGTCCATAGTCAGGGGCAAGAAGGCCGTCTCCTCAAACACGGGGTTCAGGTCCTCCATGATAATGCGCGTCGAGTACAGCGGTCGCCCATAGTTGGCGTACGCGAGCACAATGTACGGGTCCGAGAACCCGTTGTTATCCTGGGCCGAAAGGCCCTCGCAGTAGTGGATCTTGACGACGAACACGCCGATCGAGCGCGTGTCGCCGACCTGGGCGCCGGAGAGCATGTCCTTGAGGTTGAGCGTCATGCTCTTGGGCACCGACAGCTCGGATGTTCCGGCCGCAATGCCCGACTTGACGAACGACGAGATGAACGGCAGGTCGAGCACCGACGGCAGGTGGCGCGACAGCGGCACAGCCGAGACGTCGATGGCGGGTACGCCGCACAGCGCAAAGGTAACAAGGCGCACGTACGGCGGCTCAGGAATGAACTGGACACGCAGGCGGACGACGCCGACAATCTCCTCGATCTGGATCCAGATAGGGATCGGGATGTGGAACCAGTCGTACACGCCCAAGAAGAACTCGATAAGCATGTGAATGTTCTTTGCGCGCTCCTGCGCCCCCTGGCCCGGGAGGGCGGCGTAGCTGAACGAGCACTCGAAATTGTAGTAGTCGCCCGTCTGGTCCTCCTTGATCTCCTTGCCGGTCGTGTCGGTCATGGGCTCCCCGGCGCCCTGGTCGATCCACTCGGTGCGGGGCCACTCTTGGTCCGTGTGCATGTCGGGCAGGGCGCGGATCGACGTCAGGCGCAGCGGGTTGGAGCCCTGGTCCACGTCCGTGATGCGCACGGCGTCGACAAAGCCGGGCAAACTTTGCTGGAGAATATCCTCGACGGTATCGGCGAGCGGCACGAACATTTGCGGATCGATGACGCCCCACACGAGCTTGATGAGCCCGTTGAGCCATTCAACACTCTCCGGCATGGGCGGCGAGAAGGCCTCGCCGCGCGCGCGCGACAGGTCGACGCGCACCTTTTCCAAGTCGCGGTCGATCCCCCGCCCCAGCACCGAGATGGCAGTGACGAACGCGAACCCAAACGCGCCGACCACGACCGAGCGCCAGAAGAACGCGCGGAAGCCGCTGCCAAACGCCACGAACAGCCACAGCACCGCCATGCCACCAATCGCAGCATACTGCAGCAGCTGGAACTTGTTGGCAATCTCCTCCTGGCTCACGGGGCTGGGCGGCGGGTATGCATTGTACAGGACATTCCCGCCCCGCGTAGCCGTCTTGGTCACGTCAAAGTCGCGCGGGTCGGCGTCCTTGACGATGATCTCGCCCCCGGTAATGGGGTCGCGTACGCGGCGCTCGCCCTTGCGCGCCTTCTTGAGCCTGTCTGTCGGCTTTTCTAATCCCCGTCAGCACCGCCTTAACACCACAGGCAAACCCACCATGCGCAGCATTCATCTGCTGCATGAGCCGCTCCTTCTCCTGCTTCGCCGAGGTGGGCGACACCGGGCCGACGCTCGAGCGGCGCCGGCGGCGGAGCCACGAGTCGCGAGACCCCGACCCCGTGCTCTGCCGGAGCGAGTGCGAGCTGTCGAGGCTCGCGCGGGAGGGTGCGGCCGACTCGTCGCTGCCTCCTCCTCCTGCTGCAGCCGCACGCGCGCCGAGCTCGGCAGCGCGCGCCTCCATGATCCGTGCATACTCGTCTGCGTCGGCCTCGTGCTGCTTCTGTTGCTCGTGATACGCGGCCACGGTGGGCACCTTGAAGGCCGCAGAGTAGCCGTTGCCCAGGCGGTAAGATGGCGGCGCAGCCGGCAGCTCGGGGAACTGCGTGATGGGCTTTGATTTCGACGCCGACGTCGATGTCGTCAGCGGGGAGAGCGAGTCGCGCGCCGGGGCTGAGCGCCGCTCCGGCGTCTTGGGCGCCGGGCTCGGGTGCGTCGAAGCGCTGGCTGCCTCGCCATGCGCTCCGCCCGACTTGGACGGGACTGACGGGGCACTGGGGGCGGCGGCGTCGCCCGGCGGCTGGGCGGTAGGTGCTTCCGTTGCCGACATGATTAGTTTGCCATTTGTTGTGGTGGTTAGAGAGTGGTGTTGCGGGGTGTGGTAAAGTACGTGTGCCCGTCGCGGGGGGGGGTGTGGGTGTGGGCTGTCGTCGGGGTCACCGTCGCCGGCGGCTTGACAGCGCTGGGCCTTGCTCGGCGTCCGTGGAGTCGAGAACAATGACGAGTGTGACGTCAGTGCACCAAGCAAGCAGGCGACGGGGGCAAAATTTCCACAACCCAAGTCCAGCCACCATCTGTGACTGACTGGCCTTCGTGTGCTGTTGTGCTGCTATCTGCACCCCCACCATTTCCGCTAGGCAAATGCATACATGAATCTATTCAGATAGGAGTAGAGGGGTATCGAGGTATCTAGTCAAAGGAAACCTTGGAGCCTTGAGACTGAACAATGCCGCCGGTACGGGCGCCGCCGCGAGGGGCGAAGCCACCACGGCCACCACCGCGTCCACCGCCGCGGCCGCCAAAGCCACCACGGCCACCGCCACGGCCACCACCACGGTCACCGCCAAAGCCGCCACGGCCACCGCCACGGCCGCCAAAGCCGCCGCGTCCGCCACCACGGCCACCGCCGTTGCGGTCACCGCCAAAGCCGTTGTCGGGCTTGGGGGGAGCGTAGTCGACGCGCAGCCTGCGGCCGGCGAGCTCCTGGCCGTTGAGGGCGTTGAGGGCGGCAGTAGCCTGCTCGACCTCGGCGAACTGGACGTAGCCGAAGCCCTTGGGGGCACCGGTCTCGCGGTCGGTGGGGAGACGGACCGACTGGACGTCACCGTGCTCGCCAAAGGCCTCGTAGACGGCGTCCTCGGTGATGTCGAACGAGAGCGAGCCGACCCAGAGGGTGGCGGCGGGCTCGGAGAGCTTGTCGTTGAAGGCCTTGGCGCGGGCCTGGGTGTTGGGCTCGCGCTTCTGGGCAAAGTTGACCTTGACCTGGCGGCCGTCAATCTCCTTGCCGTCAAACTCGAGAGCCTTGGTGGCCGAAGCCTCGTCCTCGAACTCGACGTAGCCGAAACCGCGCGAGCGGCCAGAGTCACGGTCGATCATGACACGGGCGCCGACGACCTTGCCGCACGACTCGAACTCGGAGGCGAGCCAGTCGTTGTCAATGTTCCACGAGAGACCGCCGACGAAGACGTTGGTGGAGGCTTCAGAGTCCTCGACCTTGGCCTTCTTCTCAGTGACCTCGGTCTCGGGCTCCTCCTCGGCCTTGCGCTTGCCGTTGGTGGCGGCGGCGGCGGGCTTCTCCTCCTCCTCGTCGTCAGAGTCAGAGTCGGACGAAGAGTCAGAGTCGGAGCCGTCCTTCTTGTCCTCGGACTCGGACTCGGAGTCAGAGTCGGACGAAGACTCGGCCTTCTTGGCGGCCGCGGCGGCGGGCTTGGCCTCCTCCTCGTCGTCAGACGAGTCAGAGTCAGAGTCGGACGAGTCGGAAGACTCCTCCTTCTTGGCGGCAGCGGCCTGGGGCAGGTTAGTTGTTGTCCTTCCCTCACGACCTGCTGCGCCCAAACTCACAGGCTTGGCCTCCTCGTCGTCGGAAGAAGAGTCAGAGTCAGACTCGGAGTCAGACTCGGACTCGGACGACGACGACTCGGACTCGGGAGGGGGGGTAGGAGCCTTCTTGGACTTCTTCTCCTTCTTCTCCTTCTTCTCGACCTGTGGCGGCGGGTTAGTGTGTGTGTGACGGCGAGCTCGTGTGCTCAACCTACCTTGGGGGCGACGGCCTCGACCTTCTTGGACTTCTTGTCGGCCTTCTCGACCTTGGGGGCAGCAACCTTGGATGACTTGGCCATTTTTGCTGTTTTTGGGATGATGGATGGGTTGATGGGTTGTTGAGAGGTTGGTCCTCTCGAGGTTGTTGGTGCAGGCAGGTGGTGGTGCAGTGGTCGCGAGAGCGCCTGCCTGGTGGTTGCTGCCTGCTTGCACACGCCTAGCGCGCTGATTCTCAAAATTATTTGTGTCCGGCTGCGGTGGTCGCTCGACACCTCCACTCTCAGCCTGCTCTCACCCAGGGCAACACGGCCCCGCATCCGGCACAACACTGTAGGAAGATTTTAAGTCCAGGGTGCAAGCCTCAGCCTGGAGATATATCGGCGATAGCTCGATTTTATCTCGTGGCACTACTGGGCTTGTCTCGAGAAACACACTATGTCCGGCAGCGCACCACTTTCCGGCGCGACAATGCGTTATCGAGTGGCCGTCGTCTCACCGGTCGTTTATCCGTGGCCAGTCTGTCGTCAAGTAGAAGACACTGTTGGGTGCTGGCAAGGTCACTTTCCCGTCACAATTGATACACGGCCTGGGTGTAAAACATACTACAGTACCAAATCTTTGGACTCCAGGTGATATGGTGTGTTTCTTCTCCACACAGTGGACAGTCAATCACCGGCACCTCGCGTCAACAAGTCTTTCTGCAAACACACCCCTCTATGCATAAACCACTCCCTCTACGAACACGACACACCTCTGCACATCTCCTGTTATCGGACAAACTCCCACCCAAAGCATGCCTACAGCTGCCTATCTCGCGATACGACGCCGACGCCGTATGCGGATAAACCACGCGACTGCAGTGGGCGGCGTTGTCCGAAACTCAACCCCCCCATGACTGCATGACGTGACTAACTTGGCCCACATCCGATTGCCGAGTCCGAAGCGGCTGCCGCGGCAACCAGCAGAAGCAGCACGCTCCATCACGCCAGCCAGCCCTTGATATAAACCGGTACCCGTACCCTTAGATGTTGGATCAGCATCATCTCCCCCTTGCCCCTCCCTCCCCCATCCCCCATAACAATCACCATGGCCACGGGCGACGACAAGCAAAAGACATGGCAAGACGTGGCGGCGGCCAAGCAGGCCGCGCGCGACGCGCTCATTCCCGACGAGTGGCGCCTGTCCAAGGAGACGCTCGCCAACCTGCCCAAGAACGTCCTCGACGTGCCCCGTCAGAGCGGCATCCTCACTGAGCGCGAGCTCGAGATCACCGAGACGACGGCGCCGCGCCTCGTCGAGGCGCTCGTCGCGCGCAAGTACACGTCGGTCGAGGTGACCACCGCGTTCGCCAAGCGCGCCATCATTGCCCAGCAGCTCACCAACTGCCTGACTGAGATCTTTATCGAGGAGGGCCTCGCGCAGGCCAAGGCCATTGACGAGGAGTACGCCAAGACGGGCAAGCCCAAGGGCCCGCTCCACGGCCTCCCCATCTCGCTCAAGGACTGCATCAACGTGCCTGGGTACGACACGACGATTGGTATCGTCTCGTTCGCCAACAAGCCCAAGACCGAGGCCGAGGCAAGCGAGCTCGCGCGCATCCTCCGCGAAGCTGGCGCCGTGTTCTACGTCAAGACCAATGTGCCGACTGGTACGTGCGCCCCTATCTTCCCCCACTGACGTCAGCCATGCTCGCCATCGAGACGGTTAACAACGTGTGGGGCCTCACCCCGAACCCGTACAACACCGACTATGGCAGCGGCGGCAGCTCTGGCGGCGAGGGCGCGCTGCTCGCGCTCCGCGGTGCGCCCCTGGGTGTCGGCACCGACATTGGCGGCTCGATCCGCGTCCCGGCGGCTGTTAACGGCTTGTACGGCCTCAAGGCTGCCGGCGGTCGCTTCATCTCGCTGGGCATCACGGCCGGCCTCAAGGGACAGGAGAGTGTCAAGAGCACGGCTGGGCCAATGGCACCCGACCTCGAGTCTCTGTCGCTCTATTCCAAGGTCGTCATTGACGCCAAGCCGTGGGAACTTGACCCGACGACCTTCCCCATCCCGTGGCGTACGATCGAGCTGCCAGAGAAGCTCGCGTTTGGTGCGTTCAGCGACTGCGACGCTTACTGACTCCAGGCCTCATCATCGACAACGGCTTTGTGCGTCCCACGCCGTCGGTTGAGCGCGTGCTGCGCGAGACCAAGGCGGCGCTCGAGGCGGCGGGGCACAAGGTGATCGAGTACAAGCCCTACGACGTGGAGCAGGCCAACACGCTCCTTCTACGCCTGCTCGGCGCGGACGGCGCCGATGGCCTGTACAACCTTCTCCGGGCGGGCGAGTACCCCGAGCCGTGGCCCCCGGGATTCGAGGTGCTCGAGGGCATCTACAACCAGTACAAGGACAAGCCGCCCAAGGTGGGCGCGCTGTGGGCTGCCCAGGCCGACCGCAACGCCTACCTCCGTCTGTTGCTCAAGGAGTGGACCAACTCCAAGGAGGTGACTGGGACCGGCCGCCCATGGGACGGAGTGATTGCGCCGACGCTCCCCAACCCCGCGCACACGCACCACAAGGCCTTCTACTCGGGATACACGAACCTGTGGAACGTCGCCGACTTTACCGGTGTCACCTTCCCCGCTGGCTTCTCAAAGAGCACCGATACCAAGCCCGCCGACTTTACGCCGCGCAACGACACGGAGAAGAAGGCGTGGGATGACTGTGAGTGAGGGGTGTATGTGTGGTGCTGATGGCCAAAGACAATGCCGAGGGTCTCGACGGTATCCCCATTGGCTTGCAGCTGCTTACTACGCGCCACACGGAGGAGCTGGGCCTCAAGCTGACCGAGGTGGTTGTGGACGCGTTGGACAAGGCCAAGTAGTAGTAGTAGAAGTGATAGGAATTAGTCGGATTGGATTCTGGGCGATTGTCAAATGTCATGTGACCCTTGTAGTGAATGATCGGCAGCCACGGCCTGGGTGGCTTTGGGTGATGTGTGTGATGGGAGACACCAACGACCATAGTCGACCATGTCTTATACTTGAAGCGTCTACAGCGGCCCGCTCTTGCAAGCTTGCACCGACGCCGCTGCCGCCGCCATCGCCGACGTCTCCTGCTTGCTCCCTCCCTGTGCCATTGCCGCAAGTTCACGTGGGCGGCAGTGTGCGGCAGTTGACGCGCCCATATACGCAGATACACGGCTTTATGGTGGCGGGATCAAATTTGGGTAATCGGCCGATTACTCCCGTGACGCACGAGGGAGAAACCTACGACGTAGTTTGCACGGTCACTGGAGAGTCCCTGGGTGAGGAGAGGGAAGACGTCGCTGGCTGCCTTGCCTTCCCTTGCGCTGCCCGCCCACCCACCCATCCACCTCCATCCGCACCTCTTGATCTGCGCAACCCACACAATCCCCTCGTGTATCTTTTCTCCTTCCCTCTCCTCCTCACTCCCCCCTTCTGTATCCACTACTCTCCCCTCCCTTCCCCACCTCGTCGTCATGTTCCTCCGTGCCGCCAACCGCAGCATTGCCTCGTCGGTCCGCTCTGCCCAGGTGCGTTGCAGTACAGCCACAGCATATTTTGCCTTGACCTCTTTCACTGACATCACAGGCGGCTCGCGGCTACGCCTCGGTCACCTCGACCTTTGCCGGCAAGAAGGATGCCAGCGTGAGTAGTAGTGCAATACAGCGTCACGCCTCGACGTCCTTCCTTGCTCGTTCATGCCACTAACACGCACATGCAGGGCAACTACACTGTCACTCTTATCCCCGGTGACGGTACGTCATGAGGCAGCAGGCAGCGAGCGAGCTGCCTGCAGCAAAAGATTTGACTTGACACTGACGTCGCCGCGCAGGTATCGGCCCCGAGATCGCAGAGTCGGTCAAGGACATCTTCAAGGCCGCCAAGGCCCCCATCCAGTGGGAGGAGGTCGACGTTACCCCCATCCTCAAGGACGGCAAGACTGTCATCCCCGACGACGCCATCGCTTCGGTCAAGAAGAACACTGTCGCCCTCAAGGGCCCTCTTGCTACCCCTAGTGAGTGGATGCGGCTGTTGAGGCCTTGTGGCCGAGCACGCGCCGAGCACACGCCGCGCTGCCCGCCTTCAGAGCGCACTCGACACAGTGCTAACACACCCCAGTCGGCAAGGGACACGTTTCCCTCAACCTCACCCTCCGCCGCACCTTCTCCCTCTTCGCCAACGTTCGTCCTTGTGTCTCCATCCCCGGCTACAAGACCGCCTACGACAACGTCAACACTGTCCTCATCCGTGAGAACACTGAGGGCGAGTACTCTGGTATCGAGCACGTTATCGTCCCCGGCGTCGTCCAGTCGATCAAGCTCATCACCTACGAGGCCTCGGAGCGTGTCGCCCGCTACGCCTTCCACTACGCCCAGGAGTCTGGCCGTAACAAGGTCACGGCCGTCCACAAGGCCAACATTATGAAGATGTCGGACGGCATGTTCCTCACTGCCTGCCGCGCCGTCGCCAAGGAGTACCCCAACGTCGCGTACGACGAGGACCTCCTCGACCGTATCTGCCTGCGCATCACCCAGGACCCCACCCCTTACAACGACCGTGTCATGGTCATGCCCAACCTTTACGGTGACATTCTTTCCGACCTTTCCGCCGGTCTCATTGGCGGTCTCGGCCTCACCCCCTCGGGCAACATTGGCCGCGACGCCTCCATCTTCGAGGCCGTCCACGGCTCCGCCCCCGACATTGCCGGCAAGGGCCTCGCCAACCCTACCGCTCTCCTCCTCTCTTCTCTCATGCTCCTCCGCCACATGGGTCTCCCCGAGATTGCCGACCGCATCGAGAAGGCTTCGCTCACGACCATTGCCGAGGGCAAGCACATTACCGGTGACCTTGGCGGCAAGGCCGGCACCAAGGAGTACACCGACGCCATCATTGCCAAGCTTTAATCAAGGGGGAGATGGGACAAAATCAATCATGGTCTAGTGTGGCTTTAGGAAGTCATGCATGATGTGTAACGAGCCGAGCCGGCCGAACTGGCGCAGCCAGCGAGGCGGGGGTGAGTGCGAGCCCAGCCAGCGAGGCGAGGGATGAGCTTGAGACTAGCGCACTGGCATCCCCACGTTGGCTTACTACTGACCGACTGATCCGGCAGCCCCGCAGGGGCCAGACATCGAGCACAGACACGGCGGGGTAACGGGCCGGGGCTGGCCGAAGAGGCCTGGGGGTTGTGGGCGTCCTCCAGCGCCATCGGCCTGCCCTGCTCTGAACACTAACCCGCACGATGCATTCACGTCGCATACAACCAGCCAACCTGCTCCCTCCCAGTCCATCCTACATAAACTTGGCGCACCCGCCGTCGACGCGCATAGAGATACCAGTGACAAAGCTGCTTTGCGGGGAAAGCAGGAAGACGCAGGCGTCGGCAATCTCCTCGGGGCGGCCACTACGCTTGAGCGACGAGCGCGCCTTGGCCGCCTCGCCCATGACGGTGCGGCCCGCGGTGAGCGGCGTATCGGTGACTGGCGCGAGCGAGTGTCAGCGAGCGAGCCGGCGTGCCCCAGCGCCTTCCACCACTTACATCCCGGACACACGGCATTCACACGCACGCCCTTGGGGCCAAACTCTGCCGCGGCGTTCGCAACAAGCCCACGCACGGCAAACTTGCTCGCGGCGTAGTCTGCGTGGCCAGCCACGCCCTCCAGCCCGGCCGTGCTAGCGATGGCAACCACCGCGCAGTCTGCGCCGCCGCCAGGGGACGCGAGCATGCCCTTGAGCGCGTGCTTCATGCCGAAGAAGACTGCGCGCGGGCGTCAGCGTCAGCGAGTTCGGCGCCAGCGCCAGCGCGACCCACCGCCCTTGGCGTTCACGCCCATGATAAAGTCCCACTCCTTCTCGCTCGTATCGAGGAAGCTGCGGGCGGTGGGCCACGCCGTGCCGGCGGCGAGGACGGCATAGTCGACGCGTCCCCAGCGCGCAAGTGTCTCGGCGGTGACGCGCTCCGACGTCGCTTCGAGCGTCGTGTCCCCCTGGACCGAGAGGACCCGGTCGCCTGCGTCCAGGCCGGCGACGGCGGCGGCAAGCGAGGCGGGGGAGAGGTCGACTACGGTCACGTTCGCGCCGAGGGAGAGCAGCTGCTTCACCACTTCGAGCCCGATGCCGCTCGCGCCGCCGGTCACGATGGCGACTTTGCCCTGCAGTGTGTTTGCGCTCGTCATTGTGTTGTGTTGGTGGGGGTGGGTGGTGGCCGACGCGAGTGTGGGGTAGATATACGCCCCCGGCCCGGCGTTGGCCGACGCCAGCCACGCCCCGGCATACCGGGTATCTCGGCGACTGTGCCCTCTCGCTGCTGACGTGAGGGGTGAGGCTGTCAGAGTACGCTGGGCGGGCGGGGATGCCGAACGGCGTCGCTTGGCGTGCAGCATCGCTGTTCCTGCCCGTCGGGCTGTGGAGATTGTGGCGGCGGCATGCCACATGATCAGCAGCAGGTAGCGTGATGATGAGCATTGTGATTACGTTCGCGGCGTTCTTGGTGCGGCGCCGCGGCTCTGCCTCGAGGGCTGGCTGTCCACGGGCTCTTGAGCCTGCAGCTCGGCGTGATGCCCCTCGCCCGTGGCCATGTGCATAGCAGTACATACAGGCAAGGCAGCTCGAGTCCTCCCTGCCTCGATGCATACACGCTGCAACCACAAGCTCGGCGCTCGGTGACATCATTCCACGTGGCCGCCGCGCACCACCCGGACCAAAGTCGCCCCGCGCCGCGAGTCGATTGCTAACTTGCCCTCGGCGCCGTCCCAGCAAGCACCACTCAATCTCCCACTCCCTTTGCGCACTCTGCGCTCCATCGACGCCGCGTACACACCGCAAGGCTATTCCCAACGACCGAGCGGATATGCGCGCGGATGTGCAGCAGAGCAAGGCTCCAAGCGAGCCGAACGAGCGAGCGAGCGCGCGCGGCCCGCGCACGCGCACTCACACGCGCGATATCGGCGCAATCTGATATCCAACGCGTTTCGGCGTGGCCCCACCCCCCCAGCCAGGCTCACTCCGACACCATGTCTGGGGTCTTGGACGACTGCGACGACGAGCAGTCGCCGTCGGGGTGTTACTCAGCGTCGCCGAGGTGCTGACCACGACGACGCGGTTGGGGACGAGTTGGGGAGGTATAAAACACTGACCTTGGCCTCGACTCATGGCCATCATCACACTCCCAAAGATCACAGCTCTAACAAGCTCACACCGAACCCACAGCCCTCAACCAAACAAGTCAACCCACCCAACCGCAATGTCCATCCCCACCACCACCCAGGCAATCACGCTCACCGCCCCCGTCCGCGGCGAGGTCACGCCCTCGACCTTCGAGCTCAAGACGCTCCCACTCCCCGCCTTGAAGGCCGGCCAGGTCCTCCTCCGCCTCGAGGCGTTCAGCCACGAGCCGGCCCTCCGCCACTGGATCGACGCCGAGACGGACCCGAAGCGGCTGTACGTCCCGCCCGTGCTCGCGGGCGAGGTCGTGCGCTCGCCGTCTATCGGCACCGTCATCGCGTCCAACAGCGACAAGTGGGCCGTCGGCCAGCGCGTCGCCGCGCTCGCCGGCTGGGCAGAGCACGCCGTTGTCGACGACGCCATGGTGTCGGGCGAGGCCGTGTCCCTCCCCGACTCGGACCTGCACTCGCTCGACGTCCTCGGCTGGGTCGGCCTCACGGCCTACTTTGGCCTCTTCAAGGCCGGCCGCCCGATCAAGCAGGGCATGACCGTCGTCGTGTCCGGCGCGGCGGGGGGCGTCGGCTCCGTCGTGGTCCAGATCGCCAAGCACGTCCTGGGCGCGCGCGTGGTGGGCATCGCTGGCGGTGAGGACAAGTGTGCTTGGGTGCGCAGCCTCGGTGCGGACGAAGCCGTCGACTACAAGTCGCCCACGTTCGCGGCCGACCTCGCCGCCGCGCTGCCCGACTACGCCGACGTGTTCTTCGACAATGTCGGCGGCGCCGTCCTCGACGCCATGCTCGCCCTCGTCAAGCGCCACGGCCAGATCCTCATGTGCGGCGCCATGGACCAGTACAACGGCGGCGACCTCCGCCTGACCAACTGGAGCCAGGTGCTCTTCAACCGTATCGACATCCAGGGCTTCCTCTTCCTCGACTATGCCGACTCGACGGCCGAGGCGGTCGAGAACCTCGCCAAGTGGGTCGCTGAGGGCAAGATTGACGGGCCCAAGGCGCACACCGTGGTCGAGAACAAGCTTGAGGAGGTGCCTGCGACGTGGCAGCGCCTCTACTCGGGCGACTCGCGCGGCAAGCTCATCTCCAAGCTTGCGTAGTGTAGTCTGCAGCCCTCAGCGGTCCTAGCCTAGTAGAATGCATAAGTGATAGTACAATCTCCTGCCATGTCCTGGACCCATACTAGTCTACTGATTGCCAATCTCTTCCGCCGCGCGCCGGAAGATATCCTCGCCGGAGTCGACCCTCTGCACCATGTCAAGGTCAGGCAGGGGGTTGTTCCTCTGCACAAAGACGCGAAAGTCGTCCGGCACGGAGCGCGCAAACCTGACCTTCTCGACGCGCCCCTCGCGCGACTCCTGGACACACTTCATAGCGAACGAAGTGACGGCGCTCCTCGTACCCTGTGCGTCGTGGTGCGCCGACACGGCGAGGAGCAGTGCCGCCCAAAACGATCCCTCGCGGCGAGGCACCTTGCCCTCGACCCAGTGTAGCGTGATACCGTGGAGGCGGACCCACGTAAGATGCGTGTTGGTGAGGATGTCGAACATGACGTCGGTCGTCGTCTCGTGGTAGTACAAGTCGAGCTTCTTGAGCTTCGGCAGCGCGAGCGCCCCGTCCCGCAGGAGACACTGGAGCACCCTCAGCCCGTCCCCACCCTGCAGATACAGCCAGTCGAGGCTGACCGCCAGGCCGAGGAACCCCGCCAGCCCGCCCAGCTCACGTTCGAGGTCCTCCTCCGCCCCGTCCCTGCGTCGGACGTACAGGCGGAGCACCTCCAGCTCCCGCACCGCAGGGGCGAGGTAAGTCGCATGCCGCATGGCAGCCGCGAACGACGCAAGGTGCACCCCGTACAAGGTAGACGGGAGGATCTTGACCTGTTCAAACCCAGCCTCTTTGCGCGCGGCACAAGCGCCCGCCAGGCCAAACACCAACCCCCAAAACACGCGCGTCTCAACGTTCTCCCCGCCTTGGCCTAAGCCACATTGCTGGCGCAGGATGTGTCCCAGTCCGAGTGTCATCCGCGCGTCGGGCGGCGGGTTGTCGTCGTTGGCCCGCGGGTTCCAGTATCCCGTGGTCACTTCCCCCAATTTCGGGAGGTGCGCGAACGCTCTCCCGAGAAGAGTGGGCAGCAGCGCGCCTGGGCGCAGGAAGGGCGCCGAGGGATGTCGGCGCACGCCGGTCGTGCTGACCCGCATGACGTTGATAGTCGCGTCGAGCCCGTCGAGCTCGAGCAGCGCCAGTTGCTCATACAGTGTCGGCTTGTGCGGTGCCGTGTCGAACACACTCGCTGTGTTGACCGTGATGTACTTCACGTACGGGGCGACGAGCGGGTCAGACGCGATGGCTAGGAGGGCTCCCAGGCCGGCGGGGGTGGCGAGGACGCCGAACTCGCCGAAGAACCGCCGCCGGAGTGGCGCGAGCGCGTCGCTTATGACCGTGCATGACAGTCGCAGGGCGCATACGTCGGGGATTTGGAGGAGGTCTGCTATGTGCAGGAGGACGTCGGCGGGCAGGTCGGGGAGTGAAGTCGGCTGGGCAGGTTCAGTGTCGGCCATTGTTGGTGGCTGCGGTCGTCTTCGTGGTCAGTGTCGTCAAGTTAAGTGCGCCGTGATGTCACGGTCTGCGGGCATGCCTCGCCGTCGCCGCGTCAGCGTGCTCCGGTGTCCGTGGGGCTTGTGCACGTTGGGGACATGCATGTAGACGTTGAGGACATGCACTGCACATGCATACCGGGGTGAGTGCGCCTACTCCACCTTCTCCAAGTACAGCTCGTCGGCGACACGCGCAAAGATGTCGTCGCCCGGCTTTAGGCGGTGCACGTTTCCGTAGTTGTCGACGTCGTGAAAGCCGAGGACGAAGCAGCATCCGATCGAGTCGAGTGGCGCGGGGTGCTTAAAATCGATCGACAGGAAGTCGTAGCCCCCGGTCTCCATGGCTCCGCTGAGCTCGAGGGAGGTGACGGTGCTGGTCGTATAGAGGGCTTTGTGGTGCGCGGACACTGCCTCGAGGAGGGATACCCAGGCCGGCTCGCGACCGTGCTTCTCGCCCACGGCTCGGCTCAGCCTGATGTCCGTGAGCCGGACCCACGACGCGCGGGTCAATGTGAGGATGTCGAACAGAACGTTGGTGGTCGTGTCGTGCGCGATGAGCTCGAGGCGTTCGAGTCTGTCGAACCGCGGTGCAGTCGGCCCAACGAGGCTGGACAGCACCCCGGCGTCTAGCTGGCCGTCTCGCCCATACAGCGACAGTTGCGTGAGGCGCGGCATCATGCCCAAGAAGGCACCCAGTGCCGCGAGCTCGATGTTGGTTGGCGGCTCCTTGCGGCCGCCGACGCGGAGGCACAGATGGACGAAGTTGCCGAGGACGGGGGCGAGCAAGTCGGAGTAAGCCACGGCGTTGACAAACGACGTGTGACTCACGCCAACGTGCGTTGCGCGGATACCCTTTGGTGTGGCATACCCCTTCTCTGTGCGCGTCTCATGCGCGTGGGCCAGGCCGAAGAGGAGCGCCCAGAACAGACAGGTGATTGAAGATTGGCCTGGCCAGACGAGCTGGACACATTGGTCGAAAAGAGAGGCGTAACCCAGCAACGTGCCGGGTGGCGGGGTGCCAGTGTCCTCGCGGTGTTCGGGGTTCCAGTAGTCTGCGCTCACGGAGCGGAGTTCGGCAGGCGGACGAAGACCTGGGCGAGAAGGTTGGCGAGGGGCTTGTTTGGGTGCACTGGTTGATCGGGGTATAGCCGCTCTGGGGTGCCCATCACGCGGATGACGCCGAGGTCGAGCATGTCAAGCTCGAGCAGGCCGAGCTGCGCGTGCAGGGCTGGGCGGAGCTCGTCCTCCGTGTCGAGGACCACGGCGGCGTTGAGCTCGAGCGTGTCAATCAGCTCGGCTACGGGCGTGTTGTCCACCATGTCGAGCAGCGAGAGGATTGCCGCCCCCGTGGCGATGACGCCGACCCGGTGGAAGATGGTGCGCCGGAGCGGCGACAGCGCGTCGTTCACACTCGTGCATGTCAGCCGGAGGGCGGAGAGGGCCGGGAGGTACAGGTGCCCCGCGATGGCGAGGAGGATCTCTGGTGGGAGGTCGGGGAGGGAGGGAGCTGGGTGGTGGTCCATGTTGTGCCGGCGTGGTGAATGTTGCGACGATGAGAGAAACCAAGATTGTCTCAACCGCGGCTCTTGGAGGCGCATCGGGTCAGGGTTCAGCCTCCATCGCCGCCATTTGCTGGTCTTGACGGCGAGGCGCATGCCAAGCGTGGTGAGCGTTGGAGAGCCCAAGTAAGTGAGTAAGTATACAGCCAAGCGGCCAGCGCTCCGGTAGATAGCGAGGCGAGTGAGTGGTGAGCAGATGAATTGGAATCAGAACAACAAGTGGACGACCTCCACCGCGCTTTCGGCCCTCCCCGCCTCTTCCACCCGCCGCACCTCCTCTACTTTTCACCACCCTGCTGTTGGGCCTCGGACCAAGCTATCACGTCAAACTGCAGACCCATACACTCTTCTAGGCCCCGGCAGGTCAGACTTGCTCGCTACGCGGGAAGAGCAGCCTCACCCGCCCGCCCAAGACCGACCCACGACCACCAGGAACGTCATCTGCCCTATGGCTCAGTTGGCTAGCGCGTGGAGCTGTTACTTCTGCAACAACTCCGAGGTCCACGGTTCGAGCCCGTGTGGGGCAGGTACATCCTCTCTCTTTTGCCCTGCAGGCCGTCGCACCCGTCTCCGACGCGGAACAGCACTTTCGGCGTCGGTTGGTTGGTCGGTTGGGCGACTGTGATTTTTCTTGGCAGCGTCCCCACGGGGAAAGTGGAGGCGCGGCTTCCTCACGGCCATGTCCGAGCATCCAGTTGTTTACGCGACCTCCTCCTCGTCGCCCTCGGCATCGCCCTGCGTCGCTTCGCCGATACTCGCTGCGCGTGGCGTGAGAGTTCGTTGCCGCGTTCGACAGGATCCACAACGTCCATCGCAGGGCGCTCTCGGCAGGCAGCCTGCCGAGTGGACGAGGCGCCACAGAACCTCCCCCACTCCCGCTCCCCACTTGCCCTCGGCCAACCACACGCCCGCGAAAGCACACAGCACGGCCTTTGACCCTCGGCAGGCCGACGGCAAGCTACCCCTCCACTTTCCGCGTTGCCTATCAGACAACAGAGGTTGCACAGCCCCGCGCGCGGGAATTTGATGTCGCGGTATTCTGGGCAGCTATCAGATCTCGTCTCGCCTCGGCTCGGGTATCCCGCCTGCCCCGTCGGCATGTCCGCGGTGGCACTGAATCCACACGGCCACGACATTCCCCTCTGACGTCCACTTGTGTTTCTGGGATCTGGATTGACGTGCGTCCCCGAATCGAGGCAGCAGGTTCTCCGACTCGCGGTGGACGGTGCTGTGTGCGTTGGGCGAGTGACGCGGTGGCGGTGCGACCTAATCGTGTGGGGGATCTCGACGAGTAGCTTCCTCACTCTAAGCTCCACGGAACTGGACAATGTCAACGACGCATATCGTACGACGGCTGCGCGGAAGTGGTATCTGCACCGCTCTGACAAAGGTGTTGGCGACTGTTGCTCGGGGTGTGGCCAGGAGCGACCAGGTGGCGGAGTATACAAACAAGGCTGGCGGGTGCACAAGCCGCCCATTAGTGCCACCCACAGCACAATGAAGACCAGCACCATCATCAGCTACGCTCTCCTGGCGGCGACGAGCCTCGTGCGCGCCGCTGACCCCGTCGTGGACCGTAAGTCTCTCCTTTGTTGGCAGCTCTGACGCCAGTCCACCCGAGGCAGTACGGCTACGGCCCTGGGTACGGCGACACGACGACCAAAGCGGCCGCCACGGCCACCGGGTCGGCCGCGGCATCCGAGGCGACCGAGTACGGGGGCGGCTATGGCGGCTCGAGCGGCTCCGAGGCAGGCGAGTACGGCGGCCTCAAGATCTCCCCTCACTCCGCCGTGCTGGCCCACGCAGTCTGCGGCGCGCTCGCGACCATGCTCTTCCTCCCGTCTGGCGTGCTCGCGGCACGCGTGATCCGCGGCGTGTCCCCCAGCCGCTCGTGGTTTCTAATCCATGCCGGCGTGCAGGGCGTCGTTGGCCTGGGTCTCATCACGGCCGGCGCGAGTATCGGCTGGGCGCGCTTCACGCTCAAGACAATCGACACGCCGCACCGCAAGGCAGCCGTCAGTCTGTTCGTCATCGTCTGGGTGCAGGCGCTGCTCGGGGCGATCACGCACGCCGTCGGCGCCAAGCGCCTGCGCCGCGGCCCGCTCAACTTTGTCCACTGGACGCTCGGCCTCGCGACCGTCGGCCTTGGGTGGGCCGTCGCGTGGCTCGGCTTCACGAGCGAGTGGACGTACCGCGGCCACGGGGAAGTGAGCCACAAGTGGCGGATCGGGTGGGGCGTGGTCATCGGTCTCTGGATCCTCGCGTACGCTGCTGGGCTGGCGCTGCTGCCGCGCCAGCTGAAGCGCGAGGCGGCCACCAACGAGGTGACGCGTGTCGCGCGCCTCGGCTCGGAGACGGAGGCCAAGGACACGCGCGAGGAGCCGTTCAGCGTGAGTTAGTAATGCATGCCCTGTAGTACACCATGTAGTAGTCGATACGATGAAGAAGCGTTCTATGTGTTCGGGAAGATGAGCGCCGTGAGGCCGCCGGCAAAGGTCACGACACCAGTGTACAGCATCATCGAGCCGTAGTTGGTGGTATAGGCGCCTTTTGCGCCGGCCACCGCGCCGGACTTGAGGAGCGCAGTGGAGATGGGGCCAGAGGCGAAGTTGCCCGCGCCGCGGAGCATCGTCAAGATGGAGAACAGGAGACCAGGGAGGGTCATGTCGTCTTCTGCCCTGTCAGCGGCGCAACGTCGAGATACTCACGGCTGACGTAGATGATCATTTGGGACCACGCGGACGCGGATGCGAGCGCCGTCAGTCCCCACACGACGGCGAACGCGACAAGCAGCGAATCTTTCGTGCCCATGCCCCACAAGGCACACGCCGACACGGCCGCAAACACGCACGAGCCGAGGACCACCCAGCGTACTTGGAACCGGTCGGACAGGTGGCCCGTGAGCAGGTTGCCCGCGATGCTGGCGCCGTACATGAGCGCGACGAGGGACGTTCCGCTAGGGTGAGTGGGGCCGACGACCTCGGCGAAGGCTGGCATGTCAGCGCCCGCCCGTCGTTCCTTGTAGCCTACTCACTCGGGATCCACAGCGTGGGCAGGAAGTTGGCCATGGCCGTGACAAGCACCCACCCGCACATGGCCCAGACCGCGCGCCGGCGCAGGAACCCCCAATCAAGCTTGGGGAACACGCGCGTGCGGACACCCGCATGACGCTTAGGCAGGGGCACGCGCCGGCGGATGAAGAGGATCGCGATACCATTCGCCACGCCGAAGATTGCGCCGAGCGTGATCATGGTCGCCTTGTACCCTACGCCCTTGAGCAGTGCGTGTCCGAGAAGGGGGAAGAACGTCCCGCCCGCCGCGGCGCCAGAGTACATGATCCCCGTGGCGAGGCCGCGGCGCGCATGGAACCACTCGTACAGGATCGTCGCGCAGGGGAGGTAGAGCGCCCCGCAGAGGGGGTACAGCAGGCCGAGCGTGATGATGAGGTGCCATGCCTGCGTCACGAACGCCGTGGAGACGAGGCCGAGCGTGCCGCAGACGAGGCCGAAGATCTGGATGTACTTGGTGTAATGGGCGAGCGCGGCGAGGATGCTGCGTCGGCGTCAGCTGGGCAGAGAGACACGGTGTGTGGTACTGACGGCCCCAGGAACCCCGCGCCGACCATCAACAGCCCGTTCATCAGCGTAGCAGCCAGCGTGACCGTGCTCTCCTCGCCGGGGAACATCTCGGCGACCCAGAAAGCGTGCAGCACGCCAACGGAGTACGGCAGCCCCCACACGATCATCTCGCACGTCGTCGCGCCGGCAAGGAAAAGCCACGCCTGGCGCCCGCCATCGACGGGCGGGAGGGCGGGCGTCGCGTCGAGCGGGGATTCGGGGTCGCCTGTGGCCGCGGCGAGCAGGTCGGGGTCGTATGGCGCGATTGCGAGCGCTGTCAGGTCGTGTGCGGGGCCGTCGGTTGACTTGCTTGTCGTTAGCGGGGTGAGCGGGATCGCATTCTCGCCCGCCGCTCCGCCGGCGGCCTCGAGCGGCGTGCGTGCGCGAGACGTGGTCGCTTGTAGCTGTATACTTGTCGCCATTGATGCGTTGTGGGGCATCAATGCATGCGATGGCGACGTTTATGAGGCCGTGGGATATAGAGGCTTCGCTTGTCGCGCGTCGGCGGTTACTTGGATCCCGCCCGACTTTTGACTCGGAAAGCGCGGCAACGCGGCAAGACGGCCAAGACCGAAGGCGGCATCGCGCGGCACTCGAGTCGCCATCGTCGGATGTTGTTTTTGTCCAGGCTATGCATATGCGAGTGCGGTTCACTCTGTCTATAATACAGTGGTCCGTTCGGGCGGCCCCCATGCGGGTCCTGCACGTACATGGCGCGGCGCTACGTCGAGACGCGCCGCGACGTGATCGGGAACATGGCGGCGATGAGCCCGCCGACAAACGTCACGGCCCCGGTGTAGAGCAGCAGCACGCCATAGTTGGTCGAGCCGTACACCCCTGCGGCGCCTTTGAGCACACTCGTCTTGAGCAGGGCGGTCGACAGCGGGCCAGAGGCGAAGTTGCCGCCGCCGCGCAGGCCCGTCTCCATGGCGAACAACAACCCAGGCAGGGTCGGGTCGTCCTCTGCTGGTCAGCTCGCGCACCTTGCGCCCAACTCACGCGAGATGTAGCTGATCATCCGGCTCCACGAGGACGCGGTGCTCAACCCCGTCAAGCCCCAGACCAGGCAGAACATGATCAGAAGCGCGTCGCTCGCGCCCCAGCCCCACAACGTCCATGTTGCCAGCGACGACATGACGCACGCGCCGAAAACCACCCATCCGGCCGGGTAGCGGTCTGACAGCCACCCGATTGACAGGTTGCCTACCACCGATGCGGCGTACATCAGTGATACGAGGTCCGTGCCGCCGATCTTCTTGGTACCAACGACTTGGGCGAAAGCTGTGGTGTGAGCGTTGTTCACTGGAGGTCGAGGTGCAGCTAGGAGGTCGTCGTCGTCGGACGAGAGCAGGAGTTCACCGTGGGTAGGGAGGTACGAGGCCCATAACCTCGCGGCGGGTGATCACCCGCCCCAGAAATAAGACTGCCTCAGAAGTGCCGGCCCACAGTCTGGCCGTGGCCATCAACAAGCCCCTGTTGCCATCCCCAAACGCATCGCTGCCACTCACTTGGCATCCACAGCGAGGGGATAAAGTTGCCCATGGCCGTGAGCACCACAAACCCGCTCATGGCCCAGATCGCACGGTGCTTCAAGAAGCTGTAGTCGATGCGCGGGCGGCGCGCGCGAGTGACCCGGGCGACGGGTACACGGTGCTTGACGAACAGCAGCGCGACGCCGTTACCGACGGCGAAGATCGCGCCGAGGGTCAGCATGGTGCCCTTGTGCCCGAAGCGCTGGAGAAGTGCGTGGCCCAGCAGCGGGAAGAACGTGCCGCCCGCCGCTGCTCCAGAGAACATGATCCCCGTCGCGAGGCCGCGGCGGGCGTGGAACCACTCGTAGATGATGGATACGCAGGGGAGGTAGAGCGCGCCGGCGCAGGGGTAGAGGAAGCCGAGGGTGATGACGAGGTGCCAGGCCTGGTGTCAGCGGGGTCATACTGCTCACGTGCCTTGGTTACGAAGGCCGACGAGATGAGCCCGACCGCGGCGACGACGAGGCCGGCGATCTGGAGCATCTTGACGTGATTTGGGAACGCGGCGAGGAGGCTATCGTCAGCGATGATGCCAGCAGCGTGCTTACTTACGGCCCGAAGAACGCCGCACCGGCGAAGAGCATGCCGTTCTGGAGTGTCGCGGCCAGCGTGATCGTCCCCTCGTTGCCTGGGAACATCTCGTGCGCCCAGTACGCGTGGAGCACGCCGACAGAGTACGGCAGGCCCCAGGTGATTGTCTCGACGACCGTGCCGGCCACGAGGAACGACCAGGCGCCGATACCTCGGTCGACCGGTGGGAGTGAAGGTACCTCGCGCGCCGTGGTCGGGAGGGCGTCCGAGCTGCCTGTTGCTGGCGTCGGGGGCTCGAGTGTTGGTGCTGGCGACTCGGCGGGCGAGTCCGCCGGCAGTGGACGTAGCTCGAACGACGCTTTTCTTGATTCAACTTGTGTGCTTGCCATGGTAGATCAGTGGGTAAGAGAGACAACATGCATGGATGAGTCGGCGTCCCGACTTTTAGTTGTCTCGGTCGGTTGTGTCAGTGGAGCAGCAACGAGATCTCTTGGCTCGGTTGTCTCGTTACAAGTCGAGTCAACAAATGACGCCGTTGCTCTCTGTTTAAACGAATCGTCGGGACGTCTAATCGGCCGGACCTCGTTTCGGTGGTCGGCGACTTGGCGCCGACTTCTGCGCGCCAGGCCCGCACGCCCGATCCCTGCCTGTGCATCAGCGTACTCGGCTCCTTATCTATGCACAGCCGCCGGTACCCACTGGGTGATTCAGGGTATTTGTGTTCACGCCCGCGCTCGTACGCGGTCCGTGAAGTTGGGGTGAGTGTCGCTGGGCGAGGTGTAGACAGGCTTGGGTCAGCTGCGTTAGAAGCGACCGCGGTCAGCGCGCCGGATGCTACATGCATGGATGTGTGGGGTACAAGGGACTGTGGGGTGGGGCGGGGGGCCAAGTCACTACCGAAGTGACTGCTATCATTGTCCATGTTGCTCAGTCGCTGAAACGAGACTTGAAGGAGCCCACCGGGGGGTCTTACTCGTCCTGGTGGTCGCCGTTGCGGGAACGCTTGTCGGGGGCCTTGTCGTACCGCAGAGTGACGCTGCGTCCACCGCTGGTGTGGTCTGTCGATGGACCAAACTCGTAGATGCGGTGGCGGTCGTTGTCGTTCTGCACGTCATAGTGAAGGAGACGGCGCGGCGGGTTGTTGGACGAGTTGGACCTGGTGGGGGACGATGGGAAGTTGACCTCGTGGTGCGGATAGCGCGACAACTCAGTGAATTGGAACACGGTGGACTTGTTGGGCACGAGCATGACGTCGTACGCATCAATGTCCAGCCAGCGACCTTCCATGACGCAGTCGAGGATGAAACGCTGGTCGAGGAAGCGCACAGACGGATGGAAGAGTTGCTTGGGAGGAAGGCCGTGAACGGCACGGCCGGTCTTGTCGACGGGCACGAGACAGTACAGCGCCGAACTGCGGGTCGCCATAGTCCCTCCGGAGGTCTGGTGGTCAGTGGTGCTCACGCAGAAGGGTTGCAACTTACGACAATGAGCCAGGGAAGGTTGTGACCGCACCCCTCGCCGTTGTAAAACGTGCAGGGCTGGTGGGTCGCAAAGACCTGCGCCGGGGGAGGCGGTGGTGGAGCGGCTATGTCGTCCATGCTGGAGAGGGTGGAGAGTGACAGAGAGAGAGAGAGAGAGAGGCAGAGAGATTGAGATGGAGAGAGAGAGAGAGAGAGAGAGAGAGAGCGGAGATGTCAAGACTCGCTTGAACAACAGGTGGAGAGTGTAATGAAGAAACGAGGCAAGTTGGGTGACGAGTCTGGAGACTAAACAGTGACGCCCCTGGCGCCCATCCAGTCGCGTCAACTGCAACACGCCAGTGGCAATCATGACATGCAACAAGGTGGTGTCGTCGTGCCCAAGTCATTGTGACAAGCTTCTATGCATCGGTCGTGTACTGAGGGAGCGTCCATGTTACTGCTCGGGGCGGAGAAGAGAGAGGGGGATGACGTGGGTGGGCGCACTGCATACTCGTGGGAGGGGGGTGGCGCACTACACACGCACGCGAGAGGAGGAGGGGCCCTCGATCGCGTCCTCGTCGTCGCGCGCGCGCTTGACAGAGACCGAGGTGGTGCCCGTACCGTTGGTCGTGAGGGGGCCATCGCGAGCCGGCGTCGGCGGGGTAGAGTTGACACTCGCATCGTCGTCATCGTCCGTGTCGGATCCAGCGTCGCGGAGGTCGTTGCGGTCGGGCTGGGGCTGGTGCGCGGGGTGAGGGTTGTACTCGACCTGCTGGGGTGCCATCACGCGCTGGCGTTCCGAGAGAACAAGGTCGTACGGGTCGGGATCAAGCCAGCGGCCGGCGGTGCAGCAGTCGGCGACGAATCTCGAGTCGAGGAAGCGCACGCAGGGGTGGAAGAGGCGCTTGGGGGGCAGGCCGCCCACGACGCGACCATCGTGGTTGACGTGCAGAAGGCAGAATAGGGCATTGCGCGCGCTCTCCATGTCGCCGCCCATTTCCTAATACTCAGCGTGTGCGATCGAGGGACATGAACAACTTACCTCGATGAGCCAGGCGAGGATCTTGCTGCAGCCCACACCGAGGACAAAGGTGCACGGGCTGTAGGCTGCAAAGACCTGCGGCGGCTGGCGAACGGCAGTGTAGAACACGTACTGCATCTCCATGGTGGAGAGAGTTGAGAGGGTCAAGAGTGTCAAGAGACGAAGATGACAAGGGAAGGAGAGAAGGGTTGATGGACAGCTAGTTGATGAGAGGGTGGCGAGAAAAGAAAGTCAGCCGCGTGCCGCCGTTAATTGTGCCCGTAGCACTGCAAGTGCGTCAAGTGCGTCAGTGTGGCAGATGGCGTGCCGTCAACGTCCTTCTCACCAGGCATGCAATACGGATCTAGCATGGCCATTTGCTGCTCGTCGCTACTTGTGATGCATAGGCATGGCCCTTACGAAAAGTCGCTATGCACTGTAGGTAGAGTCAGCTGACGGGCGCCCGCGCCCTCCTCGACCACGTCTCCCCCGCCTCGTCTTTTGAGGTGGTGAAGAGTTCGTGATTGCCTGCGCTCCAGCGGCCCTGGTAGTATGCTCACTCGACGATTCGGAACGGTGGGAGCTCGTGCTCGCAGTCGGTGTGTCACTGGAGAAGAGGGGCGCGAGCGGCGCCACAACCCGCGACGACGAGGACGACGCCGTGAGCACGACGTAGGGCTCGAGCGGCTGGAAAAAGCGGTGCAAGGCGCAGTCCGTCACGAAGCGCTGGCGGAGTATCTTGACCGCGGGGTGGAGCGCCGTCACGAGTGGAAGGGGGCGAAGGTGCGGTCTGGGACGATGATGTACAGCGCTTTCGAGAAGGACTCGATCGTGCCCCCCATGGTCTGAGAGTCAGCAGAACACGGGTACAGCTCACCTCGATGAGCCATGCAGTGCCGGGTGCACAGCCTTCAGTCACGAAGAACGTGCTCGAATGGTCTCGGAAGACGGCGGTCGGCGGGGCGGAGTCGGTGTGCGGGGAGGGATGGAGGGTGACTGTCTCCGAGGGGCGTAGTGGGATTGGCGTGGGGAAGGGGGACGAGAGCCGAGACAGGGCTTCGGGGACGGGGGTAGCGGCAGGGGAGGGGGACGCAATGGGGACGCGAGAAAATGCCGGGGCAAGGCGAGCATTCTCATCCGCGGCGGCTAGTGCGAGGGCGGAGCGAAGACGTGGGTCTCGCGGGTTGGCACGAGCGAAGCGAGGGGGCGTGACTGGTGCGGCGGCTGAGATGCTGGAACCACTGTCCGTCGGCACAGCGGGCGAGGAGGGGGCATTCAAGGCGGTAGATGTGCCCGGCGCGACAGTAGCAGGCGAGGCAGATGCCACGACCGTGGTGGCAGGTGGCACAGCTTCAACTTTCGGTGCTGGCGACGCTTGGCGGCCGACAACCCGAGTGGGAGGCGAAGCCGATCGCCGCCTCGGCCTAATGGCGGCCGGTGTGACAGGAGCAGGCGAGGCAGCTGCGACCCTGGGGGCGGGCGACGCAGGCGGGACGTTCGGTGCTGGCGGCGCCTGGTGGTCCACAACCCGAGCAGGAGGCGAGGCCGAGCGCCGCCTCGGTCCAATGGAGTGTCCGCCCAACCTGGGAGGACTTGGGCCTTGTGCCGGTCGGCGGAGCCTACAGTCAGCAAAGCCGGACAACACACGCACCTAACGACCCAGCGCGAGTCGCGCGGCTCGCGGCCGTCACGCGCCCACGTGGCGACATAAACAGGTAGAACAACAACCGTGCGCCCAAGCCTCCAGGTGCTGTATGCCAGCTCGTGGAAGTTCATCCCTGCGTAGCGCAGCGCTTCTGGCGGGCGGTGCGTGTCATCGATCACCCAGTCACAGCCCTCCGAGAGGTGGTGGGCGACGACGTGGGTCGTGAGGCGCAAGTTGTTGGTCAGGGCGCCGCCGTTCGCCTGGAGTTAGCTTGCTCTTGGGGGCACGCACATACGGTTATGAGGTTGTGTGTGTGGTTCACCGCCGCGCCGGGCTGGTTGCCCCTGTGTACGAAGAAGTGGCACCCCCTCATGCTCTTTTGCGACATGGTGAATGTGATCGGTCAGTCAACTAGAGTATGTATGTAGGTTGACAAGTGAGTTTGTGTGTCAACTGTGTGTCAACGGCGTGTTTATACCCTCGTGTGTGGGGACCGGTGCGAGAGTGCACACACTTGGCGTGCGCAAGTGGTCTCTTCGGGGCACCATGGTGAGCGAGAGGTGTTAGGATTACACACGGGGCAAAATGTACTAGTAATCGCCCGAGACGATGGGCGATCATGTCCCAACAATACGGCGGTGGGGCCACACGGCGCGAGCAGAGGCGCCAGTCACCCGCGCACCAAAAACGGCTCGCACTCGTCCCAGGACCCCGGCCGCCAATCTCCTTCCTCCTGAGACAGGTCCGGATTCTGCGAACGAGAGAATCGAACCGCCGCCATGTCGACCAGAGGGAGTAACAGTACGACTGTTGTTCCATGATCGCCACGACTGCGCTGTTGCGATGCTTGTCTGGAACCCACTCGCTCAAGAGGCCTCTACCGCTCTGGAGCACCGGAAAGAAGTTATCATCGAGGTGGCATGTGTCATTGCAGCTATGGAGGTGTTACGCCGAGGCCGAAGCGCCACTTTATCCCATTTTGTGGCGGCAGACCACGGTAGCATCGGGGACAATCTTGCACACGGAGCCACAACTGTAGAAAAAATGAGACAATTCGCAAGGCCAGCTTGCGAGCACTGGTAATATGCACTTAGTGACTTCTGGACGGTTACGTCTCGTTCAACGACGCTCGCGGCGGTCCGGTCGCTTATCCGGGCCACTGTCCTCGGGCGAGTGGATACGCTTGGTCGCGGTCGAGGGACCAGCACCTGTGACGCCGGCCGGGGTCGATGGGTGTGACGATGCAGTAGACTCGCGGGTACGCGCTGGGGTCCTCGGTGCGGACGGTGGAACGCGTGAAGGGCCCGGGGTTGGTGGGCGCGAGCTCGGCGCCGAGGGGCCGGGGGTCACTGGACTTGTATCGTGGGTCGGGAGCAGCTGTTGGGCGCCAGTCGAGCGGGCAGAGCAGCTCTTCGATTTATTGGGCCTGCGGCGTTGCGCGGCGTTTTGGCTGGGTACAGAGGGCTCACGGTCCGACCCACGATGACAGACGGGTGCTGTGTCGCCGTTTAGCTGTGTGGCGCTGACGGCGGTCGAGGATGCCGCATATCGCGAGGCTGTCGCAAACGCCCGCGACACACCACTGTCGGGTGGACCCAATGCTGAGCGGGTAACTGCCTCACCACCCTCCGTAGTGGCTGTGGAAGACGACATTGGGGGGCGGGCCCCGTCGCTGCCCATTTCCATGGTGCCATGGAGCGGGGCTACCTTTCGAGGGTTCGAACTAGCGGGTGCAGGCGTCGGAGTCGACTGTGGCACTCTTATGGGCATGGAGGCGGGCGAAGACTCATCGACGACAGCCGAGGTGACGGAAGTCGAAGTTTGCTCGTTTGCTGGGTGGGGACTGGCGTTGGAGACGCGTGATCTGGGCGGAGTACGTGGTGCCGGGGCCATATTCGAGCTCCATTGGGCAGCCGGTGCCCCTGAAGTGCGAGCCTCATACCCTTCACGGGGTAAAAATTGGCGCTGCAACGCGCAGTCTACGATGAATTGGTGCCACAGGACACGTCCGGGAAGGCAAAGCGCAGCAGCGGAAGGGGTCGTGTCGTCAGGAATGATAATAAAACGCGCCTCAAACTGGTCCTCCTCAATCGTGCCGCCCAGGCTCTGGGAAGTGTCAGTTGATATCGTTCAGGAGCATATACTACGTACCTTGATGAGCCATGCTGTCCCTATCGAGCAGCCGTCAGCGACAAAGAAGCTTTTTTTACGGCCAGTGATGACTTTAGGTGCCGAGGTGTCGGTGTAAGACGTATAGCGGAGAGGACCTGGTGCTGGTGGCAGCAACACATTCCCCCCAGGAACAGTTCCAGCGGGATGTACGTTTGACGGTAAGCTGACTGTTTGAGTGCTGGTGATGGGGGCCGCTGGGCTGTCTTCGACCGCAGTGGCAGCTGGGGTGGTCGGGCCAGGCGGAGCTGGTGGGGTGGAAGCGGCGCCGGCGACGCCGCCATTTGCCACGCCATAGTTCATCGGTGAGGAGCTGGGGCCCAAGGCAGGCGACACGCCGGTGGCGGAAGATTCTTCAAAGTCATGGGACTCAGACTCAGACACCTCAAGGGAGCCATCTATGGTATCAATGGGTTCCGTGTCGGCTGGCGAGTCACCGGACTGCGAACGGCTGCGAAGCCTGATGTTAGCGTGTACTGGCAGCCTACTCACTGAATATTCCAGGATGCTGCGCTGTCGCCTGTTGGCTGACGGCCATGTTCTGACCACGCCTGGATGTACTCTAGCAGCACGACTCTGGGTTTCTTGGGGGTGTGAAACGCCACATAGGCAATCTGGGTGAAGTCCATGTCCCGAGTGTCCATTGACGACGGCGGCTTGTGTCTCGGCATCACCTCCCAGTTGTGGATTCCGTCGCGGGGGAGGGCCACAACATGTGTCGCGCTTTCAATGTCTTGAGTAACTGTACCACCTTGACTCTGACAGGTGAGCAATAGCCATGGTGGCCACTCACTTTAACGAGGTCTTCGGAGTCGCGTAAGGTGCGGAGTGTTAGGCCGTGCCGTTGGAAGAAGAAGACGCATCCCTCCATACTGTTGTTCGACGCCATTGCGCTCAGGTCGTCTCGGGGTTTGGTTTGGGGGGGGGCGAAGTGTGGTCTGTTCAGGGATGTGGTGTGGTGAGGTGGGAGTAAGAGGCAGTAGCGGCTCCCTACCTGATCTTATGCACTCGCACGAGGTCGAAAGGGCGGTCAGCACGCACCGCCATGTAGGCCTCCAACACCCATTGTAAGTCTCAGATGCGTTTCAAACGCGTCGCATGTTCCGGGATGGAATGTGTCATGAAGGATCGGCGTCGTTGGACAATGGACAAAGCGCCACATCGTGGGTCTAAGGTCCTTGCGTCGTCGATCTGGTGCAAACGCGACATTCTGACCATGTTCGCGACCCCAGTCGGAGTAAGTACAATGGTTAAGGTGGGGTACCCCTCGGCGAGAGGCGTTGTCGGGGTGAGCACACGGGGCGAGGTGGTTACCGAAGCACCCGCCGAGGGCACGAGGTCGTGCGCTTACCCTCCTCGTCACAATGAGTGCTGGACAAAACTGTGCCAGTAGAAACGCACTCGATGTATGTCGCTGTCATCGGGGAACGTGGGGTATGAGCGAGGGGGACATGGAGTGCCGAGCTCCCGGGTGGATGCCGTACTGCACGAGTCGAGTACTCATGTTATTTCAACATGGATAACTTGCATACGGATACGGGGTCTAGAAACAACAGTGCAAGTCTCGTCAGCCCAGCTGGCGAGTTCTGCACTGGAGGGCTTAGTGGCGAGCACTCTTCGTGTCAGGCTTCGTACGGTAGGGTCGGTGGGGTCCGAGATCCGACCACGCTTGGCCTGCGGGGTCGACGGGGGCTTTGCAGAGGGGGGCGCAGTCGGTGGAGCAGCGTCCTCCGTGGTGGGGTCGTCCACGGAGCTGGGGTCCTCCACCGAGCTGCGGTCGTCCACCCAGATGGCGTTCGACGGGTGCGTACCAGCGGCGAAGGTCGTGGGCGGGGGTGCACCTACCCTTGACGGTGGCGTCGAAGATTCCGCCATCGTTACGGCAGAGGTCGAGGTCGAGCTCGTGGCCGTGGTCGTAGTCGCCTCCTGCGTCACAAGCTGCAGGCTGCTGCTGCCGGTGCGGGGGAGAGACTTCGATGGCGTGATCTTCTCCTCAGTTGACACATTGCCGCTTGCCTTGGCGGCAGCGCAAGGCGTACGTGCAAGTGGCTGCCCGAAGAGCGGCACTCCTATGCTGGCCCGGGCCAGATAAAACGCCGCCGAGTCGCGCTGCACAGCCGGACGAGATGGAGACGGCACCGGCGGTACGTTCGGCCTGGGTACCACTGTTCGTGCTCTTGCCCAGTTGGGAATGTATAACTGACGCGTAGGGTCTCGGAGCTTGCGGTGCAGAGCGCAGTCCATCACGAAGCGCTCGCGAAGAATGTGGGCCGCCGGGGCAACTCCGCCGAGAGACATTGTCGACGACTTTTTCCCTGGCACGATGATGTAGTCCACAATGTGAAGGTCGTTAACGATGATTCCGCCCAAGTACTACGGTGTCAGCTTGGCCAGCTTCACGACCCACAACGATGATTCCTGCTAATCCCTCCCCACAGCCGTCCGCCACAAAGAACGAGCTGCGAGGGCCGCTGAAGACGTTGGGCTTCGAGGTGTCGAGCTTGGATGACGAAGAAATCACCTTTATTTTGGTGTCCCGCGTGGTCGGAGGGGCGGAGTTGGGTGACGAGTCGGCTGTCCCCGCGTCTGTGGAGGACCAACTGGGGTCCTCGACAACGCTGAATGGCAAGGCACCACCGAAGGGGTCCGTTCCGGTGGGGGCTGAAGGTGCGTCATGGTCTCCAGGACCCGAAGAGGCAGACCCTCCCTGTTCGTCGGTCGTCGTCTGATACTGCTGAGCCGTGCCATGAGATCGGGAGTCGCCGCCAGCCGGCGACAGGCGGTCGAATGGGCCCCACAGCGGGCGGTTTCCTGCGTCGTCCACCTCCGGCTCGGAACCGGTGCGCGTCCAATCCGTGATGTGCTCTGACCGAACTAATACCGGCACGCGAAGGAGTGAGGCTGCGGCTTGAAGCTGAGCCTTTAAGAACCGTTCCAAGTTGTCCTTCCAGTTCTTGAAGGTCTCGGCCGTTGGGGGGTGCACCACTACATGTGTGGCATCTGCGATCGCGAACACCCTTGTCCCCCCGTGCTTCTGGCGGGTAAGCGATGCCACTCGCAGCCACTCACCCGAAGGAGGCCCGCACATATTTCGATGTCGTCATCTGACATGCCTTCTGTATACAGGAGAAATTTGCGACCACGCAGGACGCTGGTGGGCGACATGGCGGTATGTCGTGGATGAGGAGAGGACAGGCCACGGGCCGAGTTCGGCTCGATCAGCTGGCCAGTTGCCGTGTCGAGGCAGTGAGGTTGGGGTCAAGTGTGAGCGAGCAGCACTGTATGCCAGCTGCTGCTTCATATGTGCGTGTAGTCAGTCTTCCTCTCTGATCTCGATTGCTCATGGAGGTCACCGCACTCATTGTGCGCCTCCGACGCGTCGCAGATGTGTCGCGGTCCGCGGGGTGTCAATGGGCAAGTGAGTAAGCACGAAGAGGGTGAGAGGTGCGAACGCCGGAACAGAAGGGGCTTCGTGCGGTCCGCGACGTCCATCATCCCTCCATCAGCGCGAGGTCGTCCCCTTCGGTGGAGTGCTGAGCTCGTTGTGGGTCCCAGACGCGTCTCAAACGCGCCTCACAGCTCGGGGTGTTGATGGATCAATGCGGCGGACAATAGTATGAGGCCGCGGCGCGGGTCAACGCCCCTCGCACACGCTGGGCGAAGAGTCAGGTCAAGCGCTGGTGCGAGCGTGCTCGCGTATGAGTCCTTGCTGTTGCCCACCGCAAAGGATGTGACGATGGAAGAGCCGACGATCGCCCTCGGCGTGTCAACGGCGCTGGTGCCCCGCCGAGGTGGAGGCCCCACGCAGTCGTCAAGCATCCAGTCCTCGCCGAGCTCGGCGGAAGCACGTCTCAGCCCCGGCGAGGACGCAGATCAGCAGCGGCCATGGTGGGTGGAGCCGAGGACGAGCGTGGGTGAGGTCAATGTCACGATGATAAGAGGCCGCCGGGATGCCAAGAGCCGCGTCGGGCCAAGTCCGCAACAACAAACGTGCCTCCACCAGCGCCGTCCACTCTTCTCATTCCGACACACCCCACGACTCTCCCATCCACCCACACCACCACCAAATGTCCTTCGACCTCAAGCAGTACATCGCCAAGGCGTCCTCCACGCCCGGGCCGGACGCGCCGCATGCCCCAGGCGGCGAGGTCAAGCCGCAGCAATGGCACGTCTTCGAGTCGGGCGCGTGGGTCGTCGCGCCCGCGACCTCCGCCGCCCCAGCATCCGCGCCAGACACGCTCACCCTCGTCACTTGGAACATTGACGGCTTCGGCGGGCATGCGAAGCCGCGCGCCGAGGCGCTCCTCGGCCGCGTCGCAACACTCAACCCCAAGCCAGACATCATCCTCTTCCAGGAGGTCAACGCCGCCGGCGCCGCCGCGATCCTCGCCAGCTCGTTCGTCCAGCAGGGGTACTACTCCTCCGAGAGCCCCACCCCAGGACCCCACTGGGACTGGGAGGGCGTCCCGCAGCCCTTCGTGACCCTCACACTCGTCTCGCGCTCCCTCGCTGTGGGAGGCGTGACCCGCACGTCCCTTCCATCGCGGTACGACCGCGACCTGCTCACCGCCGACATCGTGCTGGGCGGCGGCACGCTGCGCGTAGTCAACGTGCACCTCGACTCGCTGGCGCACGACCCGTCCTTCCGCCCACCGCAGGTCGCGCTCGCGGCGGCAAGCATCAAGGCCGCCGGCGCGGGCGTCATCGCAGGGGACTGGAACCCCGTCCTCCCGCTCGACGACGCGCTGTGCGCCGATAACGGCATCACGGACGAGTGGGTCGCGATCCAGGGCGATGCGCCGGGGTTCACCTGGAACTGGGACGGCAGGAGCAAGGAGCCGTTCCCGCCCAACCGGCTCGACAAGGTCGCTACGTTTGGCGTGCGCGCGGCCGAGATTGAGATCCTCGAGCCGGGGACTCTGAGCGAGGGTGAGTGTCAGGACAAGGAGGGGCTGACGACAGGTATCGACTGGAGCGACCACTGCGGCCTGCGCGCCGTGCTCGTCACGAGCAAGCTGTAGGCGGTGGGCGAGGGCACGAGGCAGGTTGTAGGAATGGAAATGGACACATCGATGGGCTCGGCACCGGCACCGGCACCGGCGCCACAGCCGCGCTGCTGTACATCCGCCCAATGACCTCTGTGCTCGTGCAGGGCAATCAATCTCGGCTCAGCCGCGTTCGTCGAGCGCAGCATCCAGCCCGACGCAGGTCGTTGCCGCCTGGGGGATGGCCGGGGCCCCACATTTTCCTGCCTAGTGGGGGCCGGTGACACATCTTCGGCTTCGGAAATAGCCGACGCCGGCGACTCTGGTCGGCCATCGACCACGACCTCGACGACAGACTACATCTATCTCCTCTCTGCTCTCTCTCACACTGACTCACTCTCAAGCAAGCACGCCCACGCCATGTCGCCAGCCTCCTACGCCGCCCTGCCCACACAGCACATCAAGCTGTCCAACCACCCCGCGTCAGCGGGCGGCGTGACCCCGGTCCAGGTCATCACGCTGTACCGCCCCGACGCGAACAACGCCTTCACGGCCATCATGATGCAGGAGCTCGTGGACGCCATCGACGCGTACGAGGCCGACGACAGGGTCAAGGTGATCGTGGTCACGGGGCACGGCAAGATGTTCTGCGCTGGCGCGGACCTGAGCGGGAACCGCGCGTTCCAGAAGACGGACAACGATACCAACGGGCACCGTGATGGGTGAGTCGGGCGCGAGTGGGGCCAGGCGAAGAGGAGCAGGAGAGACAAGGAAGAGGGCTGGAGCTCGTGCTGACGTGTCCTCAGCGGCGGCCGCGTCTCGATGGCCATCCACCGGTGCACCAAGCCCACGATCGCGGCGATCCAAGGCGCCGCCGTCGGCGTCGGCATCACCATGACTTTGCCCATGACGATCCGCATCGCCGCCGCGCCCGCCAAGATCGGGTTCGTGTTCGCGCGTCGCGGGCTCGCAATGGAGGCGGCGAGCAGCTACTTCCTCCCCCGGCTGGTGGGCTACAGCCGGGCGCTGCACGTCGTGACCACCGGCTCGGTGTACCCCGCCAACCACCGCTTGCTCGACGGCCTCTTCTCCGAGGTGCTCGACAAGCCGGGCGACGTGCTGCCCCGCGCGCTCGAGCTGGCCGACGACATCGCGGCCAACTGCTCCGGCATCTCGATCGCGCTTAACAAGGCGCTCATGTACCGCTCCATGCCTAGCGCCGAGGAGCAGCACCTGCTTGATTCCCGCGTCCTCTACGGACTGTACGGCACCAAGGACCTCACGGAGGGCGTGGCCGCGTTCATGGAGAAGCGCAACGTCAAGTTTACCGGCACGATCAAGGACGCGCCGCAGACGTACCCCTGGTGGTTTGCCGCCGACACGCGCGTGCCGGAGGGCACGGACAAGGCCAAGTTGTAAGAGGGTTCAGGTAGTCAGAAGGCATGCAGTGATCGTTGGACTGCCCTTATGATTAACTGTCACTACGCGGCATCCCGCAGGTGGACGGCGGAGGACGCGGCTGCAGGGCTAAAGAACCTACAGTGAAGTGCTGTTTCATGTGGCGCGCTACCCCCAGCACGCAGGTCACGCACCGCTACGCGTCCCCTTCACCTCCAACATTGGCTACCAAACAAAAAGGGGGGTGGGGGGAGGGGCTGGGGGCTGGGGGCTTTGGGCTTTTGGGCTTTGGGGCTGGGCTGGGGGGCTTTGGGGCTGGTGGGCTTGGTGGTGACACAGGGACTGCCTGTGCCACCACCTACGGGGTTGAACCCGCATCCTAACGGTTCGAGCAAGGGACCGCCTTGGTCGAACCGCCGGCAAAAAGATTTCGGCGACGGGTGGGTTAAAAATCACACTGTGCACGGCACGCAGCGCGCGATTACGTTGCCTCCTCAGCAGACTACACCAATGTATGCAGCCGAGCAGGTCTTGCGCGGTGATGTACTCCAGCCCACGTTGGAGGAACAAGTGCAGTCCGATGCTGCAGTGGTGGGCTCGTCTCACGTCATCGCCACAAACACGATGCATCACCCTGACGATCCTATGCGCCCCTGCAGCTGCTCTCGGCCCAGCCGCCAACCGTCCACAGAAGGGCCTCGACCTAGTTCGTGTCCGCGAGCGCGCGCTTGAGCAGGGGATACACCGTGTCCCTGCCGTAAGACCCACCGCCACGTCCCATAGCACTTGTTGCCGGGCCGCGTGTCGACCGCGCTCTCCCACTTACACAGCCCGACGCGGAACACGTGGTCGAAGAGCTTGCGCCGCTCCGCCGGTGTCCAGAGGGTGTTGCGCGCCGTCGAGCGGCCGCGGGTCGGCGCGTTGTCGATCGCCGCGCAGAGGCACGGGTAGATCTTGTCGCTGGCGTCAGCGTTGTGGGAGGAGTGAACTTACCGCCACTGGTTGAATGCCTGTGACGTGTTGCGCTCGGGCACGGCGTCCGCCCACTTGCGCGCGTCGGGCGGCGTCGCGACGACGTACTCGAGCAGCTTGAGACGCTCGTCGGCGGTCCACGCGTTACCGCACGGCGCGGCGCGTGCGGCCTTGGCCGGCTTGTTGGACGCGCCGTCGTCGTCATCGGCCTCGGCCTTGACGAGCTGCTTGCGCTTGCGCGCAGTCTTGGGCTTGAGTTCGTCCCCGTTATCGCCATCGGGGTTGCCGTCATCGCCGGCCTCGGACTTGACGGCGAGGTTGGGCTTGTGCGAGGCCTTGTCCGTCCTCTCCTTCTTGGCCTTGGGTTCCTTCTTGACCTTGGGCTCCTTCTTGACCCTGGGCTCCTTCTCGACCCTGGCGTCTTTCTCGACCTCGACGTCCTTCTGCTTGACGTTGGACGGCACCTCCGCGTCCATGTGCTCGTCGCTGCCGCTCAGCTCATTCTCCTCGACCGTGACCATCTTGCGCTTGCTCGAGCCAGAGGCCGTCTTCTCCTTCTTGACGTGGACGGCGGGCTGCATCTTCCCCTTGTCCTCGACTTTGCCGCTGATGCCGGCCTCGAGCTCCTCGGGGGACGGCTTGACGTCGAGGTCGGAAGCAGCGCCCGCGCTGGACTCTTTCGCCTTGGTCTTGTGCCCCAGCTCGTGGTCCTCGGCCGGCAGCTCGGCGTCGAGCTCGTCGCCGTCGGCGCGCGCAACCCCCTTCGCGCGCTCCATGTCGTCAAAGGCCGCGTCGATGTTCTCGTCGATGTCCTCGATCTTGGCCATGGTGAGTTGATGGGTTGTCGTGAGAGTTGGGCGCGAGTCTCGTCATCATGACGAGGGTGGGGGCGCTGGCGAGTCGGCGCGCTCTCGTCATCCATCGAGCTAGGAGGGGCGCGAGGTGGACGCTGCAGGCCGCGACCTGCCTTGCGCGCATCCCGAAATTGTCCTCCTCTCATCGCTGCTCGTCAGCGTTGCCCAACATCGCGCTCACCTCGTCCCCACCACAGCACTACACTTCGGCAGCGTGCATCGGCAACTCGGCAACAAGCGGCACCTCGTCCTCCCTACTCGCGTCAGCGACCCCCATCTGCTAACCGCACTCACTCGTCCCCACTTCCCCCTCCCCCTCCGCGCATCTGCTGCAGCCGGGGCCAGTAATCCTCGTACACGATCTTCCCCGCCGCGGGCGTGAAGCACGCACACAGCACCGCGGGGAGGAGGATGCGGGGCACGTCGCCCCCACTGCGGAGGGCGGGGAGGTAGAGCGCCGTCGTGACCAGCCCGAAGAGCGCGACGAGGACGACGAGGTGCCGCACAAGCTGTTTCTGCTTGCTTCTGATCACTGGGGCGGGCATGGCGAGCGGAGGTGTGTTGTGAGTTGTGGAGTGTTGAGTATGCGATGGATGCGTCGTCGTCTGTTGGAGTGAGTTGCGCGTTGCCGGTTGTTGCCGAACGCCGGCTGGCCCGGTTGCGTGACAATGACGCCGACCCGACATCCACAAGTCTATGACGCGGCCATCATCCACCTCCTCTCCATCGCTCTCCACCTCGACAATGTCCCTCCCAGAGCCAATACCACCAGCACAGGCTGCAGAGCACTCGCCAGCGACTGCCCAGTCCGCACCGGCGCCGGCGGCACCCGTGCCGCCCTCCGACACCGCCCCACCCGTCGTCAACCACCCGCTCCTGCGCAAGATCACCGGCGTGCGGGACAACCCGCGCGTCGAGTCGTTCTATGGCGTGCCGTATGGCGAGGTCCGCAAGCGCTGGACGCAGGCGCAGTTCGTGACGCTGCTGGACGGGCTGCAGGCGGTCAAGCCGGGGTGAGTGGGGCGGACGACGACGAGCGACGTCGCACGTGCTGACACCCCAGCCCGCGATGCCCGCAGCCCCCGTCGCGCGGCGAAGCGGGCTGCGGTCCTCTTCTTCCCCACCTCGAGACGGAGCTCGAGGAGGACGAGTTCAGGTGCTTGAACCTCAACATCACGCGGCCGGTGGGGTACGACGATGTGTTCCTGCCCGTCATGGTGTGGATCCACGGGTAAGGCGCCGAACTGGCTGGCGCGAATGCTAGAATAGCCGCTCACACGCCCAGCGGCGGGTTCAACGTCGGCTCGGCGTCCGAGCCCATCCACAACCCCGTCGCGTTTGTCGAGTGGTCCGCGTCGCAGGGCCTGCCGGTCATCGCCATCGGGGTCAACTACCGTCTCGGGCCGTTCGGGTTCCTCTACTCGTCCGACCTGGACGGCGCGCGCTCAGCCGCGTTTAGGGGAAACTTTGGGCTGCGCGACCAGCGGATGGCGCTCGACTGGATCCACCGGAACATCGAGGGCTTCGGCGGCGACAGCGACCGGATCACGATTGTGGGCCAGAGCGCCGGTGGATGTAAGTCCGCACCCCGAGCACGCTGACACGCCCAGACGCGATCCACGCCCAGCTCAATGCGCAGACGCACTACAACATCCCGCCGCTGTTCGCGCGCGCGATCGTGCAGTCTGGTCCCCTGGCGGACCGGCACGTGTGGTCCATCCACCGGCTGGACCTGATCTGGGCCAAGATGGTCAAGGAGGCGGCGGCGCAGGCCGAAGCCGCGCTGCCCGATACCCCGCAGGAGCGCATCGACTCGTTGCGCGCCGTGTCGGCTGCAAAGCTCATCGAGCTCGGCATCGTCCACTGTAAAGTGTCCACCTGGGGCGTGTTCCACGACGGCGCGTTCGTGCCCCCAGAGATCTACCACCACGACGGGACGTTCCGCGAGGCGAAGCCCAAGGTCGAGGCGCTAATCCTCGGCGACGTCGCCGACGAGCGGAGCGTGTTCCTCCCGCGTGCCAAGCGACGGGGCAAAGCGCCGCTGCTCCACGCGCTGCGGACCCTGCTGTCGCCCGAGGACGCAGCCAAGGTCGAAGCAGCGTACAAGCTCGACCAGGAGCTGTCTGTCGACGAGCTTACAGTACAGATGTCGTACGCGGCGCAGGACATGCGATACCTTTACCCCGGGGACGCGCTGGCCAAGGCCTGGCCCAGCGCGATACGGTACCACATCTCGCTGCCCAACACGTTTGAAGAAGCCGGGCGCAGCTACAAGGGCATGGCGCACCACTCGATCGACGTGATGTACCTGTTCCGCAACTACAACAAGTTTTTCACCGAGCGAGGCATGACCACCCACACGGCCGTGTCGGACGCGATGGGCCGCGCGTGGCTGCTCTTCATGCACGGCGGCGAGCCGTGGGAACACAGCGCGCGGCAGGGGGCGCACTTTGGCGCGCGCGGCATGGAGGTTGTGCCGCGCGACAAGGTCAAGGAGAATGAGGAGGAGGACCGCCGGCTCGCGCTCTGGTCGAACCTGGGGCTCGTCACAACTGGCCGTGTCGCCAACGTCTGGATCTCGGAGGAGAACGACAGGGTGGATGCGGGGGAGGCGTTTGTGCCGTAGCGGAGTGTCTGGCATGCATTGTAGTAGTCGGAGCGGCAGTCGGTGCTCACATGCCCAAGGCACAGCGATATCGGCAACTCCGGGTGCGGGGGAGTTCCGCAGCAAGCAGGCAGCGATATCAAGAGTGGGCCGCCCCACTGTATCTATGCGTCGCCAAAGTCGCGTGTGACGGACGCCGTCCGACAATATCGTCCACTTTGTAGGCAATGCAACAGTGGACGCTCGTAGGTCGGTCGAGTGCGCGACGAGATTATCAATCTGGCCAAGAAACCTGCGGCGTGCCGTTGCCGTGGCATGCGGCATGCGTCGTGCGACGTGATAACGCCAAACCGAAGCCGAGGCGGTGACGGCGACACCGAGGCCACAACCGAGCAGTCCTTGCCCCGGACCGAGGCCGCCTGCCTGCGACAACCTCGCCTGCCGACACGGGATGTCCAGTCCTCTTGCATGACTGTCTCCTCCGGGCCCCCGACGCCGCGGCGCACGCCATCGCATGCATCTCGGTATGCCATTGCTTGGCAGCGAGGTGCGTTGGCTGCTTTTGCATCGCCGAGTGTTTTGCATTGCTCCATCTCTCTCTCACTACCACCTCTCGCGCCATGACCACGCTCCACGCAGCCCGCCCCGTCGGCCGCTCGTCCATCGCATGCCTCTACTGCCGGCGTCACAAAGTACGCTGCGACGGCGAGTTTCCATGCAAGCGCTGCACGCGCAAGAGTCTCGCATGCGAGTTTGCAGCCACGGCCAGGTGGAGGCGGAGTAGCAGCCGCAACTCCGCGTCCCCGCCGCCCGCGTCCATCTCGCCACCGACGCCCGTGTCGCCGCCGTCGTCGAGCGCAAGCTACTCGTTGTCCGAGCTGCTCGCGCGGCCAGTACACGACCCGGTCAGCGCGGGCATCCTGCCAGAATCCGACGCGCGCGGGCTCTTCGACTTGTGAGTGCCCCAAACCCCCTGCTGCGGCGCTGAGTAAAGCTTCGTGACTCATTGCGGCGCGCACCTGGGCCCTCTGGGCCTGCGCTTCGACGGCGTGCGCGAGTCGTCGCCATTGCTGCTGTGCGCGTCGCTTGCAGCGGCGTACGTCAACGTGCCGCCCGAGCTCGGCGTATGCGAGGGGTCGTCAGCACAGCCGTCGACCGAGGTGGCTGACGCACTCGCGGCCCTCGCGTACGCGCACATCCAGGCCAGCGTGCTCGCGCCACGGTGTAGCGGGGAGGACGCGCTCGGCGTGCTTGTTGCCGCACTGTGGGGGATTAGCAGGAGCGAGGACCCGCGCGCGTTCACGCTCGTGCGGCACGCGAGCGCGCTCGTCGCGCGGTCGTACGGCGCGCCGGGGGGACCTGAGCCAGTCGGCTCGGCGACATGGGTCGCCGCGCACATTTGCGAGCTGTACGACGGGCTGTGAGTTGTGTTGGTGCGCGGGAGGATACAGCTGACCCACTCGCAGGATATGCCTCGGCTACGGCCTTCCGTTCGGCAGCTCGCCGCGCGAGCCAGAACGCGCCGGCCTCGGCGAGATGGCCGCGAACCCCTCCCTCGCGCCACTTGCGGCGCAGGCCGAGCTCGTGCCGCTTATCCGCACAATCACAGACTGGGCCGCGAGCGGCGACCTGGAGACCCTGTCCGACATGGTGCTCTCCGCCAACGACGGTCTCGACGACTGGTTCTTCAAGTGGACGTCCGGGCCGAGCGAGTACGCGCAAGTGCTAGCCGCGCACTCGCACACGCTGGTGCTCGCACAGCACCTCCGGCTGAGCGTCAACATGCTGCCGCTACAAGCCGGCATCGAGGGGCAGGCGCGCGCGCGGCGCAACGCGCTCGCCGCCGCCGCCGGCATCATCGACGCGTACGCCGAGATCGACACGGCGAAGCGCACGGCTCCAAGTATGGGCGGCACGATCCTCGCCCACGCCACCATGTGTCTCTTGCCTCCTGCGGATGCGGGCCGCCTGCCCGAGTCGGACGCGACGAGGCGGTACTACGAGACGGGGCTCGCGGTGCTGCAGGAGGGCGCCCTCAACCAGGGCCACTTCACCCCGCGCTTCGCGAGCACGATGGAGCGCGTGCTCGCGCGCAGGAGGACAGGCGAGGAGGGGTGGCCCGAGGGGATTGTCCTGCCCCCACTCGGCGCGCCGTTCGCCCTCATCGACACGGTGTGCAGTGCGTGTAGTTGAGCGAGGTGGAGGCGGGCGGCGGGGCCGTGCACGAGTGCATCGCCCAGCCCAAGAATGTACCACCGTATGCATGTTGTACTCGACTCGACAGGACAGACACCTGGCTTAATCCCCGCGAAACCGCCCCGGATGACATCCATCCGTCGGACATGCCGACCTGCGGCCGCGCTAGTCGGGGGTGGACGGGATGCCGGCGGCGAATGACGCGCGGGCGGGCACCTTATAAGCAAGCTCGCTTGCCCCGGATCTTGGCTTCACTGTTACACTCATGACTGCCCGACTGCAAGGCAAGATCGCAATTGTGCGTCGTGTTTGCGTTGCCCAGCGCCGCTGACTTCAGATCACGGGCGGGAGCTCGGGCATGTGAGTCGCCGCCACCGAGGTGTGCGCCGTTGGCGTTGGCGAGGAGCAGGTCGCCCTGCAGCGCATCGCTCTGCGAGGAGCTCGCGGGCGAACGAGCGACAGCGCGCTTTACCTCGCTTGCGCGCTCGCCAGCAGCTCACGACGCCGGCTTGCCGGCCCGCGGCTCGTAGATCTGGTCTGGCTTGGCTCGGTCGAGCTCGCCCCGCCCCCACACACTGACGTCATCAATCCAGTGGCAAGGCCGCCGTCGACCTGTTCGTCGCGAACGGCGCGCGCGTGCTCGCCATCGACCTCACCGAGCCGACCGAGCCAGAGGGGCCTTACAGCGAAGAGGTACACTTCGTCAAGGGCAGCGTGGTGTAAGTGCGACTGGGGCCAGGCCAGGGACGGTTCCGACGCAAGCAAGCAAGCAAGCGGCGGACCTTACCCAAGCCCGAAAGCTTGTTCCCACTTCCGCCGCGACTAATCCCCGCAGGCACGCCGAGACTTGGACCATGGCGTTCGCCGCGTGTAAGAGCCAATTCGGCGCGCACCCCGACGTGCTGGTCAACAATGCCGGCGTGGCGCACCATGCGCCGTTTGTCGACGTCACGGGGGACGACTGGGAGAGGGTGTATGATGTCAACCTGCGCGCGCCGCTGCACGGTGAGTGAGGCGCCGCCCGCGCGGCGCGGCGCGTGACGCCTTTACAGCACGCCGCTCATGGCCCAGGAATGCAGGTGTTCATTCGGGCGTGTCTGGCCGAGGAGCGTAAAGGCGCGATTGTCAACATCTCGAGTGTGAGTGGTGTGTGTAGGCAGCTGAGACGGCTCAGCTGACCCCGCCGCCCCGCCCAGATCGCAGGCATCAACGGCTTCCCCTACTGCGCAGCCTATGGTTCCTCCAAGGCCGCGCTCGCCAACCTCACCAAGACCGCCGCGGCAGAGTACGGCAGCAAGGGGATCCGCGTGAACGCGATTGCGCCGGGATCGACTAACACGGGTGGGTGGGGCGCGGGCGGCGTGAGCCGGCCGGCTGGATCGTGGCGACCCCGGCGGCGGGATGACAGCTGACGCCCGCGCCAGCGCTAACGCGCAACCTCCCCCCGGCCGAGTACGCCGGCATGCGCCAAATGGTGGCCATTACGCCGCTCGGGCGAATCGGCGAGCCGGTCGACGTGGCGAATGCGATCGTGTACCTGGCTGTGAGTTGCGTTTTGGGTGCGTTGCTGATACGGGACAGTCGGACGAGTCGGATTACATGACTGGCCATGTGCTTGTGCTTGATGGCGGGTTCACTGTGCTGTAGAACAGATGCAGGCGTGACTTGGTCTGCCGTGGTTGCTCGTCGCGGGTGCACCGCCACACTGCCGATTTGTGCCACACACGACGCGACGCGCGCCGCGACTGTGTGACATCATGGCTCGGTGCGAGACGTTGCGAGTCGGCTCCGAGCATGCATCGGACCTCAATGTACATCAGTTGTACAGGCAGTCTTTGCTTACTGCTGCATGAGTGTCACGTGCCATCAGTGGCAAGTGGCCAAGTGGTACAAGCCCGTGACGCCGAGGAGGCCATTCCGGCGGCGGAGACGCGCGGTCGCCTTCACTTGACACGAGACGGTGCCGCGTCGTGCTCGACACGAAGATAATGGCGGATGTCCGCCATTGACCACTTGGCGTGCCGCCCACCGTCTGGGATGCTGATTACTCAACGCACCCACATCTTTAACCACCACCCAAGATGTCCGGCCGTTCCAAGGACCGCCGAGCGATCACAATCGATGGATGAATTGGTGATGCGAGGGGATGGTTACCATGCCCGAGTCCCCTCACACCCACCCGGCCTCACTTGCGACTTGGTGGCAAGACGGAGAGGGAACCATCGGCCGATGCCGACTTCTCCACGACACATGTCAATGGCGACGGTCCCTCCCGGCGAGTGTTCCCGTTTCTTCCGCCAGCAGCTCCACTGATCAGGACACCTCCAACCTTGCATACGCATGAGCCGACGCTGTAGTGAGAGCATCACCTCTGCGGACTGTGAACCAATGCACCGCGGTCACCCAGGTATGGGTGGCAAGAATGCACTTTTAGCGGTTTCGACTTGCGCCACTCTGACCCTGACGGTGGGCAGCGCCGCCACTCGTCATTCGTCAGTCGGTGCGTCGGTGGCGGATCAGATCCACACTCGCGACGCGACGCGAGGCTGGGTGCCGGTATTCTGACCTTGTCACCTCGGTGCAAAAAATGCAAACAACAAACATTGCTGTCCGACTTGAGCTGCCAAGTGCGCATCGCCCGAGGAATGCAACGAGTGCGGCTGTGAGGTGAGGCGGAGGGGCTGCGGTGGTCAAAGCACCAAGCTGCGAGCTATGGCGACTGGGACGAGCCCGCAGTGTGCGTGTTGCGGCTAACAAGCGCTTTGGAGCGGCTTGGACTCGCCATGCAACAAGGCGTGTGCTCATGAGTGCGAGTTGTGTGTATGAATGCAGTGCAAGCGGCCCTCGGTCGAGTTTCCGCCCTGGGTGCAGTTGGGTGCAAGGGACACGACTGGCTGGGCAGACGGCCGCGTGTCGCGTGCACACCGGACGAGTTGACTGACCCTGCCGCCGCCGCCGTCGCGGCTCTTGTTGCCACCAAACACTCGCTCACCTTCTCTTCTTCTCTTCATTCTTGTTCAACTTCATTTTTTCCTGTCCCAAGAGTGCTTCATCATCCACTCTCGAGGATAGCACAGCACAATGGCGCATCGTCTCCCCTTCCCGCCAACCCAGACCAGCGGCCCGTCCACTTTCCTCAACTTGTACAACTTTTGTCTCGTCAAAGACAACCGCACCCCGGCTAGCCTCGCGCGAGAGACCGAAGCCATCGAGGTGAGAACAATGGGCTCGTTCTCATCACTGACTCCAGCGCGCCGGTGGCCAAGTCTCGTTTGATCTGGCCAAGGTCACCCACATTGTTGTCAAGCTGCCGCCGGGTGCCGGCAACGTCTGGCACTGCAACGACGTGGACCGCACGCCAGCCGGTTCCAAGACCGAGGAGATGACGCTCGGCCAACTCCTACTCTCTGCGCACGAGTCCTGCCACGTCATGCCAGACATTGTCACCCATGAGTTTCTGGACATGTGGCTCCTTACCGGTCGCCAGCCGAAGGGAAACATCTCAGCCGCCTGGACTGTGACGTGAGTGTGAGGCAATGCTCTTAGCTGACGCAGAGGCTGCTCCCTCCACACTATTTCGCATCAATGCTCAACTCCGTGGCCGGGGGCATGCCGAACGGCGCGCCGTCCGTCGACGCCGAGCCGAGGGTCGGGGGCTCGCTCCGCATGTCTCAGTCCTCACTGCCTCGACCCGCGCTGCCGCTCAACGTGGGCACCGAGGCGAGCAGTTGGGCGCGTCCCATCATCCCCCCAGTGCAAGTGTTCAGGGATGTTGGGAGCTGCACGTTCTACGTCGCGCCGGGGTGCGCCGCCGCCGTCCCGTGGTTGATCAAGGTGAGTACACTCGCCGAGACGACGCTGACTTGCAGTGTATGGGCGGCCAGCAAGACACCGCTCGCCGCGCTCTGTACGTCATCGTCCCCGACATTAACGGCGATGCCGCTCTCTACCTCGGCCCGCTCCACCCTTCTGGTTCGGTCCTAGACGAAATGTTCGTGTTCGACTGCCTCAGGTACGGCTCGTTCCAGAGCCTCGACAAGTACAGGGCCAATCTCGGACCGCCCTCGCCACAGTTCGGCGCTGTTACTCAGGCTCCGACCAACGTGTTCCCTACAGTTCCCCGCCCACCTAGCGGTTTCAAGTTCATCTCACGCACCAACCGCCCGGCGGTGCCCGAGTTCTCTCCGCTTCTCAATGCTGTGGGCGGCTGCCCGCACGTGATCCACGCCGAATGGTTCACTGAGACTGTGAGCGGCACCGGCACCGCCAGTGACAACGGCCGCCCCATTGTAGTCCCCTACCCCGTCACCAGCCTGCCCCGCCCAGCCTTCATCCCCGGACCCAGCAACTACCAAGAGCACGGCACCTCCAACCAGCTACCCCGCTCATCCCACTGGGGCTCCTCGACACTCGGGACTGACCGCCACGAGCCCGTCCCCGCCGAGCACGCCAAGCGTAGTCGTGAGGATGAGGATGAGGAGGACGGCGAGAACTATGAGACTCGTCGCCGCGTGCATGACATCATGGACGAGCGCTGGAAGGACGACTTCCCTCTCGATATCAAGAAGGAGGAGCGCCACTAGAAGAAGGACACGCTCGTTTGTCAGACACCTGTAGCGTCGTGAGACATACGTGCCTTGCGACCCGAAAAAGAAGTAGGCTGTCAATGATGCAGCTTGTCTTATGCAGTATACCCGGGTGCCCACCAGTTGTGTCAAGAGTATGCATGACATGGGACCGGGACGAGACGTGTGGGCGGTGGGGACGCTATATTTGCCACAGCGACCAAAGTTGTCAGTTGCCGCCGTTCCACCTCACTGATGGCGGTGACCGACACGCCCGCAACTGATTCTTCTTCACCGCTCAATGACTCTCCATGCTTTGTGCAACCTGCGTGATGAAATGCAGTGCACGCGGTTGTGGTTGCAGTAGTAGTCCCGATGCCCGGTGGGTGGGAGCCGCGCGCCATGCGCGTGTAGATTGACCCCGCACGACCCATCAGGCAACCAAACACTCCCCAACTCTCCACCTTTCCAAACACGTCAAACCATGTCCTCTTCGCAATTTCTGCGTTCCAACCGCATATACCTCGCGCGCCAGCACAGGCGCACGCTCCTCGACATTGAGCGGGACGAAGCCGCCATCAAGGTACGCCACCCGCCCGCTTTCCCCACTGACGCCAGCTCGCGGGTGGCGAAGTCACGGCTGGCCTTGCCGGCGCGACCCACATCGTTGTCCATGTCTCCGCCGGCGTGGGACCGGTCTGGCAGTGTTCTGCGCGCCACAGTACCCCGAGCAGGGTCAAGCTCCAGACCATGACCCTCGCCGAGTTCATGTACGCTGTGTTCGAGCTCCCCCGCCCGCGTCCCAAGCTCGTCACGAGCGAGTACCTCGCTGCGTGGCTCCACCTCGGTCGCGAGCCGGACGGCGTCCAGGGTGCGCTGTGGACTGTGACGTGAGTGCCTAGCGGAGCGTGCTCAGAGCTGACGGTCAGTCTCCTCGGGCCTGATCCCTCCTTCCCCAAGTCCACGCCGGCGTTCGAGGTCGAGCCGAAACCCACGCCGTCCGACAAGGCCGAGCCGATACTCGCGCGGTCGCCCTCGTTTTCGGACACGCGCCAGCAGATCCAGTTCAAGACCAAGCAGTGAGACGCCTCAAGAATGAGCAGCAAGTGTCCGTAGCAGTGTGCAGTGGTTGAGAGTCTTAGTAGCTTCGGCACTACTCAGTAACGTTGCGAGTATGCATGTCATGGAACCGGAGCAAGACAGGTGGGCGGCTGGTCCGCCTTTTGCTGCCACCGTGATTCGTGTACTTGATTGCGTCCGTTCCACCTCTGAGACGGCGGTGCGCGGCCTCCATTGAGCCACCTCGTTGTCAACCATCTCCAGTTCTAGCTCCTGCGATATGCATCAGCCTTCGCGTCACCGTGCTTTGCGCTACGCCGTTAGAGGTATCGTGGGCGGTTGCGCGTGTTCGTGTCGACGAGTTGGGACCGGTTGGCCGTCGCTCAAAGGTGCGTCGCTCGTTCTACACACATGTCTTTGACCATGCCCATCGCATGCATTCAGAATTACTTTTTTGCTAGGCCCCATATATGCATCAAAAGACTGAGTAGCAACAAGTTAACCCCTCGACCCTCCGCGTCCGGAGGCTCGGGGGCAACTTGCCGCTCCACCGGTGCTCATGGCACCAGCAACCAATCCCAGTAGCTTGCTGGGTTGGTACGAGGATTCAAAGACATAAAGCCAGTGAAACCAAGGGGGCGTGGACATGCGTTGTAAGCCGAAGCCACAATCCGCAAGACTCGTGGGCGTAGCACAGTGATCAACTGTGATCAACTGTGCTATGCGCCCAGGGGTAAAACCCCTACTTTTGGCTGCCATTTTAATCAGACGGCCGCTCCAGGCATTCAGTACCAGCCTGCGATGCGACTCTATGCTGCAGTGGCCGTCCAGTAGGTTGTATACTCACTCTGCACTCATTCATGCTGGCAAAGGTTGTGCGTCTGGCAGACTTAGAGCGGCGTGGAGGGCGGTGCATACTGCATGTATATAGTTGATTCTTGCATGCGGGTGCCGACGATATCGTCAACGACATTGCACCGTTTGGCTGACGCGTTGAGTGCACCAGTCAGTGTTGTCGTCGCGTGAGCCGTCGCGAGTGCTGTGCATGCCGTGACTGACGCGATGTTTGGTGCCCAAGCGGTGCCAGAGGGAAGGCGCGCTCGCGGCGTCGGGCGACGGAAGGGGGCCAGTGCAGCCAGTTACATGCAGTGTGCAGCGCACTCACTGCACCAGTCAGTCGCGGCGAGTCGCCCCGCCCTGACGCCTCGTTTCTACTTGTCGCCACCACCACCACTCTGATTTTGACATTGCTCCAAACACATCACTTGCACTCTTCTTGTAGCATCTCCATCCAGCACGTCGCCAGCACCGACTTGTGTGTCCTCTTCATCTCGCTCCCCTCCCTTTGTTGACTGTCCCATTCAAAGCGAGATGAGGACCCATCCTCACCGCTCAGCGGCTGCTGCTGCTGCGGCTGCCGCCGCCGCCGACGTCCTTCCCTTCCCCGGCGTGCTTAATGACACCCGCTTTTGCATCCCCAGGGGTGCTAGGATCAAAGACGAGGTAAACCACCTACAAGCAAAGATCCATGTACGTCTGCGTTGTGCATCTGACAGCTGACCCCAGGCTGGCGGCGGACAAATGTCATGGAGCCCGAAGAAAAAGCCCATCGTTGTCGTCTCACTACCATCTCCTCGCGAGAACTACGTTTGGCGCTCCCTGCATGACCATCAAGCCCCCCCCAACCGTGCAGTGGTCTGGTATGAGCATCTATCAACTTCTTCACAATGTCGCCCAAATGCCGCACCCCCGTCCCCTGGTGGTGCAGGAACCATTCGTGGACGAGTGGCTCGAGACGGGCCTGCGCCCCACTGACAGCCGCTGGATTGTCACGTGAGTAACCACACAATCGCTGGCTCACACCTCCAAGCCTCGACGTGTCCGAGGTCGCATCCCACCCTCACCCAGTCGTCGTACCGCCAACGGACAACAGCTCTTTCGACAGGCACGACGACCGACCCCCTCCCGTGTTCCGCGAAACCGGTATTACCACGTTCCACGTCACCACCTCGTGCGCCGTCGGCGTAAAGACTCTCATCGACGTGAGTACATGGACTGGACTGCGCTGACATACAGATGATGTCGGGAGTGATTTCAGACCCGGCCCGAGCCATGTTCGTGGTGGTGTCCGACCGCATTAGCGTCGCCACTCAGCTGGCCGAGATTGGTCCACGGCACGCATCATGCCGTGTCATCAAGCAGGACTTCATCTTCGACTGTATGAAGGCCGGAGCCTTCCTCGGTCTAGACAAGTACCTCGTCACTACTCTTGCAATCGAGGCCGAAGCTGAGCGCGCTGTGCCCAACGGCAATGTGCCGGTACCGACTCAAGTTCAACCTCAGCGCAACTCGACCCTCGTTCAAGACACCGGCAGCTGGGGACCTCGTGTTGACCGCCCGTCTACGCCCGTCAAGACCGAGCCACCCGAGCCCGAGGAGTCCAGTTCTTCGCCAGTCCGCGACCGTCGCGACTGGCGCCGCCCCGACAGCGCTGGCGCCCCAGCCCCAGGCTCGCGACTCTCGCCACATCCCGGTCTCCCTCCCCCTCTCGCTCCATCGGCCTTCATCGCGTCCACCGCTCATGATCTCGGTCCGCGCTTCACCCGCGCCAACTTCCACATTGACTGGAGCAACAACGCGGTCGCTGGGTCTAGCCGCCAATCTCACTGGCTCGGGGGCGACCTCCCCTCGGACCCGTCTGAGATTGTGCAACGTAAGCATGGTCGTGACGAGAAGGAGGCAGGTGGGTCGTCAAAGAGGGTCATGTACGGTGGTCGCAACGTCATTTAGGACGGCACAGACGAGTAGCCTGCGTCACCAAAGGACTAGAGCTCCATAGTGATGTCGGGGCGTAGGAGAACTCTGTTCTCATGTAAAGTAGTGCTTAGTAGTACCTTGTTCTTAAACTCCTGTTGAAATGCAAAAGTCACTTGTGGGAAAGTGTGAGTGGTGATGAGAATGTAGGCGGCGGCGGTGCACGCCCTGGGCCTTTGTGTGCGTGGGGCCTCGATGGGTGTGTGGATGGCTTGGGCGGCATGGCGCCCGGTGAGTCGCGGTGAGTACCCACCCACCCAGGCCGTGCACCAAGAACCATCACTCCGAGGTTACACATCTCACATGCATTCAGTCTCCACTGCAATGCAGTTTGCAAGGGGGGTTTGACGGCCCGCGCGTCGCTGTGCGCTGGGGTGGTGCCACTGGCGCCGCGCCGCTCCACCCGCTGCGGGTTTGTTTCCGTCCGCCCCCACTCGACGACGACGGCGCGACGCCCCGAAACTTGGATCATTCCTCCTCACACCCTCACACTTCACCTTTCTCCCACTTTACAACCCAACCTTTGCGCGACACCACCATCAACCACCACCACCACGACAGCAATGCATCGGCGCAACTCTCAGCGCACGCATACGGGCTCCAACGCGACCCCACTCGGCGTCCGCCCACCGCAAGGAGCGAGGGAAGGCGGCGAGACGGGCGACCGCAGACCCACGGACCCTCGTAGCGCGCGCGACATGCCGCCCCATCTTGGCGAGCAGCAGGTGAGCTGATACGCCCGAGAGTAACAGCTCCTGACAACAGCAGCAGAGACTCAAGCAGGCTGTGCGCCAGAGTGTGCGCCCCGCGCCTGCGCCGGCCACGCCGTCGCTACTCGGTCGCATCGGCCCTCCGGTGCAGCAGCGCCCGCCGCCGGCGACGCAGCGGTGGAACCAGGTATCCCAGCAACAGCAGCAGCAGCAACACCGCCCAAGCCTACCGCGGTACCACTCCCACCCTCAGCAAGCGTCACCCCGCCCAGCGCTGGCTCGGAGCCCGGGATCGCTGCTGGACCAGTATAATGCCGGGGTGGGGCACGCGTGTCGGCAGCAACCGCCCTACCGTCCTCCACCTCGCCCATCGCCGCCTCGCCCAGCGCAGCACACTCCTCCTCGCCCTGCGCCGATCCCCCGACCAACAGCGTACTCTCCCGCGATCAACGGCACGCCCAATGGCCAGCACACCGTCCACCCCGGCCGCGCCGAGTTCGTCGCGCAGGCCAACGCCGCCGCTCGAGAGGTCAACGACTCGACCAAGAAGAATGCTGGCGGGTATGCCAACCACTCGTACCGGCCCAAGGACGACGACGCGATGGATGTCGACGAGTGGTGATGGCGCAGGGTCAGGTATGTCTGCATCGCGCTGCGCGCTACCGCCGGCCGAGTTGCTGATTGCCCCACAGGTGGCGCCCGAGCTCGCCGCCAGTGTGTCGCGACGGTGTGCTACGCTCTCAGTATGTGAGTTGACATCTCTGGCCATGCTGACGACCCAAAGGTGGAGTTTGTAAGATGTCCTTGTATGAAGCTCGTTGGAGGAAGACACCCACAGGGGGGCGTTGGCGGGGGCAGCTGACGTGTGCAGCCACCCGCGACTGGCTTGTCTTCCTCGCCTTCCTCGTCTCGGCATCTGTCTCTTCTTCCCCCCACTGACGCATCTTCTTCATCTTCCTTTCATTCACTCACTCATTGCTCACTCTTCCAACTCGAGCCGAAATGCCCAATACACACGATCAGCCAGTTCGGGCGCCTGCGACTCCCACCGCTGTGAGTAACGCTGAGCAAGTTAGACCACGAGCTGATGCGGCGCCTACTCGACCAGAGGCAGCAAGTTATGGACGAACTCTTCGCCGCTGTTCAATCCGCCGTCCAAGAGCGCCCTGTCGATGAAGATCTTGCCGTCCGCAAGCAGCGCCATGTCGCCATCAAGGCACTCATCAGGGCAGTCGACTACGTTACGCAATCCACCGAAAGCTCTCGATACGACAACCCTCGTGAAGGTCTGTTCGGCAACATCGATGACCACGACCGTGTATCAGAGCTTGCACCGGAGTTTGTGCCCATCTTCCTCGAGTTCCACAACGCCATTGTTCAGAACTGTCTCCATGTCAACAACTCCGCCGCCGCCTCCCTCGTTGTGTGCTGTCGTCGCATGCTGAAGGGCTTTCAAGACTTCAAGGCGGAACCAACCCCCGCGTCACTCAGCCGGCTCCGAATGGAGCTGATTCTGAGCCAGATGGCTCACAACCGCACCATCATAGCCCTCCTCCGCAACGATCAGAAGACCCGGGCGACGGCGTTCACCAATCTTGCCCTCAACCTTGGCGTCACCGTTTTAGTCGACGACGACGGACATTTTACTGGTGCGTTCTTGCCCTCAAACCCAGTCTGTCACCGCTGACGGCAGACAACAGTTGACCCCGACGCGTGGGTCACCGAGTGAAGAGTCGACATCGACATCCCCCGTCTGCTGGGAGTCTGTCAGGTTATCCAAGACCATCACGTACAAGTTCCGCATGAAGACCATGTGCATACAGTTGTGGGGATTCAGTTCAAGTGCCGCCGTTTCACACAGCTGCGTGAGATTTGACCCCAGCCAACTGATTCGTTTTCCTCGTCTTCCTCCACCCAGTCACCTTCGTCGCTTTGCCGACGACAAGAGTCAACGTCCAGAAAAATACAAAAAATGTCAACCCCACATCATTGCGCTTTCCGACACTCCACGTTGTCCGCCGTGCGCACGGCGGGGACGGCGGCGGACGCCGAGAGCAAGTCAGGCCGACGGTGGACGAGGCCTCGGACCAGTCCTTCAGGACCGCCCCAGCTGCACGTGCTGCTGCATCTGCTCGAGTGGTCTCGTACCGTTAGCGATTTCACGTTGAGGCTGGAGCCGGCCTCAGAAGCTGAACGGCGATGCCGAGTGCGCCGACGACGACACGCCCAGCTGGGCGGGACAAGCGCCGAGTACTCGGCTGAATGGGCGCTGACATGCCCACACCGCGCAGCTCTGCCCTTCACCCAAACAAAACTGATTCCAAGAGTGTTTTAGTTACGTCTAGTTATTCGAAGACTGTCCAGGACTTGTAGGAGAGTCGAGTTGTGCCGTTGGCACCGCGGCTGGACAAAACCGCCACATGGTTAGGGCGATCAGATTCATGTTCCTCCCATCAACCACAGGCAGCACCTCGACGCCTGGAGAAAATGCAAGTACGTTTATAAGTTGCTTACTAATTGAAGGACATACACGTTGTGCATCTTGCAGCTGTGTGACGTTGTGTGTGACGATTGCCATCCAACGCCAGCATCGAGCGGGATCAATTCTGGTGGTGGCCGGACCTTGCCTTCATCCCACACGGGGCACGCCGCCGTCTCGAGACACTCACAGCCCGGAAAAGGGCCGGACACGCTCGTCGTCACTCCTGGTCGTGTATAAAGCCTGTCGGCCATTGCCAGAGGTCTCAACTCCTACCATCCCTCGTCCTCGCGCACCTCACATTACCATCATGGCCACCAACCTCCACCATCACCGCGACCAGCACAACATGCCCGACGACGGCCTCCACCTTCTAGACTTTCAGGACCTCCACAACGGACCAGGACCGCTCAGTTACCCGCCTAAGTACTCCACCCTCAGCCCGCAGAGGAGTGTCCGGGGGGACTTGCGCGACACACCGCCGGACGCCGGCGACGACTCCCAAGCGTCGCGCGACGTGCTGCGCTCGTCGAGGGGCACGGCCAACATCGCCTCCAACCCCTCTCCCCTCGATCCCACTGTTTCAGGGGTACGTTCAAGCACACACACACACACAGCACGCTAATTCCCCAGCGGCACGCTCCTGAGCCCTCTGAACACGGCCCACCCTCCCCGCTCGATTGGGAGGAGCTCGGCGCCGTGCTAGGATGGCACCGGCCTGGCACTACCTGTTGTGTCCAGGACCACGCGGGGATTGTGCACGACGTCTCCCGCGCCATTGTTGTGGCTCGCGCCACCGCGAACACGAGGTCCCGGGAGGCGGTACGCTCTGCCTCCGAGTGGTGTGAGGCCGCGCGTGTGGCGGCCGCTCCCCGCCTGCACCCGACAACGGCACACTACATCCAAACCCACGCCGAGGACCTGCAGCGCGCCCAAGCCAACCATAAACAACAAGTGACGCGCCTTCTCCAGGTCTTCTGCAGCGGACTGGAAGAGATTCCCCTTGTCTATCCCTTCCGCTGCCCCCACGACACCTTCGCGGGGCTCATGGGACAGCTCTCAGCTGTCGAGGCGTCGTTCGGTGCAGGCCTCCACGACGCGGCGCACACCCTCTCAGCAGCTCTGGACCAACTCCACCACAGCCTCATCAACAGTATTGGGCCCGGTGAGCCGGTCATGCCCGATGTTGCGGCGTTTGCGGGAAGTAAGTGGAGAGGGACAAGTCATACTTGCTAACGCCCCAGACATTGTCTTTGATCACTGAGGCGGTGGGAAGGGGTGGGACAAAAGGGGGGAGAACTATGGGACCTATTTGGTATATAGACGTCAATGCAGTTTTATCATACTGTATGTATTGCCTTCCGTACATGTGTGGTAGGCTCCTCAGTGAGCGCGAACAGACACAACAGCAAGCCATATGGCGTTCGCCAATGTGGCAGCTGCTCAGTCGGGACAGATAGCCGGCCGGCTCTATGGCAGAGTGTAGGCTATCAGCCAGAAGCCGAGTAGGCAGACAACAGTCACTTCCCGGCGGAGGCAGCGAAGCGAGGACGGCATGCGTGGTGGCGGACAGAATACGTCAGCCGGCACTGGTGTGCCAGGGTGGACAAGGCGAGGCTGCAAAACTGATTTTATCAATAGGCGTGCCACAAGTGCCCAGTGATAGAGAGACTGTCGACGTGATAGCCGAAAGTGATGGGAGTGGTGGCGAGAGGCCAGGTGATGGCGAGCGCGGGGTCGGCGATAGCGGCAGACGCCAAACAAAATGATGTGTTAATGTCCCTGGGAGCGCAGAAAGTGGCGAGGACCATCACTCCCGGTGGTTGAACTCCCCTCCGGGGTTATATCGTGTGGCTCCGGGGGGTGGGTCTTCTGGCACTCGCGTCGTTTTGTGGGTTTATTGCACACCCTCAGCCCCATCCTCTTTCACAACCTCTTTCCACTCAACTCCTTCCGAGCACTCTTCTACCACTCTCAGCCGCCAAACCTCTCTACACAACGCCAACTCCAACATGCCCACTCCCAGCCACACCTCCACATGCCCAATCCGCCGCATACTCAAAGGCGAATTCACGGACGACAACGAGCTCCTCACTCTGTGCACTGGGCTTACCGTCGCCCAGGTCAAGGTCGGAGTGACCGAGTACCTGGCCGACATGGCGAGCCACGTCCCGCCTGCCCACCTCCTTGAGATGTTCGCTGCTCGGGAGAAGACTCTCAAGACCGTCCTCGCCATCCTCGGCAACGGTGCGGTCGGCACCGAGGTCACCGAGGAGGAGGCCGAGGGTCGCAAGAACGCAGCCTTGACGGCCATCTGCTGCGCCTCCAAGGTGTGCAAGATGGTCCCTGAGGCACACGACGAGGTCCAGGACATCTTTACGGCGACTGTTTCCGAGACTTCGCTTCTCAACCTGGCGAACGGTGCCAACGTCCTAATCTACAACCTCTGCGTCGGCGTCATCAGTCATGCGACTGCTGGTTGCCGTGAGATCACGGAGCTTCTCGGGCAGTACTGTGCCAACAACGACACCAACGCCGTCGGTATCTATGTTGCGGGACTTAGCAAGACATTCACCACCATTCGCGACTACCGCGTCGCCGAGGTCACCATGTTCAGGTTGAAGATGGAGACCGTCTTCAAGGACGTCGGTATGTATCACCCCAAGACCATTCCCCAATACTGACAAGCTCCAGTCTCGACCAACGTTATCCAGAATCATAACAAGATGATGTTTACTGCGGAGATGGCTCGTCTTGGCCCCATGGCGAAAGAGCTCGGTGTCGCCCTGGATGATCAGTTGTCTTAGGTGAATGACGGCGAGTGGGACAGAGCGCAAGGTGAACCTATTTAAAGGCTTAGGGACACTAGGCATGTCGACCAAGGAGACAGTACAAAACGATGCATTCGATAGAGAGACAACTATCCTTGGTGCCAGTAGTTAACAAGTTGCCCCGCGAGGCCGTCCAGGAACAAGGACTACACCTGCCAGAGCTACGTGACTGGCCTCAATAAGATCCTCGACGCCCTCCAGGAGCACAGTCACGCCCGGGTTGCTATCGTCGAGCAGCAGGTGGACCCTGTCTTCCACCTCGTTACCGAGACCAGGGGTGCCTCCGACGACCGCAGTGCCTGCTACCAATGTGTAACTATCAATACTGATGGTTCTCGGACACGACCAACATTGTTCAGCTGATGTTTAAGGTCGAATCAGCGCAGAACGAGATGCCAACCGGTCAGGACAAGAAGGCTGTTGACTTTACATCCGAAAACGGCGGAAGTGGTGACGAGGGGCGAGGTGGTGGCGAGCGCGGGCTCGGCGATAGCGACTCACCCCCCAGAAAAATGACGTGTAAAGTCCCCAGGCGCGCAGTAAGTGGCGAGCCCCGCCACTCCCGGGACTTCAACCTGCCTCCCGGGGTTATCGCTTCGCTACTGGGGCAGGTGGGATTCTCGTGCTGCTGTGTTTCTCACCCAACCCGATCCTCTTTCGCCCTCTCCATTCAACTCAAACGCGCTCTTTACCGCCTGCCCCCACTTCCTCGAGTCTTTACGCCACCCCACACCAAACATAACCACACCCGCCCGTAAAGTCCCACACAATGTCTGTTACCGACATCCTCAACGGTACTATCAAGACCGAGGCGGAGTTCGCCGCGGCTCGCTCGACGCTCAGCCTTCCCGTCATCAAGGCCACAGTCCTCAAGTACCTAGCGGAGGACGAGGGCGTCGGGTCGTGGGCAAGGCTTGCCGGCCTCCAGGCTGCTCGCGACAGCACCCTCAAGGCTCTGATCGCCTTTGTTGACCCCGAGTCGTCCACCACCAAGTTCGACGACTGCGAGGCCGAGAACCGCAAGGAGGTGGCTATCGGGACCCTCGAGACGCTCGCCGGTATTCACACCGCGGCCAATGACGCCAGTGAGGAGGTAGAGCAGGAAGTTACCGCTCGCTTCCAGTGCTTCGATGACGACTCCGACCTCGTCAAAGAGCTCAAGGAGGCTGTCACCCAGCCCGCGGCCTCACTCCACGACGACGTCATCGCTCGCGCTGCTGCCAGCTGCAGCGAAATCACCAAGATCCTCGGTCAGTATGACTCGAGCAAGGACAAGAATGCTCTGGGTGCCTCCCGTGCCGGTCTCGAGACCACCCTCGGTGCCCTTCAGGAGTACTGTGCCTGCAAGGTCGCTCGAGCCAAGGACATCGTGCGCATCAAGTTTAACCACATTGCGCTCTGCTATGCTTCGGTGGGCAGCGAGGGTGGTACGTGCTTCCAGCGAGTCCCCAGTTGATTCTGACCCACCTCAGGCGTGACCAACTTTCTCGAGGTCATGCGCGAGGGGGCGCTCGCCCAGAACATTAACGATCTTCTGGCGGTGACTAACCGCATCAACGACTATGTGCCAGGTTAGTCAACTATACACGAGTGCGTGTACATAACTGACATGCATAGGCGGCAACTCGTCTTACACCAATGGCGGCTTCGTGAACGACGCGTCCCATGCTGGCTCTCCCGACTGGCCGAGCATGCAAGCCAAGGACGAGCTGAACGGTAAGTAGTGGAGTCCAAAAACCTGTGGTGGTTCACTAACTCGCCTCAGACGACAACAACTCCAAGAAGGCCGCGGCTGATGGCCAGTCTCAGGATAGTGAGTCGACTACAATGGACAGTCGGTCGACAGGGACTGACCTCGGCAGGTGCTCCTAACTCGCCGCCTGCCTAAGCTTAAGCAGCGCTGTGGCGCCGTGCTGTCTCAAAGTACATGATAAAAAGAGCACGGAGCAGAGCCCGTTGAGCCTCTGCAGTCCATATGTAGTTCCAAATGCATTCATTGCCAACGTCACTCGTTTTCAAGCGGGCGAAATTTGGTCTGACAAGGCGCCGCAGGCGAAAGGCAGACGTTGTTGGGAGCAAGTTGTGTTGGTGGTGCCACGTGCTGGACCCTGCGGCGTGCAACTGACCGTGACCGCCGTGTGGGCAGGGCCGCATACTTGACTCAACATCAATCATTGTATTAGTCCGTGACCATATCGACTCTCATTCACAATCGTGGTCGGTGTCATCCAAACACGGTGCTGTCACAAACCTGCAAATGATTGATGGCTCGCCAACAATAAAGAAATCTCATCACCCGTCGTACGCGCCCATCATTGTCACGGACCACCCATTTTCAGACCTTCTACATATTGTTTCCCACTCATCATTGTCCTGCACTGCTCCCGTGTGATAGCCCATTGTAACTGATACAGTGCATTCTACATGTACATCACCGCCGGACCTTGTTTCCATGATGGCGCAGCGCCGTGCATTGTTTGTTGTTGGCGACAGTTTGGGCTATAAGTAGAGGCTAAGCATCTGACGTTCTGTTCGAAAACAACCTCCCCATTCCCCGCTCCTCTTCTCACACACCGCCCGCGACTCAAAAATGACGATGAACACCCTCGTGAGTGGAATTCGAGTGACCACAACTGATTCCAAAGGACAACTATAGAGCCAGGAAGGATGATGTCCGCAAGTTCATCAAAGACATCCACGACAAGAAGCCCTACGACCCAACCACCCAATACCCGGACATCGTTGCCTTCACCAGCAATCAAGTCCAATACATCATTAACAGCCACAACAACTTCAAACGCCTCGGGCCGAAGTCTCGCACTCACAATGGCGGGATCGTCGACTACTATTCTGACAGATACGGCGAGTGTTACTGTGGCGGGACCCGCAGCGCCGCGATCACCGATGCTAGGACGCACGCACGTGGTCGCGCCAACTTTATCGCCGTCCAGCGCCTTCAGACTCTCCACTCCCTCTTCCAGAACATCCTGAATGCTCCTCTGTCCATGGAGGCGCTTGATGCCTTCTGTATCGAAGTGGCTGAGGGCCAAGCTGCATTCGTTGCCGATCTGGAAAAGGAGTTGGCGGACTACGATGAGGTCGTCAAGGCGAACTCGGAGCATTAAGCAACCCAGGCCTGACTCCCGTACGAAGCTGCCCTGGATGAAGTGCTGGTAGTCTACGATGAGGTCCTTGAAGGGTGCCGCTCGGCAGGCGACACAGTGGATGCCTAGGCCTGTCTAGCAAGCAACAAACTGAATACGATGCTGCTGGCAGGTCGTCTCCATCAATCACTACATACATTGCCAATCATGCACCTTTGTTCTTTCAGAAAACTGAAACCCGTGGCGCGGAACCATCGAGCCATACGATCGATCAACTAGAACAACTAGAACAGACAACCCTACCCGTCAACCGATGACTGGTGACTGCCGATGGTCGATCCTATTGTATCTTGTACGGAGTGACATTGCCACCACTTGCCTTCTGGGCTTTTGTCTGCCCTTCGTTAAACCTGTGATAGTCATTAGACAGATGTCAGCAGAGGACATCATGCTGGGACGCGATCTGTGGCGATGAACCACATGAGCACATGTTGTACAGTATATCTTGTTCACCTCTCTACTTTGCAACCAACTTCCTCACCTCTACCACACAAGTTTCCACCCAGCCACGATGCCTAGTAGTAACAGGTCTCCTACTGCGAACTTGGACTTCTCCTTCCAGATTCTTGGTATCGAGATCGGGGACGACAGCAAGGTGAAAGAAGAACAGCCTACAGACGCCTGGTCACTGACACACCGTGTGACAGAATGACGAGACAAATGCTTGGACCACAGTAATGGCTCGCCTCATGCAACAGAAGCACGAGGTCCCGTGGACGTCTCGCCGTTTGAAACGATTCTACCGCCACCGTGATCTGGTCTCGAAAGCGTGGGCCCGATGCGACCTGCTCTACGATACCACGGCCATTTGCGAAGCGGTCCCCTCACTGCTCAACAGCACCTCGCGAGACGACTTACCATTCGTCAAATACGTCAAGACGCTCAGAACGGCCGAGTCTATGCACCGAGCTGGCATCGCCGCCATCCGACATCGCCACAACGTCACCCTTGGCCTCAAGTTTGCGCCGTATCATCTCTCCCGTTCAGCGGAGGACTTGCGTATCTTCCAGGTACAGTTGCCGGCGCTTATGCGCGAGCTGCACGACAAGATCTACCTCCTTAACATGGGGTTCATGGCGGGGAAGAACGAAGCTGGAGTAGCCCTAATGGTCGACCTCAAGGAGTGCCACATGCGTCATCGTACTTCAACTGTCCATGAGAAGCCCGAGATTACTGCACCCTTTTGGCGAGCTTCACAGCATGCCCGGGGTGGTTTCCAGCCATCCACAGACAGTGGCAGCAGTTAAATGCACATGTAGTCGATTTATTGATGGCATGCATAGATTGATGGCATGCATAGACTAGAGATAGGTCATACGGTTCAAGCGCGTTGCCTGTCAGAGTTGCGGAGTTTCATGGTGAGGCGGGGAGGCGGGAAGAAAAACTGGAAAAGTCCACGGAGGAGAATGCTGTTGCAGCTTGGCATCCGAGTGGCTCCTACCGTCTTCAAGGCTGCCAGAGGAGGTGCAAAGTGCAAGATCGCATTGGGATGGCACATACACCGAACATCCCCGAGCCCTTCTGCACCATTCACGTCCCCGCCACACATGCCGCCACGCCCGTGCACACCTTGGCATCCATCACAGAGTACTTAACAGCCCACGGCCACGTGGTCACTCCGGGCGGTGCGCAATCATTGTGGCAGCAGTGTGGAATTGTGCCAAGAAGGGCTTTTGTTTATGCGGTGATGCAAAATGAGGCTTGTTTACGAGATGCGGCATTGTTTACGAGGTGTGGTGATGGACAGCGGTCGAACTGGCCTGGCCGCCCCGCCCCCTCTCTCGTCTATGTATGTATTGGAAGTCATGTATCTTCTTTCGGCACACTCATCCTCTCAACACTCTGATTCACTCATCGACCAACACCCAACTGAACTCTCCTCTCCTCCACACTCCACTCATATCAACAATGTCTTACGCTCACGAGGTCATCGGCAGCGAGTTTGCCGTCTCGGCTGCCGCCCTAGAGGGGGTAAGTCACTCTCAGTTCAACTATGCTGACACCCAGCTTCGCATCTACAAGGAGAAGGCGGTCGAGGCCCTCCTCAACCACCTCACCACGCACCTCCTCAAGCACGGCGTCTCCACCGTCCGGCAGGACCACATTAAGGGCAAGGTTGTCGCGCGTATTCAAGACATCGACTCCCTACTCAATGACAAATTCTCCTACTACAACTCACGCGTGGCGGAGCGTGGTAATCTCTTGCGCAACCTCTACAAGACCAAGTTCGAGGGCCATGCCTCCAGGAAGGGCAAGGAGTTTCTCGAGGACACGGCCCGCCTCGTCGGCCACACACAGACCGAGATCGCCGACAAGTTCTACCTCATCTTCTGTAACTTCACTAAGGCAATCAGACTCGACGTCGAGGAGTATCTCGATGACTCGTCGCCCAAGGTCGAGGCCGCCTTCCATGGGCAGGTCCGCAAGCGCACCGAGGAGGTGCAGCGTCTCTTTCCCGAGAGTGTCGATGCCTGCGACGCAGAGCTTGTCAAGCTAGACGCCCAGATTCAGGAGGGCGCATGGGGGCTGGAGGGCTGGGATGAGCTTGTCACCATCGCCAACGACGGTGGAATGGCGTACAAGAATGAGTGTGGCGAAATGGACGGCTGATAGGCGCTGACGCTTGACCGCAGACCTCCTCCGTGGCGCCACCAAGCCCTAGTCGCTAAAGTGCCTGCACTCTTGGATAGGACCAGCCTTGTCTACTGCTCTATCCTTTTACAAATCAAGTTGACTGCGTATGCATGTTTGTTAAGATCTATCGTCTGTGGCTGCATACTACCTCGAGCACGTGCGGGGCTGTTTGTCCACCATCATTCGCTCCAACCGGGGTCCCTGGATCACCGACGAGGGGCACGCATCAGTCACTCGGTCTTGTGCATCTACTCCATTGTCCGCTCGTGCGTGTTTGGTACTGGGTGCGAGGATGTGCGACTGGAGCTAGTGGGAGTGATGTGGCGTTGCGTGGAGCTGACAAACATTGGTCGCTGATTGGACGGGACAGAGTGGCATCGTGTTAAAGTGGGGGGTGCATGTCGAGCCACTCCATCACCGGGACGACTCGCCACAACTATTAAACTGCTGCCCACTGGTCATCTTTCCCATCCCAAACATCCCCTCACTCCACCACTCAACAATGTCGACCGGCGTTCTTGCGGGAGGCCTTCCCGTCAACCCCTTCAGCAACCTCCGCGACGTGGGTCCCGCGCTGCCGGAACCGAACTAACACCCAGCTCATCGACCACCTAGACGACTGGAAGTTCATCCTCAACCGCGAGGAGGCGGCCGTCCTCGGAGACGACATCGACGCGATCCTCGAACGCGCCGTATTCCTCAACTACACCGGTCGAAACCTCTTCGCGACATGGGACGAGCAGGTTTATCCCCGCGCTAATGCCATAGCCATTGCCGCCGACGACGTGGCCGGCGCGGCCGACGAAACGCTCTTCCTCACCGAGGAGGAAGACGAGCGCATGGATATCTGCGTCGACATGAGCGAGCACATGTCCGAGGGCACCATGGGGGCACTCAAGGGCCTCATCTACCTCCGCACCAAGTCGCTCCGCTCCGCCATTGACGCCCGCCTCGCCGCTGGTCCGCACACCAAGTGCGACTTTGCCGGCACCCTTCGCGTCCTAGATGCGGCATTCGACGCCTCGTACCAGCTGTACGTCAGGAGCTTTTACGAGTGTATCGCGGTAGGCGACAGGATGTTCGATGTCGCCTTTACCCGAGTCGGTGGAGTCGCAGCGTACTTTAACCCGCCGGCGACGGACGACCAAGAGTCAATTGTCTCCCAGGACAACGTCGATACTGCCCCCATTGGCGGGCCAGACACCCAGGCAAGCTCCGGCACTCACTCATCCCCAGGGGACGTAGCAGGCCTCATGGGCGGCTGGGACTTGGTCATGGTCACTGTCGGAGAGGATGGCCAGCCCCTCGCAACGGACGTCAACGACGACGACAATGACTGGGTCACCGTGGTCGGCGACTCCATCGACGAGAGCAACGAGAGCGACCCCGGAGAGGCGACCGGCACCCAGGCAATCGACCCCCACGCCCGCTGTGCTCAGTGTGGTCCCGTCCTCGCTCCTTTCGCCCCCATCATTCGTCACTTCGCTGCCGCCCAGCGCAGGACGGACCAGGTGCTCACGCCGATGGAGGACGTCTGGTGGGCCTGTGTGCCTCTGCCCGAGTGATCACTCCAAGCCATCGACCTCTTGTTCTGTTGCATATTCCCAAATCCATCATCGTATTTTCTAGTGCATCTGTAGTCATATGAACATGGTATCTGCGACTGGGTTGCTCGAGACGGCGGTTGAGCCGGCGCAACGGTGGTCTGGTGTTGTGGGAGGTGTGGCGGCGGGCTGTCAGTGTCTGCGCCGGCGCCCCGTATGGTCTGCGTTGCGGCCATCCTCGCCATCTTCGGGCGGTCGTGGACGAGGCCCCGCGAAGTGTGTGTTTGTGGACAGGTGTCGGTGATGAAGGCCTCGAGGAGCGGAAGCAGGCCTTGCCCGCAGGATTCGTGAGGGCGAGCGACACGCATACTTCATCACCTGCTCTTTCGCCCATTCACACCAACACCCTTTTCTACACTTCCAACGTACAGTGGGCAACGTTCAGTCTGTACAGTACCCAACAACCCCCTTGACAATCCTCAACCTCTCAGACAAAGTAGGTTTCGATTCGAACGCAGGGACCAATCTGACACCCCACAGATGCAGTTCACCCCGTACCCCCAGCTCGCCGCGCGCGTCGCTAGCATCAATGCCCGCCTGGAGCCGTTCCCGCGCGCCAAGCTGATGATCTCCACTGTCCTCCCGCACGTCCAAGGCAGCCCCATCCTCGACCAGAACACGCGCCGCTTCCTCACCTGGGTGACCAGCATCAAGGCGACGCGCACCTCTCTCACACCAGGTCAACCCGAGTTCCACGCGGCACTGGCGTCGACCGAGGCGCGCAGATACAACGAGGCGCTGTACGCCGCCGTCCTCTCCCATCGACTTCGAAAGGTCGTGGGAGACCTGTTTCGCGCGTACTTCAGGTTCCTGGAGACGGTGTGTAATGTCCTGGAGTTCGAGGTCACCTATCTGGAGATGTGGAACACGGAGGAGGAACGCGAGCGCCAGGGGGTGTACACGCGCTTCCTTCCCTGCGGCATCGCGCGGGCGGAGGAGCAAGTCGCGGCACTCAAGGACAAGATCGAGGCGGATATCAGCGAGGCCATGGAAGGCATCCGCAGCTTGTCCAGCGCGTTCGACCGCTACGCCCTGCCATTCCGTCCCCCGCCTCTCTGGACCGCCGTCGCCCTGCTCCGTGGCCTCGGTGCCATCCCTCGCCCACCAGTCCCCATCCCCTCTGAGACACAGCCGGCAAGCACGTCTACCCAACCCGTCAACCAGCACGCTCCTAGGACCCCAGGAGATACCCTCACCACGGGTGCGGTCCCCTCTACGGGTGCGGGCTCCTTGGTGAGTACCATCGGCAACCCGACCATCGACCCGAGGCTGCTGGTCGTGCGCAACCTCGACGACTCGGGGGACAACTCGTGGCTCTTCGACGGGTCCTTTCCCTAAGGCAACACGGTCGCTCTTCGCCTACTCCCAGGCTTCCCAAGAGAACCAGGAGGGCCACACGGCATGTGCAGCGCATTGCTCGCGTTGCCCGTGGCAGCGCCTGGGGAGGCTTCGGAGGCACAGCTCCGGGAGCAGTGGTCGGGTGGCGGTTGTGTGCAATGGCCACACCCCGCCTCGGGGTGGCAAGCGCCGCAAAGACACACCTCAGTGAGCCTCGCCTACCTCGTACCGACAGCATACTGACCACAGCAGCGCCAAGACGGTGGTTGTGTCGTTGAGGGATGGGTGGGAGGATACGCCGGGGCCCCAGTTTGGCCGGCCGGTGGAGGTGGTCCACTTGTTGTTTGGTTCGGCTTTGCCACCCAAATTGATGCAACACATTTTTGTGACACTCCGCTCGCTCTTCTCATTCCAACTCACCCGTGGCCGGCCTGCTGCACATAGACAGTGAGTGTGCAGGTGTACTAGGAGACTCAAGGGCCGTACCCAATCAGCGCCGGACGTCGGCTGCCAATGGGCCTGGTGGCGAGGCTACGCGACCTTGTCCCCTCCATCACCCCCTGCCTTGCCGCTCCGCCCACGCTACCATGCTCTCCACCACCACCCCAACGCACGTCGTCGCACCAACCTACGGTGTTTTGGCGCCATCACAGACGTGACGAGAACGTGAAGGCGACGTGTTGACTCGACCCGGCCCGGGTGCGAGCCCGTGCAACGTGGCCGTGAGTGTCGCGTCCATCAACCCACCCTGAGCGAGACGCGCTCTCACTCACCGCCGACGGCCTACAAGTATCCCTCCTTCATCATCCATCCCCTCTCTTTTCTTTACTCATCACCGACTAACTACCTCACCAGGTATCATGGACTACGACCGCCGTAGCATATCCCCCGACCTCCCTCCAATCGGGCCGAACGACGTCTGCAACGAATGCATCTGGCAGCCGCAGGCCGGGTACATAAATGGTGTGGTACGTCTATCCCTTCTTACAGCAGCTAACAACCACCAGCCTCATGAGTGTAACCCTCCCCCCCCCCCCGAACCGAAGCCCCCTTCCGCCCCGCAGCCCCCTCCCGGCCCGACGCCCTCTGACCAACCGCGAGCTGATCGAGAGGGAGGTGGAGAGGCAGCTGCATTCCATGGCGTGGGGCTACGAGCCGTCTGACCCTTTGGACCTGGCTGGCTCCACTGCGAAGGAGTTCATAACCGCCTTTGGCACGCTACTCGTGGTCCACTCGGACAGGTTTGAGGCCATCGTCAAGCGTCGCGCGGAGGCCGAGAAGGCCAAGGGAACTATTCCGGCGTCCCGCGTGCAGACGTTTGACAGCGTCATGCGCCGCCAGGTCGTCCAGCACTTTTACTCGCTCATCGCCACCCTCCCCGGCTACGTGAGCCACCTGCACAGTATTCTCCTCCACCACGTGTGGAGGGAGGACGGTCTCGACCCGATCCTCGCCCAGCTAGATGCGCTGGACGTCAAGTATGAGTGTGACCTCGAGGAGTCTGCTCAGCACTTTGTCTGCCGCCTCAATAACCGCATTAGCAAGTTCACGGGTCGTGACGGTCGCGAGAGGGATGTTGGACACCGTGTCGGGCAGACGCAGCGCACCAAGGCGACGAGCTCCAAGGGTGAGCACCGCGTCGAGCCTTACGAGCGCGCCAGGGCCAAGAAGTACGAGGGCGGCCTGCTGGATCGCATTGCCGCTCGTGGCGAGGAGAACATGGACCTGGACGACATGGTTGGAGATCTGCTGGGTCGCATTGCGCCGCTTGACAACGACAACCTGGGCTCGCAGCCCAACGGTGGAGAACTGCTGGGTCGCATTGCCCCCCTTCGCGACGGCGGTGACCACATGGCCGCGCAGCCCAAGGTTGGCGGCCTGCTCGGTCGCATTACCCCGCTCGGCGACGGGAACAAGGTTCTGCAGCCCAAGACTCCGAACGGACGCCGTGGCCCCAAGGTTGGCCCCAAGGCCTACAAGGCTGAGGGTGAGGCTCCCGTTGACGCCTAAGGTGCGTGTGGGCATGATGTGGGCGAAAGTGGGCAGCTCGGCCGTAGCATCTTATGCATATCCTCGTGTTTGACACAGTGGGCAGGAGTACGATAGGACCTTTCACTGATGGGCATTTGTCGATGCGGCTAGGTGGGCAATTCGGCTTGGGCTGATCGGTTAAGACCTGCATTGGGCCATGTCCCATTCTTGTCATACCACACGTCCTACACACGACTACATTACTAAATTAGAAGTTGAACGCAATAGCCTCGGGCATCTTGTCTTCAACCCAGTCACCCTCGACTTCCCACCGACCACTACCGACGGTCTTGGTTGTGCTGCCCACCTTGATCTCGGCGGTGGTGTTGGGTGGCACGACGACTGTGGCTGAAAGCTTGTTGCGGTCGGCGTTGAGCTTCCACTTGCATGACACGAGGCCAGATGGCGACAAGAACGAGGTCGACGCATGAGTGATGTCTCCGCCGGGACGCGGGTTGACCGAAATCGTCTTCCATCCCGGCTCGAGCTCCTCGAGGCCGCCGATGACCCGGTGCATGAACGCCGCGACCGATCCGAACGCGTAGTGGTTGAACGAGGTCATCTCGCCCGGGTTAATGTCGCCGTTGGGAAGCATACTGTCCCACCTCTCCCACATCGTGGTGGCACCCATGCTGCCATTAGCCGAGATCGCGGTGAAGTACTCACTTGACCTGGTATAACCACGAAGGGCACTCCTCCTCCTGGAGCATGCGGTAGGCAACTTGAGGCCGGTACTTGGCCAAGACGAGCAGGATGAAGGGTGTGGATGCGAATCCTGTCCCGACGCGGAAGCGCTCTTTGCGAACCAGGTAAACCAGCTGATCGACCCAGCGGTCACGCTGCTTTTCTGTCTTGTACAGATCGAACCAGAGGGAACAGACGTAGACGCACTGCGAGTCCGAGGTGATTCGGCCGTTCGGGGAGACATACTCGTCATGGAAGGCATCCAGCAACTTCGCCGCCTCCGACTCATACCGCGCGGCGTCATCTGACTTGCCGAGGAGGGTAGCAACCTTGGCTACGAGGCGGATGGTGTTCACCAGGTAGATGTCGGCGATCAATGTGGGGTCCGTCATACCGTCAGCCGGAGCATCGGGCGGGGCGCGTGGGTCGAGCCAGTCGCCGAACTGGAACACCCGCTCCCACAGGCCAGACCCGACGCGTGGGATGGCAGCAACCCAATCGACCATGCTCTTGTACTGCTTGCTGAGAAGATCCAAGTCGCCGTTGAGGCTGTAGAGGTCAACGGGGGTAATGGTGGTGACGTCGCTCCAAATGGCAGCTGGCATTGGACGCTTGCGAAAGCCAGTGACGGGGGTTGGGACGCTGGGGACGAAGACTGGAGGACGGCCCTCACCAAAGTCGAGCTGTTCGAAGGCCACATCGCCCAACCACTCGATCAGGAGGCCGCTGGTGTTGTATAGGTAAGATGCGGTCGGGGCAAAAGCCATGAGGTCGGCAGTCCATCCGAGGCGTTCATCACGCTGAGGGCAGTCGGTGGGAACGGAGACGAAGTTCTAAGGCAGTCAGTTGAGTTCCAGCACTCCACTCACTCCTCGCAAGCCCCAGACGACATTCGAGTGGAGTTGGGTGATTCCCTTGTGCGAGCACTCAAAGTCGCCGGTACGCTCCATGTCAGAGTGGACAACGATTGCGGTGAAGTCGTCAAGCTGTACATCTCGAGGAAGCCCATCGATCTGGGCGTAGCTGAGGTGTCAGCGTCGTGCGCGCGCGAGTGTGCTCACCGGAAGCCGTGGAATGTGAACTTGGGCTCATAGCCCTGGGTCCTGCCGCCGAGCTTGACATGGTCAGTAGCCTTGGCGTATCGCAACGGCCTCGTACCGAGCTCGCCGTGCTCGAGGACCTCAGCGTGGGCGATAGTGACAGTGCCAGTGCCATCAATCTGCTTGTTCCACCGGAGCCAGCCGACGAGGTTTTGGCCAAAGTCTAGGATGGTCTTGCCTGATGGAGTGATGATGATCTCCACAGTTTTCAGCTCGTGCGTGCGGCGGACAGGTGGCGCCTGGGGAGCGACCAGAGCGACGTCGGGTCGATCAATGACGGTGACTGGCTTCCAAGCTGAAGTAGGCTCGGTCGTTTCGATTGACTCCCCGTCGTAGATCTCAGACAGAAGGATGGAGCCAGTCGCCCACTCCCACGACTCGTCGGTCTGGACGACGGCTTTTCCATCCACCTCCAGCTGGGCGATGAGTGACGGTGCAGAGCCCCAGATGTTGCGTGCGCCCTTAAGGAAGCCAAGCCGCCCGGCATACCATCCTTCGGCAACCCATGCAGTGATGACATTGTTGCCCTTCTGGAGGAGGTCGGTCACGTCCAGCGTCTGATACGCCTGGCGATAGGAGTACGACTGCCACCCCGGGGCGAGGACTTGATTTGATACCGGCTTTCCGTTGATCTCGGCGTCATAGAGGCCAAGGGCGGTTATGTACAGGCGGCTTGGACCGCTCGAGTCGACCGTGAAGTGCTTGCGAACGAGGAAAGGACGCTTGGGTGCGTCGACTTCCTGAGGGGTCGAGGAGATGGCCTTTGCCGTCCAGTTCGCGGCCTCCAAGAGAGCGGCCTCGACCTTGAGCTGTGTCCAAGCCGTCACCGAGCGGTCTGTTCCGCGTGCGCGGACCTCGACCAGAGTCTGCTCCCTGCTGACGAGCGGTGCGTCCGGCCAAGGGACAAGAATCGAATTCGACGACTCGACGCTGAACGTCTTGGCACCGCCGGGACGGGTGATGCGAATGTCGTATCCTGCCTGCGACCAGTTGACTGCGCTGCCGCCGAAGCGCCAAGAGATGCGAGGGGATGCGATATCCACAGCCGAGCCGGGCTCGTAGTGCTCAACAGATACCTTGGTGATGGAGATGTCGACGGTCATGGTGATGCGCGTTCGTGGAGAACATCAGCTCCCAAAGCCCCCATAATAAGCAACCTACGTTGCATCCTCAGGGGAGTCGGGCCGGGCAGCTGGCGGCATGATTCTGTACCGAGCGTGGTCGTCACGAGGTCGAGTGCAGTGCCGTGCTTAGCCTCGGTCCGATACAATTCCAGGTCGGAATGTCAGATTCCATGGCTAGGAGCTTTGCGATGGCTTCCTCAAGCTGCGGCACGCTCAGTCGGGCTCTAAGGGTGAGTGGGGGAGCGCGTCGAGGTGGGGAGGGGGGCTTTGATAGGGGAGGTGGGGTAGTGGAGCAAAGCAAAGTCGGCTCGGTTGTCGGGTACGACTTTGTGCCGCGGATCTGGCCGGGACGGAGCGACGGAACCAAATTTTGCCCACCTTGGCATGGCTTTGGTTATCGTTTGGTTGTTTCGTCGTTACACTTGTTCCACCTCAAGTCGCATTCATCAAACATAGGTTGCTTAAAGGCACCTCTGTCGCATCGCGTATGAGGGTGAGATGCTCACCTTCGGTCTCTTATGCTGCCGGACAAGTGGGCTTCGGATAATGTCCCGGAAAAATGAGTGGCGGTTCTGGCATGACACCCCACCCTCCCCCCTGAATCCACCCCCCCTCTAGGCCGGCGCATCATTGCACCGACACTATGTAGCACCTGACCTTTGCCGCAGGCCCCGGGGTATTCCCTGTTCCACCATGGGGCACCGAGGGAGGGCTTTGTGCCAAGGCGAGGGAGAAGATTGTTGACCCTTGACCATCATCGACATGCTGTTAAAAGCGCAGTGTTGCAGATGGCTCTTGGCCACCAAGACGACCTCGAACACGATGACCGAACACGAGAAGCAGCCAGTCGACACTCACATCGAGAAGGTGGACGACCCGAACCAGGACCACGACCAGTCAAATGACCTCCTCAAGTCCCGCTATGACAACCTCAGCATCCCCCGCACTCTCTGGTTATTCAGGCGCTCCGTCTTCTTCGTGCTCATGCTGTACACCGGGTACATGTGCGAAGGCTTCGAGGTATGTTCTTGGCATGCAGCCACGCTGACATCCAAGCTCGGAGCAGGTGGCAGTATCGTGGCCAACGAGGGTTTCATCAAGCAATTCGGCTCCCGCGGCGATGAGGCCGGAGTCCGCGCGCTCGACCCCACTTGGCGTAGGTACTGGGCTTGGAATGGTTGCTCACACCAGTGTCCACCTGGTCTGCCTTACTGAATGTTGGTCAGATCCTCGTTTTCACCCACATCGGTTGGGTGGCGGACCGCTTTGGCCGCAAGATCGCCTTCTACATCGGCTGGGTCTGGCTCATGGTGGGGTGCACATTTCTCAACACCGCCAAGTCACCTCAAATTTGGGCGCTTGCGAAACTCTGCAATGGTGCCGGCATCGGGGTGCTCCAGTGAGTGCACGCACACGACCTGAGCTTATTCGAAGAATCTGCTGTCAGGTCTATGTAATGGAGATCGTCCCGAACCGCATCCGAGGAGGCATGATCACCTTCCAGGCCGTATGGTAAGCAGATCCCCTTCGATACGTGTTGACGCCAGGTCCAACATTGGCGGTATCATCGTCGCGGTGATGATGCAGCAGCTCAACCAGAGGCACCCCGACAACTATCTCCTCGCCATGCGCATCCTTTGGGCCCCTATCGGACTCATCATCATCTGCTGGGCTATCCTCCCCGAGTCGCCTTGGTACCATGCCCGCCGGGGAAACAAGGAGGGAGCTCTGAAGGCGATGAAGCAGCTCTATGGTGGTATCGATGGATTCGACTACGAGGAAGAGTACGGCATCATCGAGCGGACCATTTCGCACGAAAGGGAGGTCAACAAGGGTGCCCCGAGGTACCGTGACGTGTTCAAGGGTCTCAACCTTGTGGGTCTCAGTGGCATGGGATGTGCTGTGGTATCTGACATTCCAGAAACGCACCTTGTCCGTTGCGATGCTCTCCGCTTGCCAGCAACTCGCCGGTCTTGCCATCATCAGCACCTACTCAACGTGTGCGTACCTCGTCAATAGCATTGAGCTGACCCCAGATTTCTTTTCCCTCGCTGGACTTAAGGACCCATTCCTTGGCACCCTCATCCTCTCGTGCGTGAAATTGCCCTGTGGCCACGCTGACGCGCAGATGCTGTAATCTTCTCGCTGTTACTCTCTGGTCACTCTCTACAGACAAGCTCGGTCGCCGGATGATCGTCAACTGTGGACAGACGCTCTGCTGCGTCATCCTCTTCGTGGTCGGCGCTCTCTACTACACCGGAGCCACGACGGGCAACGCAAAGGCTGGCACGGCTTTGGTACGTCGGCCCTCCCTTTCGGTCGCTTACCCCAGCTCGCGATCTGCTGCCTCTGGACGTTCACATTCCAAGTTATCGGCATGTCGTACTACCTCTACTCGGCCGAGCTTCCCACTGCTCTTCTCCGCGTCAAGACTGGACCGTTCACATACCTTGTTAACTCCATCCTTGGCATTGCCACCTGGTGGGTGCTCAGGTTGTACGGTCGCTGACCTAGCAGCTACGCGACCCCACCTATGCTGCTCAAACTCAGCCTCCGCGCCGGGTTTGTTTTCGGCGCCTTCTCGGTTCCCATCTGTGTTCTCATGTGGTTCTACCTTCCCGAGACGAAGGGGTGAGTGGCTGTCCCCAGGCTACTGTCGCCAGCACCACTGACCAGCCTAGTCGCTCCGCAGCTGAGATCGACGAACTGTACGAGAGGAAGGTACCTGCCTGGCGCTGGTCGTCGACAGTTACAGAGGCGGAGACGCATCTCGCCGAGGTCTCGCACGGCCGTGTCACCCATGGCAAGCAGGACGCGTAAAGCAGAGGGTGTCGTATCGGTGTGGAATTCGATCAGTGTGGGTTTGCCGGTGCGGTCAAAGCAAGGATCTCTTTTCAGCAGGTGTGTCGTGGGTTAGTGCAGCGTTGAATGGAATTGAACTGGAGAAAGTCCACCGCGCGGTTCTGGTGACTCAACCACTGATAACCATTGCATGTGGCCTTGCGTGGTGCAGCGAATGACGAGTGTTAGAGCTGCTAGCGGTGCGGTGCAGACACCTCCGGCAGACTGTGTAGGCGGCGGCGCGCGAAAGTTGCATCCAGGGTCGCGTTTGCTGCCCAGTCATCTCGCGCTCGTCGGTCTCTCATCCAAACACTGTCCCTCCACCTGCTCACTTGCTCATTCTTCACCCTCGTCCTTGTTCAATCATCAACCAGCACGTCGTGAGCTCCCTCTCGGTCTCATTATCATCACTGACACGTGCAGCCGCTCCGGCCTGGCGCGGCGTCAACACCCAGCTCCCGCCACGCGCTCCGTACTCATAACCACTCCACACGGGTAACCTGTACACCCCACACACAACAAGCAGAACATACACATAATGCCGACCGGCGTATCCAACCTAGTGCAGGCCACCGCATACGAGGAGCCAGTACGTCTTCCTCACCTCCCCTCTCCCGTGCTGACCTCCAGGCCGACGTCGGCAGAGTCGCGGTGGCGAACACCGAGCGCGCGGCGGCGCCCATCCTCGACCGCCTCGACAAGCTGTACGTGGTGCTCGACAACACGCCGCTCGCGAAAATCGCCAAGCCCCTCATTGCCGAGCTCGGCACGATCGCGACGACCGACCACGTCGCCGATGTAGTCGAGCGCCGACAGAACAGGGCGTACTCGGTGCTGCAGGTCCTCCCGACCGACTTTGAGAGAGAAATCGTCCAAGACTACCTGCACTACCTCAACGTCGCGCACCAGCGCCACGACGCGCGACTCGCCCCACTCATCCGCGAGCACTACGTCGCCACGCTGAATGCCTGCTTTGACACCTTGATCGGCGCGCACAACACATCGGTCTCACCGGAGGACCTCAAACTCAAGCTCTGGGATATCTGCGACCAGTTCATCGAGCTCATCAACTTCGAGAACACGTCCTTCTTCGGGGAGATCAACGCCGTGCGCGACGACTTCGAAGCGTCACTCGAGGGCGGAGACTGGATCCACCACCGTCCCAAGCGGCCTCCGTTCCGGTTACCGCTGGCCAGTGCCGACATGATGAGCTACATGAAGGCCCACGCGGCCGGCATGGCGACTGCGTCGGATCCCGACGTGAACCCGTTTGTGACGATCCCCGATCCTGGTCCGAATCTTGGCTCCATGCACTTTGGGTGAGTGGCGATGAGGGTCATAATTGCTGACGTCTGGGTAGTGGCAGGCGCAAGAACAAGAAGAAGAACAAGAGCAAGAGCAAGATCGTTGCCCAAGACCTGGGCAAGGGCATTGGCAAGAGCGAGGGAAAGAAGAAGGGAAAGAACAAAGGGAAGAACAATGGCAAGAACAAGGACAGTGCCGGCGTGTTGTCGATTTACACTTAACCTGCCGGTGGTGTACGAGCAGTGAGAAGTTGCCCAACTGTACTGGGTTCATAGTGTCTTGTAGTCTGCTTACCCCTGTGCTTATTGTCACTCCTCTCTGACTTTCTTCGCACAGATTCTAACGCATGACTTGGCTCAATTAATTGATTATGATCTATGGTTGTCTATAAGGCAGCAATCTTACAAGGCAGCCACTAAGCGCTTAATCTGACACCGACCTCGCTCCGTCGTCTCGAGGTCGTGAAGGCCACAACGACTCTGTGAACCACGCGGGTGGCGGTACAGGAGGCCTTCGTTCCTCCTCCCTGGTCGGCCACCGCAGTGACGCCAGAGTGGCGTGGAGGGGCGGAAGGCGGAGGTTGGTTTGGGGATATCCGGGCGACGGCAACTTGTGCGGATGGGGCGCGGAGAACGAATGTCTTGGGCGCGAAGGAGATGGGGATGGTGGCGACGGCGGAGTGCGGTATGGTTCTTCGGGATAGGGGTTGGCGCGGCGGTGGCGGCGGCGATCGGTATCAGCCTCCTCAGGAGGGCTGGGGAAGACGGGTTCGTCGACGGGCACTTGGGCAGGGGTCTCACGGCGTCGGCACCGTGGCGATGGCGGGTTCCAAGGGTCGTTTCTCCACTCCGTCTTCCTAGTGGAGGAGGTGTCATACCTTGTATGGCCACGGTTGACTAAGGGTGCCGATTGGCTGGCGGACCCGGCCGTGTGATAGGGCCGAGAAGGGCGGTACCCCGAGTCGTCCGAGTCGAGCACAGGTTCGCGAGAGGCAGAACGGGGAGAGTACGCCCTGTTTCCGCGGCGGGGAGGGGGAGAAGCAAGTCCCAGATCGGTATTGTTTCGGCCCTGCCCGCCACTGAAGGAGCAGCGGCGATTCCTTCGACGGTCCATGTCCTCCTCGAGCACCGAGATTGATGGGGTGTGTACCGGCTTAGGGGCCGCAAGGGATACCACGCTGGCCGCCGGAGAGTGGGTGACCTCTTCCGGCGGTGTCGTGACCTCGGTGTACGTAGAGCTGCGTACCGACATGGACGGGGTGACACTCCGCGAGACATGCCTGCTTGTTGTTCCTCCGAACCCAGTGGGGGGAAGCATTCCTGGTGGTGGCGGAATGGTCGCGACGATCATCGCGCGGGCCGTCCCCGCCTCCTCGGCAGCGTTGCGCGGCGGCAGATCTCGGGGGGGACCTCCGCCCCTGGTGAAACTGCATGCGGTGTTCCCGCACGAGAAGCAGCGCGAGTGGTTGGTGTACTGGACATGCTCGCGGTCGAGGATGAAACAGGGGATCTTCTGCCGTTCGCAGGTGATGCAGCCGCGGCCGGGGGGCACGAGGCGCAGCGTGCTGTTGCTGATGAACGAGAGCTGGAGCGTTAGGTGAGGATGATGGAGGAAGCACGCACATATCGCGCGTTCTTGGAACGCTGGCGCTGCGGGAACCGGAGCACGAGGGCGAGGTCGTCGGGCTCGAGGCCGGGGTAGTCCTTTCTTCCGGCGGCGTTCGCGCGAGTAGGGTCTGGCGGATTCGGTGACTTTGAGCGGGTCGAGGTGCGCCGGCGGCGTGTCGGCGTAGGGTATGGTGAGCCGGCGCGCGAGTCGGGGGTGAGGAACTCGCGCGAGAAGGAGGAGCGGCGCGAGTGGGCGGCGGGTGGGATTGACTCGTCGCGAACAGACCGGGCGGTGGCGGCCGTGTCGTCAAACTGGGCGTCAGTTGCAGTGGGGGGAGTGACTGTCATTGTTGGGCGAGCGACCTGGGTCGAGTCGGGTGGAGGTGTGGAGCTGTTGTCATCGGCACCGGCATCAGACTTGACGGATGGCTGCCACCCAGGATGGAGGTCGAGGAGGGCCTGCGCCGCCGAGACATCGATGGATGGCGGGGATGGTGGTGGAGGGTCGTCCTTGGTCGAGTGCCGCGCCATTGCTGGGAGGTGGAGTGGGGTGCGGTGGTGGTGCAGTTGGAGGCCGACAACAAGGTGACGTGGGTTTAAGTATTAGCGCCGCCAAACGGCACCACTGCGGCTGGCGGGGCGGCGGCGCCGTGGACAGGACAGCGGCCGTGGCTAGGCACAACAGCAGGGATAGCAGGGATGCAGTGCGGTGCAGGCGCAGCGTGCAAGAGTGCAGCGCGAGGTGAGACCACCTGCCCCATCGTGTTGTGCCGCGAGCTGGACAATGGCGGCACGCGAAAAAACAATGGGTGGGCGGCCTGAAACGGCAGGGACAAGGTTCTGTGGCGGCCTTCTTGGTGCCACGCGCCACCTTCCCTCGCGGCGCCACATTCGCCACCCGCCGCCAGCCAGCTGCCAGCGGCGACCCACCACCCAGCCAGGTGTCGTCTGTGCACTTTTCTTTTGTTTACAACTTCTCGACTTCACATTCCACCTTGATACAATGCCGAAACGAGCTCCCCGGGACTGCTATGCACTTGTAACAGTCACGTCCCGGCCTTTGCGCCATGCGAAGACGCTGATCCTCAGCCTGCACCACTAAATACAGTATGTGACTCTGTGGTGCCATTCAGGAATGGGCTGAGACCCAGCTCGATGAACGGGCCGGTCGGCCATGCTGAGAAGCGCCCTCAGCCCCATGCTGCACTACGAAACGCTTCTCCTGTCGACCACTATGGCCGACTGCCCGCTCTGGTTTGACCACTCCCCCCCCCCTGCACGAGGGCCAGCGCGGCCCTGGCCGATCGCCCCGGTGTATCACGCTGGCAATGGTGTGGACAAAACGAGGAGGACGAAGAATAACACTTGTCCGTCACCTGGCCGATGCACTGGACAGCCCAGGCAGCCGCTCACTGCATGTCCGCCACATGGTCCGGGTGGTGGTCCGCGACACAGGCTGGTCTTCAGCTCGCGGTGCCGCGATCTATGCAAGTCACCGACTCTTGCCGAACCCGGCAAGACTCAAGCTCCTGAAAGGCTCGTGAGGATCGGCGGTGAGGGTGGCGCTTCCGCTGCCGACCGAGGAGGCGCTCAACGCCTCAAGACACCCTTGTCATCGGAGACATGCTTCTCGGAGAAATGCAAGTTTTGGGCACAAGTTTTGGGCCTTGGCGTCGTGCGGCGCTTCAAACCTCTGAAATCATTCTGCTCCCCTAGCGGCCTCGGCTCGAGATCGATCAGCGCTCTGAAAACAACAGTGGAGACATGTCGCCCATGCCAGGCTGCGCTCGCCGAGCACATTTGGACAATGGCTCTTGTGGACATGTCATTGCTTCATCTGGTATCTACTTGGTTTGGAAGTTGGACTATGTAGTGGGTACAGTGTAGGGACGGGGTGACATCTCTGATGCACCTCGCGTCTTGTTCTTGTCACTTGAAACAGCGGCCTCCTTCTCAACCACCCTTAAGGCGTTTGTGAACGTTACCTCCCCCGCCACCGGGGCCATTAATGAACTCCTCTTCCTCGTCAATCAACCCTGCTGCTTTGGATAAGGCTGCCGTCCTTGTGGCCGAGGCTGCTTGTCTTGTGCCCGCGGCTGCAGGCCTTGTGGCTCCGGCTGGAGGCCTGATGGCGGCGGCTGCTGGCCTTATGGCAGGAATTGCTGGACTCGGTGTGGGAAGCGGAGGCCTTGTGGGTGGGGCTGGAGGCCTCGGTGCGAAGGCTGTGAGCCTTGTGGCGGGGGTAGGAGGCCTGATGGTGGGGGCTAGAGGCCTTGTGGGCTGGGCTGGGGGCCTTGTAGGTGGTGCTGGGATTATGGGGGGTGCTGCTGGCTTCACGGCGGGGGTAGCTGGTCGTATGGCAGGTGCTGCCGGCCTCAGTGCGGGTAACGGAGTCCCCGCCGGTGGAGCTGGAGGCCTCGGTGAGAGGGCTGGAAGCCTTGTTACCGGGGCTGGAGGCCTTATATGTAACGGGGCCTGTTGGACTTGTGACCGGTGCTGGACTTGTGACCGGTGCTGGCCGTATGCTGGGAGTTGGTGGCATTATGGCAGAGGTTGGTGGCCTTATGGCGGGGCCAGCAGGTCTCGTGCCCGGTGGTGCTGGCGTCGTTGCCGAGGTTGTGGGTCTTGTGGCCGAAGGTGGCGGCCCTTCGGCCTTGCGTTTGGTACCAATGACCTGGGTCGTATGTCCCTTTTCTGGGACAATATCCATCATCTCAGACAGCTCCTCGAAGTTGTCGGTGACCTGATCACGGGCGAACTGGGCGCGAATGTCTAGCGCGGATGTCCCGGCCTCCAGTGCCTCGATCTTTTTCTTGAACGCCTCATCGATGGGCGCGATCTTATTCCATTGCGTTCGGAGGGCCCCTCGAATGGCCTACACCTGATCTGCCGTGTGACCCTCGAGGGTTAAATTGAGGTGTTCTGGGTCTCGTGACTTGGGAATCCTCATGTTTAGATCCAGAGAATCACACAGGCATTTCGCATGATATGTCATCTTGGAGGCAAGTTGCTCTTCGACATCTCGGCGACAGTCCTCGAGCTTTGACAGGTAGTCTTCGGCAGCAGAACGGACAGCCTCAACCTCCGCCCCGAGCCTTGAAACTGCAATCTGTGCACGGCCATTGAGAGCGAGGGAGTATGTGGTGAAGCAGCGGAGGACCGTCTTCAAACCTGCTTCAAGTTGTGTCGTGATGAAAGGCGCATAAGGGGCAGTGCGCGGACCCTCGCGAAATGATTGAAGCCGTCCGGAGGTGATGAGGTCATTGTTGGCTTTGCGAAGCCTTGCTTCACTGAGCTGAAATTTGGTGTGACCAGGGCACGGAGGACCGCAGTCAGTTCCCGTGATGTTTTTCATCTCGCAGGAGGTACCAATGGGCGCTGGGCTCTCGCTCTTGATGTCGGTCTTTACAGCGGCTTGCGTGCGTCTTAGTTCGTTGGCAAGTTTCGAGTACTTGCGTTCCAGCTGCTGGAAACCGACCATTTGGTTGAGTAGTGCAGTCGACAGACGATCGTTGAATTCACTAAGCAATGACTCCATCTTCTCAAGGACATCTGGGATGCTGAGTGGTGATTCGGGGGAGATGAAAGTGGGTAGAGTGACGCAAATGACTGCCGTGTGAGCTCGCATAGCCTTAATTTACTGAGTACACATCCCATGCCGCATCTTGTCGAGCAGCTTGCGGTATTGAGGAACCGCAGTGCGAGGATTGGTTGAGGATGTCCACCGCTGCTTCGCCAAGTCTTCGAAGGACGCTGATTGTCGATTGATTGAGCTCACAGCAGAGGTCGTGAAGTGGCTGAGTGCAATTGAAAGGGGTCGGTTGTTGAAAGCCTCACACAGCTGGTCAATTCGGTCGCAGTGGGCAGTGCACGCCTCCCGGATCCTGGCCGCGACCTCTTCATCGACCTGTGGGCGGTGTCAGCGATGATCCCGCTTCAGTTAATTGGGCCTGTACGCACAATTCGGGCTCGGGCACCTCTGCTTTCTTCGTTATAGTCGTCCGACTGCGAGTATCGGTCTGACTGAGAGTCGTCATCAGACTGAGAGTCGTCGTCTGACTGAGAGTCGTGGGCTGACTGAGACTCGTCATTTGACTGAGAGTCATTGTCTGACTGAGAGTTGTCGTCTGAGTGAGAGTCGTCGTCTGACTCGAAATGTGTGTCCGCATCCGACCCATCATCCACCTGCTGCCCTGTGTGTGTCTGTACCTCGTTACCAACTGCGGTGTCGTCTGCTGAGGCTTCTTCTAGTTGGATGTCGTCTATTGCAAGTGCTGGTGATTGATGTTGGGCAGGTGAATTGCCCGTGACGTGTCCGTGTTGCACAATGCTACCGCCGCCCGCCTCTGCGGCGCGGTTCGGCAGTTCCACAGATCTAGGGGCATCTCCTTCGACCGTCTGAGGTCAGCATTGCCATTTACCAGCCCAAGCTCACCAATGGCGGAGTCATGTTGGAGGTCGCTGCCCTGGTCGTTGCAGTGTGGTGTGTAGAACTTTGATGAATGTTGTCTGTGTGAGTGACAAATTTGCTTGGAGTCGTTTGTTGCAATGTGAACACTCGCCCAGCGGCTGCGCCTTGTGTTGGGCACTCGCACTACTTGGCTGACCGCGGGTGACTGTTTGGACACAACGCAGGTGCACCGGTGCGGCGTTGTGACCCAGCACGTATGTAGGGCGAATGTGGCGGGGCGCCACTGCTGGTCTCTGCCGTCGCACTTGTCGCTGAAACGCCACAGCTGGTATCGAGACCAGTTGGGCAACCGGCTAGGGAGGATCGTTGGCACCTTGTGGTCGCTTGTTCGAGTCACGAAAACATACAAAACAGTACTGTCCGAGATTGAGGACGGCGCCATTGGGGTGCCCGGGATTGACATCCCGGTCTCGAAAACTTCTTGCTGCCGGTGACCATTGTATTGCTTATTACAAAAACCGGGTTTTGTAGTGTCAAGTTCTTTTGAACACAATAGGCCGATTGTGGTGGCTTGGAGAGACATGACGGCATAACTAATGTAGTTTATCGCCATAGTACTCTACTACTACATCTTTAGGGAGTTGGAGGGAGCATCCCCGACCTTGGTCGTCGACGCCAGCAAGCGGTGCCGTCCAAAACATAACCGCTGAACTATAAAGCTGAGTGGTAAAGAGAGTGCAACTGCTTTGTCGGACACCGGTGAGTACGCTGTGTAGTGCTTGATCAGTGTACGCCAAAGTCGAAATGTCGCTCAACGCCGGAGCGCGCGTGGGAATGCTGGCACTTGCGAGGGATGCCCTGTCGGCGGTGTAGTTGTGTGTTGGCGGCGACACTGGCCTTTTGATCCCGCCACATCGCCACACCGCCACATCACTCGCCCCGCTCCCATCACTGCGCCACTCTCGCACAACACATCCCCACTCACCCAGAAGCAAAAAGCTCCAACTGGACTAGTGGGCTGGAGGCATCGTTGAGACTGTCGGTCGTCGGTTCGTACCTCAGATGCAGCCTGGGTGCGGTCTGGGGTTGCTGGAGCCAGTTCGAATGTGTGGAGACCTGACCTCCCCCCACAATCTTTTTGCATCACTGAACGGAAATGCGATCGGTAATTGTCACTTGTACTCTCGGCTTCGACGCGTTTCGAGCTCGTTGATCCAACTACGAGACCCGTGGTGGAGCGTCTGGCGAGTTCTACTGGTCCGCTCTTTGGCACCGCACCGCTGCACTTAATTCATGCATGAATCTTAACCAATGCTTAAGCTTCTTCGTATGACGAACACACTGGCGTCCATGGTTCACCTCTCAACGCATCAGGCGACGCTTGTGAGTGACCATTGGCCTACCACCCGAGTCGCTGGCAGTCTTGGCATTCTCGTCAACCCAGTCGTCGTCGTCCTCCGGGCCCTCGACGGACATGTTCGAGTCGCCGTCTTCATACTTGCGCTTCGAGCTGGTCGCATCACCAGGTGATGCCGTGTTGGGAGCCGCTGGATCGGTGACGTTGAGGTTGAGGTCGGACAGAAGCGCCTCAAGACCATCGGCCGGCTCGACCGGAGGTGCCTTGTTTGAACTCGACGCTTGGTTGGATGTCTTGGCGCTCTCCTCTTCGAGGCGCTGCTTGTATGCCTTGTCGGTGGTGATCAGCTTCGGCCACTGTCGGCGGATAATGTTCTCCAGTGAGCCGTGCAGCACATCCATGACAATAGCCATCCCGATGTCAAACTTGGCAGGCGGGCGAGGCTTGCGCGAACCGATAGCGGTATCGACTTGGCAGATACATGGTCTTGACGCACGTCTCAAACTTGCGGAGCATTTGGTTCTTGACGACAGTGCGGATGCGGTTCAGCTCGTGGACGTATGCTGAGCCTGCGTTGTGCTTCGTCTTCTTAGTGTGCGTGCAGGCGCGGGACGACTCCTCTCGCTGTGCCAGCTGACCACCGAACGTCTGGAAGCAGTGCGAAACCGTGTCGATGCTCTCGTCAACGCGACGAGAGACAATGGAAAGGTAGTCGGCGGCCGCTTCGTTTTGATCGTTCTGCTTGAACTCGGCCGAGTTGGTGAACTCAACCATCGCTGTCGAAAGATGGGCTTCCTCCAGTTCCTGGCGGGTGTGGCCGGCGCAGGGGGGATCGCAAGCAGCGCCGACAATCTTGCTCATCTCGCAGCCAAGCGTGGTGATCGCACTACCATTCGTGACAGGGATAACCTTGGCGACCCTGCGAACCTTCGCTTTCTGCGTTCCAATGTTGGCGTACGTGCTCTCCAGGTCGTACAGCCGAGCCAACTGAGCGTCGTGCAGTTTCTCCAGGTGTGCACTGAGGTCTCCGAGGAGTGTCTCACACGTCGATTCGAGGACCGAGACGTCATGGAGCTGATTCGAGTCGTTGAGGGACTTGAAAGCCGTGTCGACCGCCGTAGTGTGCTTCTCCAATGCCTTCTTGAGTACCGCGAACAGATGATGCTGCATGTCCCTGAGCCGCCGGACGTACCCAGATGCTCTGATGAGAGGGTTGTCGTTTTGAGCCGAGAAGCGACCGTTGATGACGGCGGCAAAGTCGTCCGAGCGCTGGGTGAGTGCCGTCACCGCCGCGTCGGCGAGCTGGTGCAGAGCTGCTGTGGCAGGCGCGTGGTCGAGAGTGGTGGCAAGCGCTTCCAGCTGGGCACGATAAGTGGTGCAGACGCCGGTGATCTTGAGCGCAACGGCGGCCTGGGCGGTGTTCTGGTGTCAGCGACCAGCGAGCGCAGTTGGCTTCACCTTGACGTATCGGCCCAGCTGACCGCGAACGAGTTGGACGACATCATGGCCCGGCGTGTCGACGTCCTGCTGAGATCAGACAGTGGTACGGTGACATGCTTACCATATTGGACCTGCTTACCATCTCGAATAGACTTGGTTGTATGACAGTTGATAATGTTGAGAGAATGTGCAGTACTGAGTGGGTGATGAGTGTGTGTGCGAGTGTCGACGGCGAATCGGCGGCAATTTCTGGTTGCGAGAGGATCGTGGCTGTGGTGTCGCGAGTCGTTCAGGGTGGAAACCGCAACGCGGCTGACTTTGATTTCTGCACTGACGGGTGACCGGTGAGTTACCACCTGTCTCTACAGCCTTTTCGACCGAACATGCTACGCTATTGTATTCAAGTGCTTTCAAGTGCTCTAACCGATCATACGGCGCTTGCGACTCCCTCCACCGGGCGCCGCATGCCCAAGACCCTTCACGCCCTCCTGCTCATCATCGGTCGACAGGCCCAAGTCCGCCGAGGTATCCAAGACGGTGTCGTCCCACTTGCGCTTCAATGCCACCTTGTCGTCACGAAGAGTCTTGCGGAACAAAGATGCGGCACCAAAGTTGAGATGGGTCACATCGGCCTTGATGCCCTCCTCGCCGTCGGTCTGGGCAGACATGGTGTGGGGCATGGGCTCCGACGCCTGCTCCCCCGCCTCCGCCAAGCGGCGCTTAAAGGCCTTATCGATGTCGTCTTGAGTCATTAGAAAATAACGACTGAGATCCCTAAGACGGAGGCGAAGAGATTTGGTGTTTTTCTTTATCTTGTCCATAACCTTCGACGGCGTCGGTCTATTCTTCTTGGAGAGTGCAAGAACACTGTTAAGGCGACGGAATACCGTCTCTGCGTACGCCTTTGTCCGGATGAACATTTGCTCCCTGGCGTCGGTGCGAAGATGATCTACCCTGTTGAGATAGATTGACGCGGCGATGACCCTGTACATGCTATCGTTGTCGATCATTGACTGCGCGAACTCCGCCTTGCGCCCAAGCTGCGCACAGAAGCTGCGAAAGATTGACAGGAGGGTTTCGATCTCCGTGTCCAGCTGTGGTCGGATCTCGTCAAGGTACCTCCTTGCATGCTTGTTGTGGGAGTAGAGCTTCAACTTGTCGGACTTCAGCTTCTTGCACGTTACTGAGAGCTTGGCCTCTTCAATTTCTGAAGGGGGATGACCAGCGCAAGGAGTCTTGCAGCCCCTCCCGTTGATGTTGCTTAGCTTGCATCGGCCGAGAGCTGTGCGAGGCTGAGGTTTCACGTTGTTGGTGTCTCGCTCGGCATGGCCCTTGGGCGGCTTGGCCGACAGCTTGAGCAGGTCGACTGCCCTCATTGAGACGGTGTGCACCCAGAAAAGGGCAGTAGAGAGCTTGTCAAGAAGCTCGTCACACTGGAACTCGAGAGCCGGGGCGATGTGAGGTCCGTTCAAGAAACTGGGCGAGTTGAAGACCGAGGCGACATCTGCGGCGTGATTCCTCAACACCTCGATGTGCTGATCACAAACGTCGTGCTGCATGAGGGCGAGGCGAGAGAGATAGCGGCCAATAGAGTCCGGTAGGATCGTGGATGGTGGCACATGGTCGGTGATGATGGTGGTGAACTCATCCGAGCGCTGGGTAACCTCGTCGACTGCAGTGTCGGCGAGGCGCTGGAGCGCGACGGTGGCCGGCGCATAGCCGACTGCGTCGGCGATCTCTTGGATCCGGGCACGGTACTCGATGCAAGCGCAGTTGATGTTGGCGGCAATGACTTCCGGGGCAGTGAACTGCTGTCAGTTGTGGCCTGCTCGTAGCCTTACCTGGAGGCCTACGCCGCCGACCTGCCCCATGTTCGCCGCCGATTGGTCGACCAGGGTGGTGTGGTTGGACTGGTCTATGTCCTACGTGGGTGAGATTCGGGGTGGTTGCGGGAACTTACCATGTTGTCTTCATGTGTTGGGGGGTGAGACGTGTCGGAAGTCGCGTGTGTGTAATGCGCAGACTGTGAGCGGTGGTGGTTTGAGGGAGTGGGTGGTTGCAAGAGTTTGGCGGGCGGCAAAACAACCAAATCTGTTCGGCGGCTGACGCGACTGATTTTGCTTTTCCTCCTCCACCATTCTTGCATCTCGCGTCACCAACACCACCACCACCGCTCACTCACGATGTCCGCCCCAACCGATCCCGACGCACAGCCAGCTCACCCTCCTCCCCCGGCCGAGCGCACGCTCATGCCCGCGCTCCGCTCCGCCATTGTACTACCCCACCCGCTTCCTCCGCTGACACCAGGTCTCATTCTACGCCAACCCCGAGCCGCACCCGCTTGTAACGACGCTCTACCGCGGCATACTGCACGGCCGCATGGTCTTCATGTGCGAGTGTATCGTGTGCGAGGCGACGGGGGGGACGTGGTACGACCACCCGGCCGACTGTCCGCAGTACACGCCCGCGCTGCGATGGCACAACGAGCGCGGCGACGCGCCGGCCGAGGAGCTGCGGTTCATCTCGGCGCTCAATCGCGATGGCATGGTCGACGTCGATAACCCGCTCGGAGGGCGATCCGCTGTCGACGCATACATCCCTCACTTTGACCCCAGCGTACCGCCCCCACCGCACCGCCATAGTGGGACAACATACCCGCCCCTCCGACCTCTGCCCTTTGTTTGCCCGGTGCGCCTCGCCCGCGTAATGCACCTTCTCCGGCTCATCGATATACACATCGCCCAGAACCACGCGGTGTGGGTACTCTTCAGCACCAATCCTGTCACTGGCACTCCCATCCCCCGTTGGCGCCACCAGCGTCTATTTTCTATTGTGTCGGCTACGTCCTCGCCATCGCCACCGCCGCCGATGTCGACTGCGGAGACGAAGTCCCCTCCTAAGGCGGCGCGGCCGGCCGGGGCACAGCAACCTCTGTACCCAGATGAGAGCACTCAGACTCAGCACTCCTCCGAGTCGCTGTCGATTCGACGTCAAGCCAGAATGTCGCAGCTTCGCGCCAAGGCCCAATACTCGTCCGACGAGGCCGAGTAGAGAGCGTCCGCTGGTGGGTGGCGGAGGAAGTTTGTGATGGGAGCTCAATGGGTGCTATCAGCCTTGCGGTGACACTCTCCATGTTGTCTATTCTTGCCTGTCCCACCTTATGTACCCATGTAGGCTTACGGTGGTTATGCACACGAGCGAGTGTGCGTCGCCTTGGCCATGTCACAATCCATTGTTTGCGAGCACAAGGTCGGCACCCATTGTGGTGATGATCGTCGGGGGGCGTGCTGGGGCGAGCCGGTGGAGGTCGTCTTCTCTTCTCTTGTCTTGTTCAACAACCATCATTTCTCAACGTTGCTCATTCCACCACCACCACTTATTTCAACAACACAACCAACGCCCAGCACTCGGAACAGCACAGTCCCAAGATGACCAAGACACGTTCATGGAAGCCAGCCCAGACCAAGCCAGACGTGTTACACACTCTCGCGGTATGTAGGTGTCTTCCTTCCTCCAACCCGTCACCTTGCGCCAGTGAGCGTCACCACTGACCCCTCCAGATCCTGCTGCAGTCAGCCACCCCTCGCACCAACGACGACGAGGCGGCCATCACTGCCCTCCTAGAGGGCCGCCTCTGGGACGACTGCTGCTCGCACTGCGACTGCGCGGGCACGTTCGAGTTCCACACCTGCACCGACTGCCTGCTTGACACGGTGTGGTACGACCCCGCGGGGGACATGGACGAGGCGCATGACGTGTGCGAGTTCTTCGAGGACATGTGCAACGTCGTCGTGCTGCACCAGCGTCCCACCCGCGAGAAGACCACGGTCAAGCCCACCACCCTGGCGGCTATCAAGCTCCCGTTCAAGCGTATCCACGGGCGCTCGAACATGCGCAAGAAGGGATATCGCGCCGAGTTTGGTGGGAAGTACGGTCGCTCCAACATGTGGAAGCGCATTGTCCGCCCCGAGGTTGGCAAGATTGTCAAGGCTGGGGGGAAGGCGTGGGAGGCGGCGGCGGCGGCTTGGGCCGCGTGATTAGTGGTCTACAGGCTACAGGTTAGCTGCCCGCACTGTCTCCAGCTGCCGAGTGACAGGCCCCTGCACTGAGTGGACCTGTACCAACAAGCCCAAGAAGATGCCCTCGGGGTCGTTGCCTAGATGCATACCGTGAGGGGTGCAATTGCAAGTGGCACCCCGCCGCTGTGACCGGTGACGATGATGGATGGTGGGGCAAGTGGCTGCAACTGGAGAAACGAGACATCCGACGTACCGCTCCCGACGAGCTAACGAGCCAACTTGAGAACAGATGCCAAGCGGCTTGTTTCACTGACTGATTCACAACACGTCACGTCGTGATTCTCGAACGCGTCAGCGTCAGCTCCAACTGAGACAACCGCGTCTGCTTCCAAAGTGCACTATCCCCAACGACTCGAACTCACTCTCTTTGACTGATCACCCCAATCCCCACCACAACCACCATGGCTGCAGCCCCCATGTCCACTGGAGAGGAAGCCATGGGTGTCGTGCAGCGGTACGCCGACCACGGCGACATCACCAACCGACTCGCGCTGATAGGAGTGAGTGCTCCCCCGCGCCAGGGCTGACACCCAGGCGATGTCCGTCCTCGAAGTGACCTTGCCCAAGAGCGAGTTTGAGATCCTGCATACCTACGTCTTCCCCAAGATGTCCCGCGACGCCATCGCCAACGTCGCTCGCGACGGCGACGGCAAGGGGAACTCGCACCCCCTCTCGCCCTGCGGCACAGACTGCGTCCTTTTCCCCAAGTCGCACGTCGAGCACGACTCGGACCAGCCCTCACGCTGTGCGGTCGCCAAAGCCAGGATCGTGCTCCTCACCCATGGTCGGTGCGAGATCGAACAGTGCGGTCGACCGGAGCACCACCGCCAACCGAAAAGGTTCAACAAGCATGTGTACCTACACGAGAACTGGATGGCGCGGTTGATGGCTGGGGCAGACTTGTACCCTCGTCCTGCGGCGCTGGCACGAGAGGCTGAGGCTGCTCGGAGGAGGGGGGCGACAGTGGTATCGATTCAGAAGATCGACAAGACAGCTACAGCGACGTCGGAGGCCATACCCACGTACGACACTTCGACGGCGCCTGGTGGCCCGGATGACTGTGCTGGTGGAGCAACCACCGCCCATCACCTTGCCACTGGCAAGGTGGTCAGGTTTGAGAATGAGGATGCCTGGGAGATGATCTCTGCATGCACCGAGTGAAGCAGTACATATGCATGTGTACAACACGAGGTGGCTGCAACGCGACGTGCTGTTGTCAGCCCGACGAGTGCTACCATGCTACCAGGTCCACGCCGCGTGTTTTGGTGACGGGTTCAACGGGGCGCGTACATGTTTGATTGTCACCCAACACACTCACCCTCGTCACTTTGACTCTTCGCACTTCACCCAAGTCACTCAACAACCATGCCGACCACTCTACCAGACATGACCCTCGCCGAGGCGAAGCAAGCTATCAATGAGTACATCTGCGACGGCACAGAGACGACCCTCGCGACCGTCATCACCGTGAACCAGGTCGCACTACCCACACAGCTGACGTCAGGCCATGGCCATTCTTGAAGAGCGCATGTCGGCCCCTGCCTTCGCGTTCATCGAGGACGCGGTCACGAGCCAGATGGCCCTCGATGCCTTCGCTGAGGTTCTCGCCGGCGACGACGACGACGACGACGACATCGACGACCCGCTGACCGCACACCCGCCGTTCGCGTGTTGCGCCGACTGCGCCCTGTACCCTTCCACCGGGCAGGGGCGTATCGAGGAGATCGACGACGACGATGTCGACTATGATGAGGAGGTTGAGGAGGAGGAGGACGAGTATGCGGGCGCCTACGGTGTCGACACGGTGAATGATGACGCCGAGGCGGTGTGTCGCCGCTTCGAGCAGCTGCTCGGAACCAGCACGGCGGTGGCGTCGCACTGCGCCGAGGAGGACAGCGCGGACATCTACGGCGTCGATACCGACAATGAGGATGCCGAGGAGATGCGTCGTCACTTCGAGCAGCTTTTCAACATCGGCTCTGCTGTTGCCTCGCCCCACGTCGAGCCGGGCGCCACCGAGGAGACGACGACTGCTATCGACAAGAGCGGCAAGAACAAGGACCCGGACGGCAAGGACGCCAACATCAAGGCGGGCAAGTCCAAGGGCAAAGGCAAGGCAGCAGCCAAGGCCCGCGCCAAAGCCCGCGCCAAGGCTCGCAAGGAGGAGGCCGCCGCAGCCGAGCAAGCCATCCGCGACGCCGAGTTCGACGAGGAGGTGTCGAGGATCTGCGCCTACGACTCGGACGCCAGGGAGCACTTCGGCAATGAACCTTGGGTGGGGTACATGCTGGCCGGCATGGAGACCATGTTCCGCCAGTACTGGGCAGAGCATAAGACCCTCGACCCAGCTGCGGCTGACCCGCCGACCGGCAAGAAGCGCAAGAACAAGAAGAAGGGCAAGAAGGGCAAGGTGGCGGCATCGGTTGACACTGTGACGCATGGCGACGACCTCGCCGAGACGATCCAGCCGCCCTCGGTCGCCGCCTCCGCCGCCGGCACCAGCAAGAGCAAGAAGAAGGGCAAGGGCAAGAACAAGGGCGGTTCCGAGCCTGTCCCGGTCGGTGCTCCATCCGCGACTCACAACACCAAGGCGACCCACACTGTCCCCGGCGCCTATCCCAAGATCAAGACTGGTGGCAACAGAACCACTACCGCTGGCGGATCCAAGACCAACCCCAAGCCCGCGGCCAAGGACACGACGAAGCCCGCGGCCAAGTCGACCACCACGGCCACGGAACGTTGGACGACCGACGACGTGCCCGGCCCTTCCAACTACGCGACGCGTACCAAGATCGGCTCCAAGCACTAGGCTGCGCTCAGCAAGCATATCGACCCTGTGTAGACCTTGCATGATGCTTCATGCGCAGCGATAAACATCGCGCTGGATGCAGGGTGAAGTTGTGCCATTGACGTCATGGTGATTCCAAGGTCCTCGTCGGCTCAGGGTCGGCGCGTCTGACTGAGCCAACAACTGACCGACCCTTGTCGGCGACGACCTGCTCCTGCTCGCTCACCTCACCACCTCTGACACGACTCACATGCTCGCACACAGCCCGACCGTACAGCAACATCATCGCCACACACATCGCCACATCCACCGGCTATGCTCTTCCCTCCGCCCGAAACGGCCCAAGCGTCGGGCGGGCGGGGAGAAGCTTGCACAACCCGTGCAGCCGCGTGCGTCGCGACTCGCTGAATAGGTGAACACCTGGGCAAGCACGCGCTTCTCGACGCCTACCCCACGCCTCTGGTGCTTCTCGCCAGGGAACGCCCCCGATCGGCCGTCGCATCTCGATGCCAACCCCAGAAAATCTCGCGAATCCAGGTAGGCGTCCGGCACGGCCAGGCCCGGGGTGGCCGGGTGGCCGAGCGCGCTCAGGCCTGACAGGGAGGGAGGGAGGGTCGGGTGTCTCGCGCGCTGGGCCGAGATTGTGCCGCAGGTCGGCGTCTGGCAAGGTCGTACATACATTAGGGCGTGGGTCGCCGTCCCCGCCTTGCCACTCACACTCACCCCGCAACGATGTCCCTCTCACCACTCCAACTGCCTACCTCGTCGTCTAGCATCCGGTCGACGTACCGTCCCGACCACGACTGGTACGCCGCGGGTCGAGGGCACGCGGTGGCCGACTACGCCCCGGGCTGGACAATGCCCCTCTCCTCGGGAACCACAACACAGGCTAAGACACGGCTGCCAGGAGATCCAGCTGCAACTCACACGACTGTCCGCCCCCCGTTCCAGGCTCCCATGGCCGCCCTCTCTCCCCCGCGGCCGCTGACGATGCAACCCCCTCCGCCGATGGCCGAGCCGACATCTCCGGGGCGGAATCTCGACTCGGCCAGACTGCCGAGGACGCTGCCCTCATCAGCTGCAGCGGCATCCACTCGACCCCCGAGTTTTGAGCTTCCACCAACCCCAACTGCTCCGCCAACCCCGCTCCCGATGGCCTCGACGACCCAGGCCACGGTGCCAGTCGCCGTCCCGCCCACCACGAAACCGAGACTAGGCAAACACCACCGCCGCCGCTCCTCCACCTCCAGCATGCCCTCGACAACCGCGACCACCCCGCTCTTCGTGCACGCAAACGGCACCCCGATGCGCGTATACGTGTGTCCCAGCCTCCCGCGGAAGATCACCCGTGCCATCGAGGTGAGCACCACATCTGTGACAGCTGCTGACACCCAGCGATACGGCGGCTTGGTCGTGCCGATCCATGACGCGCTCGTCCACGTCGCGCCCCACCCGCCTGGCAGCCAGGCGAGCGACATTGACCCCGACGCGCTCGTCGTCTCCGTCCGCTGGGTGTACGCCGTCGTCAAGAAGCGCGCAATGGCGGACTTGAAGGCTTTCGCGGTCGAGTATGTGCCCGACTGGGCTGCTTGGGGTGGGAGTGAGGCGTGCACTCCCGAGCTGGAGTAGGGTGTGGACAAGCACTGCATGGCTACATAACCAGGTTACTATTCGCCTACTCTTACACCCTCCACGCACCGTCTTCTCCTCGGCCCAACTGTATGTATAACGTCCATCACGCCTTCCCACCCGCAGCACGGCGCGCCACAGCCGCCTTAAACGTCGCCTCGGCGCGGTCGAGGCGCTTCCACGCCGGCTCATGAGCATCGTAGGTGACCTTCTTGAACCGGGCCATGAGCGCCGCCACGCGGCCGTCGAAGCGCCTAAAGCCCTCGACTACGCGCGCAGGACGGCCAAGCGCGTCCGACATGCCATTGAGGTATCGGCACATGGCGGTCGAGAGCGCGAACCCGTGGGCGCGGTGCGCGCGGGCCGCGGCAGCGCGGAACGCGTCGAGGGGCTTGCCCTCCCCGGCGAGCGCTGCCGCATCGCGCATGCGCGTGTCGAGCATCTTGCCGAAGCCGCGAGACAGGCGGACGAGCGTCCAGATGCCATTGTCGACGCGCTTGCGTACCCGCGCAGTGTAGACGTTCTCCCCTAGCCCCGCGAGGTAGGCGTTGAACCGCGTCAGGCGCGGCCCGACGGTCGCGTGGATCTCCGCCTCGACGAGTTGCTGGCTGGTGTGGGTCGCGCATCGGGGGGTGCAGTTCTCGCGGGTGATCTTAGCCATGGGGCAAGTGGGGATGAAGGGCGGCGCGACGGGCTCGGGGTCGGGCTCGGCGACGGGGGGCTCGTCGATCACCTCGGGGGCCGGCGGGGCGGGGCTCATGTCGTGGTCCTCCATCGGCGTCGTCTCCGTCGTCGTCGCGACGTCCATGTCGTGGTCTTCTACCGCCGGCTCGGGAGGCAGAGCTTTCATCTCGTCCTCGTCCGCTGTGGAGGGCATGTCGGGGGTAGGCAGATCGTTGAAGTAGCTCTCCTCGTCGGTGGCGTGCGCGCGCGGTTCGTTGAAGTAGAGCTCCTCGTCGGTGATCTCCAAGGTGGGAAGGTGCGCTGCTGCGGCTGCGGCACACGTGCCCGCAGCGGCGGGGGCGGGGTGACTGGGGCCGCTGTTCACGTGCATCTCCTCCTCAGAGGCGGGGGCGAGTCGAGCGCGCTTGGCCGGGCGATGGCCGGACAGCTCGGGCTCGTCGTCACCCACCATGGGCGGAGCGGCGGCCGACATTGTCGGC